>NC_134574.1:77642997-77957556 GCF_050947875.1 Dermacentor variabilis
TGTTTCATTTTTTTACGCATTTCATCGTCAACGCGTGTTTCTGGAAGTGCTTTGTTATGGCACAACGACACCAACCATATAAAATATTCTCATATGAGACATGCCACATAATATTGTGTGACCATATATGAGAGTTCACGAATGTGCCAGTTTGGGCGTGTTGGCAAGAAATGACTAAAAAACTTAAAGCGCACAACAAGACGAGGCCAAAGGGGGGGGGGGGTAGGGTGTAAATGATCGCCTCCGGGAACACAGTAGAAATGTGAGGGACGAGTATGGAGGGTTCATTTATGTGCACTGTAGGAAGCGTGAATCTAGCGATGAGCTTAGGGCTGTTCCCGGTTCCGACCAAAGTGCAGACACACTATGTGAAATGGAGCTGCATGCTACTATGTCGAAAATGCGTCATTGTCACGAGAAGCAGGTGTCCACTGAGGCGTGCAATCAGTGAGGCAGAGGTGACTGATAGTTTAGGCGATGACCGTGTGCCCAAGCCGTTGACTGCTCTATCTTCGAAGGAATTACACTGCTCGTGTCGTCCCGGATTGCTTTGCTGCCTGCTGTTTCGTGATGTACGGCCAAGACACGCCTTTATGTACCGCTTTGCGGTTCACAATAAATTGTTGCAAGTTAGCGCTCGCGCGTTTCCCGTCTTACTCCACCGTCCTCGTCTGGTCGTGTGCTCTAAGTTTTTAACCATATGAGAACTCACATTTCATATCAGTTCTCATATGATCACACAGGTTATTGCATATGTGACATATGTGTAGTGAGATTTAGTTGCATGAAAATGACAATATTACTCTAAAATATCTCGCGATGCCGAAAAATAAGAGGCCACGGTGTATCTAAAAATTTTAACGCAAGCTTCGGTTCACTGGGTCGTATTTTAAGATTCACATTCAACAAAAATTCGTTCTGCGCTGATTTCATCCTGATGAAAGGTGATGCGCTCACAAGTTTGTTTAGAATATACAGTGCATTTGCAGTTCCTGCTGCATTGCCTTTTTTTTTAATCAAAGCACAGACCCGTTCTAGCCAGCCGTTAGTGAACCGAGTAGCCAAAAGAGAAATTCCATGAACATTGCAGCGGGGGCAGCAACGTGCCTACATCATTAACGGCGAATCTTCTATTGTTCAGGTTAGTGCAGTATTGCTTAAAAGTTTTAAGGAATTGTGACAAATATCACTGCCGCTGCCGCATCCACTGCTATTATTGACTGCTTGCCTAAATGCATTTTGTGCCATTTTGCTAAAATATCCGATCACGAAAAACAAGTGTCTAGCATGTGTTCGTCCTGTAAGTCAACTATTTGAGACGATGGGCCGAATGTGGCATGAACGGAGTGCGAAAGCGCATATCATTTCGGTGAATGTGCGGTCGTGACAGAGGAATCTTTTAAACCAAAAAAGCAACGTTGCAAAGCAATCCTGGAGCTGCCTCACGAGCAGAAAAAACGGTTCGCGCACAAATAAGAAAGAAGGCAACGATTATGACATCGATTTCACACATGCTCTTGCCTCTATCCCTGAGAAACTTGATAAGTTGCCAGAAATAACAAAATAAGGACAGAAAGGAAGAATATTTCCAACGTATGTCTAAGAAGTTAGATGGACTTGAAATACATGTTTTTCACCAGGATATTCAGATCAAGGCGCTTTTGTTGGGTGCATTGCGGTTGCACCCAACAAAAATCTAATTTCCTTATTAAACGCAATTACCCCGAAACTTGAAGTACCGCTCTTTACCTCGGAAGACATTCAAGCAATGTGCAGATTGCCTGCTCGACAGGGTAAGACGCCAGGAATAGTCATTCGATTCACCAGACAGACAACAAGAGACTCGTGGCTGAAAGCGAAGAACAAAGTGAAAAATAGTGAACCGCGCATCACTATTCAGAAAAACTGGATGCGATATAACAGAGACTTGCTTCGAACTGAGAAAGAAAGGGCAAAACATAGTGGTTATCGTTTTGTCTGGTATACGAAGGGAAGAATCCACGTCCGCAAAGATGAAGGAATGAATGTCATTCATATGAAAGGAGCAAACGACATGGACCAGCCTAAATAAGTACTGCGTAATTCAGTATGTAAAGAGAAAAAAAATGATACAACATTTGTATCACCTTTCGACTGACCTAAACCACATTGCCTAGTCTTATTCATGCTCATCCATTAAAGCCGTGAATACCAATGCAATCAGTAAACAATAAATCAAAATCACTAGCAGATTTCTTTAGTAAATTTCAATTTAAGTTCTCCGTGATAATGTTGACTGAAAGATGGAGCACTATCGCCTGCAATGTCTATAAAATGACAAACTACAAAACATAGTATCTCAACAGGCCTGTTGGTTGTGGCCGGGGAGTGGCACTACTGCTGGATGCGAATGAAAATAGGGAAATGCTGAGCCCATTCAGTAAAATTACACCGAATTATGGGATAATGTCATTGGGTGTCAGTTAAATTTATTTACCCTGTCTGTTACCACCCACCAAGCGGAAATGCAGCTTTTTTTTTCAATTCTATGAACACTTTTCGCGTTGTGTAGCGGACGATGGTCACACGCTTATTGCTGGAGGTGATTTAAATATCGATATAAGTAGCAATAATCATTTTACTGGAGAATTTAACATGGTATTGGCTTCGAATGGCTTTATGAACGTACTCAAGCTCCATACTAGAATAACTGTGAGTCGGTCTGCTCGAGATATGTTCATTACTAATTTCTCCCATCCTGAAATCGAGACTGGTGCCTCATCAGCGACCCCGTCTGCCAGAGCTCTTGAGCATGGTTGCGCCAACCCAAACACTAAAACAGCCGCATGGTATTACATACGCACGTATCACCGATGTTTTATCTCTGTAGCGTATCTGACGCAACGCGGGCTTCCCTACGGCACCCGTGACGTAGGCGATATCTGTGTCACACATGCATCGTAGAGGTGAGGGAACACACCCTCTCTCCACTTTATATATATATATATATATATATATATATATATATATATGTGTGTGTGTGTGTGTGTGTGTGTGTGTGTGTGTGTGTGTGTGTGTGTGTGTGTGTGTGTGTGTGTGATTACGGCTGTTCAATAAGCGGAGCTCGAAAACGACGCAAGCCGTGCATCGCACCTGAACTGCCGAATGAAATTAAGCATGAAAATAAGCTATACTAAGTTTTTCTAATGACACGTGCGGCTGACGATCTGCGTTTATTTAAACTGTTTCGAAATCGGTTAACAAGGAAACTGCGATCAGCTGGAGCGGAATACTACTCCACACATCTAGACGTGAAGAAGGGCCGCCATGATGTGATTTGGACCCGTCTAAACTCATTGCTACATCGAAACCAGTCACGTAGCCATGAGCGCAACTTAAATATTGATGGCAACGAGCGAATGGGAACTTAGCTGGCAGACACTTCCAATGATTATTTTACAAAAATAAAAACAGATGGATCATTGTCGGAAACATATGAGTACATAAAATTTCATGATGATATCCCAATATTTCTAGATTTTGTGACAACGGAAGAAATATCAATTGTTATACTCTGCCTAAAACATAGCAGATGTCGAGATATCGACGACATTCAGGTAAAGCCTGTAAAATATGTTGCAGTTATCATAGCGCCAACGATCATACACATCTTTAAAGTTTGTTTAGCTACATCGGTATTTCCAGAAATAATGCAGACTGCAAAAGTAACTGTGTTATTTAAAACGGGAGATGGAAATGATTTAGCCAATTATAGACCTACGTCGTTATTCTCTGTTAAAAAAGTAACTGTTTCCTTTAAAAAGGGAGATAGAAATGATTTAGGCAATTATAGACCTGCTTACTGTATGTCTTCCCCAAAGCATTAGAGAAAATTTCGCACTCTAGATTTACTAAATTTATAGATAACTACAGTTTGCTCACACCATGTCACTTCGTATTCCGGAAAAACCATTCTAATGAACAAGCCCTTTTAGAACAAAAACAATATATTCTGTCACAATCTGAAAACAGAGCTTTTGTAATTCCCAATATTAGTCGACTTTTCTAAAACGTTTGAACTTGTTACCCATGAGTTACTTCTAGAGGAGCTATGGTACTACGGAATCCGAGGACAGGCTGCAGAACTAATATCTTACTCGTCTAAAAGGAAACAAACGGTCGACATACATAATGCGTACTCAGAAATAAAACCGATGTATTCTTGTGTCCCGCAAGGTAGTGCATCAGGGCCACTACTTTTCAACATCTTCAGCCCAAATGCCAGATTCAGAATATATGCAGATGATACAAGCATATTTTTCTCCGAATGACATTCACGAACTGGTACAATTGTGCAATACGACGATGATCTCGCTTCAAAAATGGTCACAATATAAACATATGCGTGTTATTGAAAAAAAGACAAAAACAGTAATTTTCCGGCCGAAAAACGAACCGGTTTGTCCACACAATAGTGTCATATTTATCTCCAAACAAATAGAAATAGGTGGCCAGTATAAATGTCTCGCGGTAGTATTTTCTTCAACCATGTCATGGGCAGCTCATGTGGACCAAGTTGTCAAGCAATTATAAATAGAATAACTGGCGCAATGGGCTGCATTTATATATATATATATATATATATATATATATATATATCCTTCCTAAGCCGATAAAACTGATTCCATAAAATACATAATTACATTCTCACATTAGCAATTGCCAGCTGGTATGGGGCACTGCAATAACGTCCTGTTTAAAAAAAATAATATTTGCAGAAAAAGGTTCTTCGTAATGTCTTTAATGCAGACTATGGAGCAACCCCCAAACGCTTTTTTCTTGAAACTGGTATTACCGAAATATTTGATTTGTATTAGTATCGGCTCAGCGTTCGCCTTAAAGTAGAAACAAAAAAGTAATATAAATCATAATCGGCCTCACGCAAACTTGCAAGAAAATGAAAAAAGTTACCCTTTCAGACACCCTGCAAACTGCCTATAGTGCCAACAGCACGCATCAATACGGGGAAAGAGCGCCTTCAACATACACTTTCTTCCCTTCTCAAAGCGTACGAATGAGGCAACTTCAACTTGTTTACATGTAACAAACGAGAAATCGTTCCGTGTACAAATAACATATAATGTACCACCGAGTAATCTTTATGAATGGTTAAGCTTCTTATAGGATGTTTTATTTGTTATATTTATATTCTCTTCATTATTCATTTCCTTCGTGCGGTCATTTAACGCATGTTATTTGACGATGGTCTTAAATATATGTAATCATGCATCTGATGAAGTAATTTGGTCTGTGCATAGATAAGTGCGGATAAGATTTTGTTTGGTCTTGTGTTTTTCCTATTGTGTTATTTTTTCATTTAAACATGAAGCCGTCATGTGTGATCAATTGCTTTGGATTGCCTTTCGTATTTAGGGGCTGCGTCCGAGACAAGCTGTTTGTGACAGCTTTTTGTGCAGCTCCCCAGTCTGTATTTCTTGAGGCAGAAATGAAATTATGAATATTATGATTGCTATTATGATTATTAGGATTTGAGAAAATGCGCTCGTTCCGTATAGGAAAACTTTTGCGGTGGCGTTATCTCACGCCCTGACGCACACACGCGCGCGCACACACACGCGCGCGCACACACACGCACATATACATCAACGACTCTGCAGAAGGTGTGAGCCCATACTCAGCCCCGAAACACCCACATCAACCACAGCGCGAAGCTGACATTTACGATGTTGTTATTATCACGCAGACATGCGCTATTAGTTATGACAAATCGCGACCTCTAGCGCGGGCGGAACGTTTGGTGACTCATTTAACGACGAACGCGTCTGCACGACAGACTCAAAAGGGGTAAAACATATCCGAGTGATTGCGCAAGCACCGGCGGCCCTCTCGACCAATCACAAAACCCAATTCACCCTCAATAACTAAGTAGTACGCTTTCTACAAGTGCACTTTTTCACTGGCACTGACTGATACGTAACCAAGTAGCGGCTTGCAGACGACACAAGCGCTTGGTAGGCACGGCAGACACAAGCTTGCCCCCTGCCTGCTTTGGATATATACATATGTGCAATCGGGAAAACAAGCTCAGTGCCTTCGGAATGCGCGTTGAGAATAAAGCATTGAATCAACATTGAATCAAACAACATTGAATCTTTGCAAAACCGTGCTGTTCGCTTCATCTTTTCCGATTATTCACGCTTCACCAGCGTCACATCGTTAAAACAACGTGCCGAGTTGGAATCACTATCACGTCGACGCCAGTTTGCTCGCCTAACCTTATTTCATAAGCTTTATCACCATTCCACGCTTCACGAAGACTTCTTTTCACCACCCCCTGCAGTTTTCCCGCGCCGTGACCACGCTAACAAAGTAAAACGCATAATGTGCCGCTCGTCGCTCTACGCAAAATCTTTTATTTCTCGCACAATAATAGAATGGAATAACCTACCATCACACATAGCTACTGAAGTTAGCCTACCATCTTTCCAAACTTGTTGCAAGAAAACGGTTAGTGGTAGCAGATTAGATATTACTTATGCCTATATGCACATATTAACATATGTAAAATGTTCTTGTGTTTTCATGACTAAGTGCATTTACCCCTTGTTCATATCTATATATTTTATGTTCCTTGTGTGTATGTTTATTTTATGTAGTTTTATTTCTTGTGTATATTTCATGTTTGTACCCCCCCCCCCCCCTATGTAATACCCTCATGTGAGGGCCCTTAGGGGTAATGTAAATAAATAAATAAATAAATCTGTTTCAGTTGCATGAAACTTGACCAACGTGCTTTCGTGCTCGTCTGACGCATGCATGCTTGCGTATTCGCGTATTTTCTGCTTCATACTGTATAATCATAGCTGCACACTGCTACCAGGCGGATAGCATTCCTATGCGTAACGGCGACGGAGGTTGCTGCTCTCGTATAAAAAAAAATATGCGAGCGCGCGCATCGAGCGCGCGCATCGAGCTGCGCCTCAACGAACGCCCAACACGACCGCGATGTCGCCGTAACCGGCAATAGCCGTCGATTGCGACGACATCCGTGTAAATTCTAACCGTACGACGTAGAGTTGAACGGCGCAAAACACGCGCTGCTGTTATGCTAAGCTACGCGCTGAGATCCGACCCTACTCCATTCGACGCAAGTGCGACTGTTTACGCCGGCGAGCGCCCGCCTTTAGAACGTCATCCACGGTGCGCTTGCACTGATTGCACTTTTCATAACTGCAGTGTGCTGTCCTTGAATGTGTCATCGCAATTCGCGGTCGTCTTAACGAGTTGTTTTCTTGTTGCGTAATTCGCGCTCGTGGTCAAGGTGGCCACAAAACACAGATAATGCGAGCACTACTGCGAGTGAATATTCCCTAACTCCGAGCATGCGACCTTACAAACATCAGGAAATATAACCGCAGCATCGAAGACAAGGCAAGCATACTTTCGTGCGAGCTCAACGCGTGCTTTACTGTCACACGGATCGTTTAATACACCTAACTTCCTGCTATCGCACAGCGCACCTATGCGGGTACACCTGGGTAAGCGTAAAGCAAAATAAGTTGTCATATAGCCGAGAAACCAAACTTCCGCTCACCTTACCGCAGATGGAGGTGACGACCTCGGTCGAATGTAGCGAATGCGGCGCTGTGAAGATCCAAGAAGTGCCGCTGGTCAGTTGTCTTACGGGCAAGACGACACAGGTTCAGTGAAACGGCACAAAAACAACGCAGCTGCGATTCAACCGTCCACGTTTCCCAGAGCAACACACACTCGGTCACAGACACAAGCCACAGGCACCCAGTACAGTCGACGTTGGAAACGAGCCCAGCAGGACGCGAGCACTTCGCGAAACGCAACCGGTGTAGCCATATCGTCACCGCTGCGGTGGGGGAGAAGGTGAGAGAAGGAAGGAGGGAAGCGAGAATAAAGGTGAGATAAAACTGTTCCCTCGCACCGGGACGCGCGATATGGCCCTGCGGCGATAAAAGGACGTCAGTATATGCTCCATGGTCTGGCGCGCCGCGTGAGTCAGTCACGTCGCGTGGCCCTCGCGTTGCCATGACTATAGGCGCAGATACGTAGTAGCGCGCCGAAGAAGCGCGTCCAATTGTTACGTGTTGAAACCGTCCATGCTTGCAGTGCGATAATTTCATGCTTCCCGTACCTTTATTGCCGAATTGTTGTAGAATCTCGACACAGAATTCGTATGTTTCGCTTCACTCATCAACTAGACTGTGGGAATTATATGAAATTAAATGGAGTGCAAGCGGGATCTTTTATTTAACGGTACAAATATAAAGGACAGGTTGGTACCTCTACGTAGGCACAAGGTACTCCTTGTCACAGGGCAAACAAAACAGATTTGAAGAAACACAACAGCAATGAAAAACTCCGAAGAGTGTCTTAGAAAACGAGCGTGTGCAAAGTTCCGGCCACGAGTGAAGGAAGATCTAGAAGAGACTAGAGGAACACGCAGCAAGAAACGCAGGAGGGCAACTGTTGTTGGCAGGCAGATCTTGCCCTGCCTATTCAACGCAGTCTAGGAATTAATGTGAACTGTACAATGACCACGTCCTTCACTGCATCGACAATCAGCTGCGTAGTGTGAGGTGGGTGGGAAAAGACATGCATGGCATCAGCGAGACAGAACGAGACGCAAGCCGACGCAGACTGCGCCCGATTTCACGTCGGCCCGCCGAAACTTGGGGCAGACCCTGAAATAAACCTCCTAAGCTCTGCCGCTAACAAGCGATTGTTTACATTAGTTAAGGAGTTCAGAAGGAGCCGGGACAATTTTCTTCGGAGTGCCCAGTGTCCTCGCAGAAACACCGTGTCTCCACACGAAGTGCGGAAACCCTCGACGTTTAAGTGCTTCAACCGAAGTGTTGCGCTCTGTAGCGAGTACGGAACACTCCTGCGAATGGCCATTTGAACATCACCGCGAGTCCTAAAGGCCACACACAACGGCGAGCCTCCCCATGTACAGCTGCGTTGGGGTACGCGATAATTTCACGCGGAGACAACGTAGCAGGGCGCCCTATCGCCAGTTCAATCGCTTCGTAACTCGAGACGCGTAAAGCAGCGACCACAAAGACTGAACGTTTCCGGCGACGCCATGTTTGACAAGCCTGTGAGTGTCGCCAGTTGGCCTCACTTCCAAGGCATCGCCAACGAGTCGATCGGCCGACTCATTACCCACTACAACTGTGCATACGAGCAAAGTCAATGAAAATTTGCAGCGAAACCGAGGCTGGCACCGTTCCTTGAGAGAGGGTAGTGAACTTTGAGCACACTTGCCCACATGTAGTGCTTGCTGTAACAACTGCGGTGCTGACAGAGGGCACTACGATGCGCTGCGACCGGCAAGACTTCAGCTATTGATTAAAGCTACCTCGGTCGGAACACTTTCGCATTTTGCCGACCAGCCAGTTCAGGCAACTCAGGATACCAACACACTGTACTACGCTGGCACCACATTCTAATTGATCGAAGCGCCGGTGAAAACATTAGGAAGCTTATATAAGCACATTAGGTACTAGTCACAAGCTCAAAAATAATTTGATCTTGGAGCACACAGTCGTACGCTTTGAAACAGTGAATGTGGCAACGTGTTCTTGAAAAGCCATATGCGCTCTTTTTTTCAGTGTAGCACAGTAAATCAATGATATTACCTCGTGCAGGCAATCGCTCTCGAAAGTTATAGCCATACTTGTTGGAATGTTCCTGTGATGCTCAAGGCACCATGACCGCTGAATACAGGCAAGTTCTTTGATCACATTTTCGACACACGAAGTCAAGGATAACCGTCGATAAGAGGTCGCATCTGCCCAGATCTGTGTTTACCAAGTTTCAGAACCGGCATAACCAAGGCCACCTTCCGAGCCAGCAAGGTGGCGGCAACTGCCACTTATCTAATCTTCCTATTGTCACGTGGTAGTAAGAGTTGTTAGCCGGAGAAAACAGTTACTGTAACCGTTGTAATAGTCTTTAACAACAGCCGTTAACAATTGTAGCAGTTGTTAGCCGGTGAAAAATGGCCACTGGAAAAAATAAACAATGTACACGTGTCACTATACACTCCCCAACCGTGCACCCAAAGCTTCACAAGTTATATGGTGCGCGAAGAAGGGCAAAGAGGCAACACTTAAGTAAAAAAGTTCGACAGCATGTTGCACTCCTGTATCACGTGAAGGCAAAAGCCTTCTCCACACATAGTAATGCATTAAGTTATACGATCGGAGGGGTGATACTTCTTGCAAGACATAACGAGCCGGAGCGTGAAGTAAACTTATGGCGCTGTAGGTCGACCTCCCCAACGACACATGCGAGCACCTAATGCACCACGTAAAGGTGCTTTCGTTCTCTCTTTTGTTCTCACTTTCTTTCAGTGCTTCTTTCTTTCTTTTTTTTTCTTTGTTCTTTCGTTCCTTCGATATTTCTTTCTTTCGGTTCTTCATTCATATTCAGCCATTGCATCTTTGCTTGCTTACGCGGGTATGACCTATTCCTGATGATGATATTTTTTGCATCATTGATTTTTTTGTGTGACTGGACTAGACGCTGCATTTTTAGAGTATGAGCCATTGCAACGAGCCATTTAGTGTTGATCCATCTTCCAAGACCGGTTTGAAAGGAATGAATTCTGCTATACGCATCGTAATGAGCCACTGCAGTCCCACTGAGTAGTACTTTGTGCGATGTTCAGCGATTTTACTCCATTGTCAAGAGCATAGCCTTGGCAGAACGCCTCAACCACTCCGACCGTTTACCGGGCAAAGTATAAGTCCATTTGATCTCTGTAGCCGAGGACGTTGCGGATGCTGCTTACTGTGGTGCTGAAGTAAAACGCCCTTCTAGCTTCCACCTTCTGCTTCATTTACAGTGGGTGTGTCTTTTCATAAGTAAGTAAAAGTAACAAAAAGAGTCCAATAATGCAAACAGAAGTTCACAGTTCTGCGGATTAGCGTACCAACGAAACTACATAACTACACAATATGACACGTAATTATTTAACAACATATAACAAACTTTAGGACAGAAAAGAAATGTGCGTTGGGGCATTTGTAACAGTAAACACTAAATTTTAATACAAGCCTAAGGTCTTGGTATTTTCGAAGGTTTCACAAGCAACAGGTGCTTTTCATTGTAGTCCCGTTGTTGATCATGGAACAAGAATCTTTACACTCGGCATAACCAGAAGCTTTATATAGCTGTAGAACAACACAGACACTGTCATTCAATGAAATGGGGAATGGTACTCTCACCATAGAGAAATATATTCAAGAAGAGCGGGCACTCCCAGAGCCCAGCGGTCGAATTGACTGCAGTGCACCAAGCGGATGGTAATAACACCTTCTGGTTTCGCTTTTGGCCACGCGCGTTTTGAACGCCAGCTGGTACACACGATGCCGGCTCCCCTGATCGGCCCGTCATTTTTTTCTTTTTTCGCTTTTACTGCTGAACCGCGCGCAGCGTTGGCGCGGAAGCGTTTTATTATTTAGTAAAAATGATTGCGAACGATCTTTACAAGCCTCCTCCGAATCTGTGTCACGTGCAATTTCATAAAGAAAACGCAAGACGTCTTTTGAAATTATGAAATCTTTATTTTGCTCTATATAAATGCTAGTTTCGGGCATCTTGTGCATTCATCCAAAGTTGTGGCACGGGTAAGAAGCAGCCGTTGCCGCACGAAGCTCCACCGGATGCCATCAGCTGAAAAAAAGTAAATTACAAGCATGTATCATTTCGGTATATTGACCTAACAGGAATATTGCGTGTAGAGGCGAAACGTGCGTAAGTGGTAAATGCGCGGCATTACAAATAAGTTCACTTTTATACAAATTTCGTAGGAAATATACTCCTAAACAATGCCATAAAATCTGAAGAAAACATCCGATTTTCAAGCATCCCTCCCTTTCCGGCAATTTCCTGCACTCTAAAAGCACAAATACACGGGTGACTGCGCGTTTCCAAAACAACTTGGCCTCAGTCGACGCGATGGTACGCCAAGTACACAGAGGTAGCTACAACACAGGCTCTCAGCCAGACCATGTTACACGCTCGCAGAATGCCTTCTAGTCGCACTCAAGACAAATTCGTGGGCGCAAATCCTGTTTTCAGTCGCTCAGAAGACAGAAATGTCAAGTTCTTGAGCTCCTCTACCTTATCTTCTGCGCGTCCTGCCGGCACAAGCAACACACTCCCCTCTTATCATTCTCGGGAACCGCTCGTCGCGTTTTCAACAAGCGTGAGCGCCGAAATAAGGTATATGTCGTTGCAGGGCTATAAAATGCGTCACAAACTTCTCCCACTAAAATTAAGTACACGCAAAACTAACTCCCCACGGCCGGCTTGCTTTTTTGCTAACAACTTCACAACCCCAAGCGCGGCGAGCATGCCTCAAAAGTATCCGCAAAACTTACCAAATGAATTACAAGAATTTTTGGGGTCAGAGAATGCGTCACGAACTTCTACCAGTAAGATTCAGTACACGCGAAACTAAATACGGCACATGGCTGAGCTGGTTTTCGCTAACGGCGCCACTACGCCAAGCGCGGCCACTGTGCTTGAAAAGTACCCCGAAAAGTAACGAAATTAGTTACTATAATGTCCGGGGTCAGAGAAAGCGCCCAAACTTGTCCCGGTAAGTTTCAGTACACGCGAAACTGTGTCACGCGGCCGAGGTGTTTTTCGTCGCTAAGCCAAGGGCGACTAGCGTACCCAAAAACTACCGAAAAAGAATATAATAATGCTCGGGCTCATAGAAAGCGTCCCAAACATCTCCCAGTACGAGTAATTACCTCAAATTAACTAGGCCTGGACGGCGGAACTGTTTTTCGATAATTGCGTCACTATACATAGGTTCAGTTTTGTGCAGTAAGCCTAAATGTGCTTGAAGTGCGTCGCAGACTGTCAAACGAAATTCCTCACCTTGCTGTAGTCCAGTAGTGCAGTGGCGCCGTGTCGAAATGCAGACGGAACGCAAGGGAACGCCAGGAGCCCAAAAAACGGGCTACATCCAAAGCAGACGCGTCGCCGAGCGCACGAGCTTCGCATGCGCTGCCGGCCTCGCTCGCTCCTGCGGGCTGTCTGGCGCATGACGTATGCACGCGCATCTGGCGTACCGCCAGCTTGTTGCTAGGCGACGCAAGAAAAATAGGTCGCAAAGTATCAATTCATTTGCACGCAAAACTTTTTTAGTTTTAGTGGGAAAGAATAAAAAAATATAAAACGTGTGTAAATTCATTTCACATTCTTTTTTTCTGATTCTCGCGTCAACTAACGGATGGAGTTGAAACTAGGCGTGACGCGTTTCCTGTTGCCAGTTTTCGCCGATTGTCCCCTCTTGTTGAATTTCTTTCTGTATGCTCTCATCAGGATAACGGTGAAACGATATAGATGAAAGCTGCCTCATTTGTAGGGGACTTGTAGCCCCATAACAAAACCTTTGTTGAAATAGCATCGGTAGTCAAGTGTCCAGCAATTAATTGTCGTTTTTGCAAGAAATGCGGCATCGCATCTCAAATCTTATAAAAATTTTACGGTTTCGTTTGCGATGGCTGGTTATGCGGATTTGGAGTTTTAACGCTAAGTACGAAGTTGCATTTCCGATTGTCACCCGCGGAAACTATGGTCCCAAGTGGCGGAGGACAATAGCCACGACGCACTGCATATGTTTGGAAGCACAAAAGAAAGCCATACATCCCATTAAAGGGTCAATTGAGATGAATTTGGATTCCCACACTATAGTCCAACTTGCATGTCTGAGCGTAGCTGTCAGGTGTTAAAAATTACTTCGTGATACCGTTACACATTTAAAGCTAGCTCCCGACAAGAACATCTTATACTGCTGTTCACAAATGAGACTTTCAGAGAAAAGACATGGCATTTGTAATCATATTTAGATGTTACGTGTATTTGACATAAACGAGAAGAAAGATGGTTAAACGAGTTAAATTTGAATACCCAAGAAAGTGGAAGCGGGAAATTTCGCCGCAGTAGCTCGATTGATAGAGCTTCGCAAGCGAAATGCGAAGGTTGTGGGATTGTTCCCCACCTGCGCCAAGTTGTTTTTTCATCCACTTTCATTTGCATCAATTTATCGTTTCTTTATTTTCATTTATTAAGCACAAATAATTTCTTGGTGTCATTGGATGTTGACTTCTTATGATATGTGTATTTGACATGGCACTTTGCGTTTATTTTTTTTTTTACTTCAAGCGCCTAATAGTATTCTATACTGTATAATTTTAGTATATTTATTTATATGCGGATCATCAAAGTGCAGACAAGCCGTACGAACACATTCAAACATGACTTTTGCCAATTCTACGTAAGAAATTCCTTCTCTAAGTCGAAAACGCATTTCTAGCGATGACCACAATTTAACATGTCTGTGTTAGCACAATAAATGCCTTGCAACTTGTTTTAGCTGCTCCCGAACAAGGCTATATCAGTGGCCACGTGCAACTGGACGAGTATGCCCCTCCAGTTGCATGTATATAATTTATGATATGCATGAATTATACAGAATGCAGTATCGTTATGACATTCAGAGTAAAGAACAAACAAAATAAGAGCAATTGTGTGTCGAATACGTAGCATCTAAAGTTGCTACGAAGGCCATGTCTTTTCTGCAAAAATGCTATTCGCGGCAGTGATAACCGGCCATGCCTAAACGATGACGCCAGTCATGGGACCGGATGTTTGGAACGTCCCAAGGTTGCACATACGGGCAATGATGCTCACTCAACTGCGCCCTTCAAAAGCAGGAGTAATTAAACACACACGCATACACAAGCACGCACAGACATCAGAGTGGCATGACCTCGCAGAATGCCAACCAAGTTTCCAACGAAACTTGCTTTCAAGCGCTTAAGTTCAATTACTAACGTTTTGCAAAAGCCGGTGATTAACTCACAAACATTAAACTTTACCCGCACGACCCCTATAATTCAACACATTAATCTTGGTGCCACATTTGGTTCTTCCACGACATCGTGAAAACATGGGTAACGTTTCCATAATGCTCACGAGCGCCCTTAGAAGCAATTTAGACGATCTGTCGCCGGCTTTGACTAGACGTTGCCTACCGGAACAGACTTCTCTTGAGTACCCAGCTAACAGAGAAGAATGACAGCGTTATAAAATGATCATGAAAAAGCACGACCAAGGCCCTTTGACATTAACACGGATGCTGGGCCCCTGGTCATGCCCATCCAAACAGCACAAAGCCTTGAAATCCTTGTTTAAATGCGCTAGCATTCTTAGGATAGTTCACGCACTGCTCAGGGGCTGGTTTTTTATGCATGTATCTAATTATCTTTCCGCCTACCCGGGTCACTGGGTAGTCCCTGGCAGCCCATGGTGAAATGGTTAGCGCATTGGGCTTCTTTACCGAGGCAACGCTAAGCGAAGCGAACCATCGGACCAACTTGGGTCACTTAGAATGTGGCAAAGTGTACACATGTGCCGCTCTTCAACGAACCTCTTTCACGCCGACATGGGTCGCTGTAGAAGCGGGATTGGGTAGGCAGTGCTGTTCGAAGAGAGAGAGAGAGAGAGATGAGATAATGCAGAGAAAGGCAGGGAGGTTAACCAGAGGCAACTCTTTCGCGCTGACTTGGATCACTGGGTATTCGCCGCTCGGTCTGTGCTTGTCTTCAATGAACCTCTTGAATGTCAACTTCGGCAACCACGGACGTACCATTGGGAATGTGCCCATCTATAATGACGAAAAAAGATCCTTTAAATGTCTCCGATGTTTAGCGGCATCAAACCCACGTCGCAAGGGTGCTGCAAGGAGAGCCACCCTATGCTTTAGCAGGCTGCGTCCAAATGCACTTCTTATCTGCCGCTTTTCCATCGAGCTGTCGCCAACCTGCGCCATCGAGTGTGTACCACCGACCGCGTGGCAGGCGAGGAACAACCCTCAGCGTTAGCGTGCGCCGGCACGCCGATCTTCTGGTCTCGGAGGCCATGCGCGGACTCCTGGGTAGCGCCACTAGATGGCGCAGTGCCCACAGAGAAGCGCGAGAGAGGAGCCCAGTTGCAGCAGGACGCGTTTCTAAGCGTGCGCACGCAGTGGCGCGCCACGCATTCCGGAGGGCACTCCCAGGCTTCGTGGTGGCGGCGCTAGATGCCGCCTTATTGTTCTTAGTAATCACAGTGTCAAGTGAAGAGGAGTCTCCCTGCAGTACTCACTTCGTACATAACTCGTTTAGAGGGTGGCAACAGGTTCTGTAGCTGTATTAATTCAATGATAAACGCATTACAATGGACAATCGTCGTGAGACTGTTTCTGCCAGTATATATATATATATATATATATATATATATATATATATCATGTCATTCTGCTGCTGATAAAATCAGGTCTGGACTTTCTTCTTTTCAGCCCACCTTCTTCGGGGGCCTTTAGTCCCCTTCGTCCCATTCTCTGCATAGTAGCATGTAGGCAAAAGCATGCTGACTAATCAGGGCTCTTGAGTGAAGAGTTTTCTTTCATCTATCTATCTCTCCTATGGTCATTATTGCGTGACGCCGCACTTTACGCTTTGCCTGCACGTCCCCGCAACGTGAATAGTCAGCTCCCCCTATTCGTGCAATTGTAAATTTGGCGCCTCGTTCGTATGTTCTAGGACACCGGTTAAACATTCTACTCGCCTCCTATAACGTTCGTAACCGCGCTAAAGCGAGTGTTGAGTAATAATTCTCAAAGCCGCTAATTAAGAAAATAAATTTTTCTCGCTCATCAGCATGACCTTCAACTCACGCAAATAAAAATCAATGACACACTTATTTCTCCTCCGATAGCGCTCATTCTACGGGCTCTGTATGATGGCTGTAAACACGGATGAACGATTATTCAGCAACTTTCAGTCAGTCTCTAGTTAACCCACAAATTTCAAATACTACCCGTGCATTGCCGCGAATATGATCTTCAATACTTCTAATTTTAAATTCGGTGCAACATTAAATTATTCCAGCACAGTGGGAAAACATGTGTAGGGGAGAGATGGAAGGTATGGGAAGGGTGGGCGAAGTGGGGCAGTTCAAGTATATTTAATACCCCTCGGAGTTGCGCAGCTTAGAAAGAACCCCGTAGTTAACGCAACCATTTACATATAGTTTAAATCGTATAGCTAATTTTGTGCGGCCGCTTTCTTGAAATTGTATTTTCGGTTGCCAACATAACTAACCAGTTGTTACCACTATCAAGCGAGAAAAAATAAAACAGAGCATAGGTGCCGACGAAAAAATGTTCAAATCGTGCAGTTGCGGAGCCCATTTTGCCACTGTTCTTAAGCCTAATCAGGAACTCTTCCCCGTTAAACGCGATATTGCTCGGTTTTCTGCACTTGGAAGGAATGGCGAAGTGCAATTCAGGGAAGAGTGGAATGCAGTCCCACTCCTGCCTAACTGTTCTGCATGACTTTGTAATTATTTTAATCACGTATTTACTCTCTACAACTGGCTTTTTATTCTTGCATACTTATAACTTTCTCCCAAATCCTTTTCAGAGCCCAAGTACATCTTAGCCCGTCTACAGCAGGTTAAGTAAACTGCTCAGTATTTATGGCAGCGAAAGGTGTGGTAAAGAAATACAGACGTTCAAGAGATAGCTAGCATAGCACATCAAGCGACGAGTTCATTTCCTTGGCATCGGAAGGAATCGAGCTAGAGAGTGACCTAATCCTCTCTGACTCCATCAATATTCACTAGTGAAGGTTAAACAAAGATAATCCTTATTGTACTATTGTTCTTATAGGATTTTTTTAATACTAGTCTTTTAAGGCAAAAACCTTCAGTGGCTGGTTGCAGTGGTTAATACCCGGAAAAAGCGGCGTCCAGGGGTGCTACAACGTAAAACTATTCCAAACTTTTCTATTCCAATTCTGCTATCATCCCTCCGCGATTGGTCAAAAACATTTTTCGACCACCCCCACTTCACCTGTCTGTCACGCGACGTCACGAAAGCCGCGATACCTTTCCATCTGATATGACGTGTACACAATGATTATGCATGGTTTGACCAAGAAAAGAAAAACAACTTTTTTTCTGATTCGGCGCCTTTTCGCCATTAGCCCTCTGCTATTGGTCAAAAGTTTGCGGGCTGCACTCAATACACCTGCCTGTCACGCGACGTCACAAGACCGCGAAAGCTCACCGCGTCAAAGTGACGTGCACGCATTAAAGATGCGTTAATATGCCGAACAAAACTGAATTTTCTTCTGAATAGCCGCAGGCTGCACCGTTCCGAAAGGAATAAAAGATGGCGGCCGCCGATCGCTCAGGCGCTGGCAACTCGCACTTGCCGGAGAGCATGGGTTTATTTGCACATAATAAAACTTCTTTCATGGCCGTGCAACGTTTTCGAGCACTTTCCACACGTTTACGACCTCATTCTGCCAACTCTTCTTTGCTGCAGATCCGTTTTAGCATCATTCTTAAGCTTCCGTTGCATGCCGTCGCGATTTTCGACCAGCCACCGCAAGCTAAGTGCGGGAAAGCGGGCCAATCGCAGACGTCGGCACCACCCTCTTCATCCGGTTATCGATTTTCAGTGCACTGGCTCTGCCCCATCGAATCCCTCTCCACTTGAGCGTGCTCTTCGCCTCTTGGCAGCCAATTAGATACGACAAGCCGCTCAGTGTAGGCAATGTTATTCGTTTTTCAAACAAACAAAAGTGACCTCCTATGAAAGAGGAGAGCGTTTGATTGGTCTGTTCAGGCAACCCTGCTGGTGACCGCCCGATGCTTGCGTCGGCGGTTACGCAAATTTGACGTCAGGAGATTGGAATAAAACCATATTGGAATAGTTTTACGTTATAGGGCCCTAGTTCAGGGATTCAAAAAATCAGTGATGCGGAAAATATCATCATCAGGAATGACTGACACCCCCGTAAGCAATCAAAAATGCAATGACTGAATAAGAATGAAGAAGCGAAAAAAAAGAATGAAAGAAAGAAAGGAGAAACACGGAAAGACGGAAAGAAGGAGGGAACGAAAGAGCCCTTAGGTAGAGCATTAAGGGCTCGCATGTGCCGTTGAGGAAGTCGACCTACAGCGCCACACGTTTACTGCAAGAAGTCTGACCCCTCCGACCATGCAACTAGAAGGCTTTCGCCTTCATGTGTTACAGCAGTGTAACATGCTGCCCAATATTTTTTTTTTCGAAGGCAAGGTCAGACGCTCTGATTGCAGGGATATCGTTGTAAAGGTTATCAAAGAAGGAGTATTGGCGTTCCTTGCGTGCCATCCGGATGTATGTGCAGTGTCAGGCGGAGACATCCTCTCAAAACTGCCAGTAGCACAAGCGGCAGCGGGAACCAAAACACTCAGGTATATGTTTGTGCCCAGTGTTGACCTGCCTCCTCATAATGTCGAGTAGACAAACGTTTCGGGACATGCGCAATTTGTCCCATTCCTCCAGCGTGACGTCCCACTCCTCCCTATAAGAAGGGTGGAGTGGGACACATCTCTGCGTTTGCAATTTTTTTTTTTCAGGGCTTCCCAAACGCCTTTGAAGTAAGAGTGCTGTGTTATTTTAGGCGAATGGACGGTGCAACTTTTGAGAATTCAGCTTCCCACCCAAATGTGACGCTCATTTAAGTGTGAATAAATTTTGTTTCCTAGAATGCAGACTTCAACTAAAATAGTGCGTTCCAGCTTCACTTACTTTCCTCCCCTGTAGTTCCACGCAGGCATACGTTACGCATATGCTGTTATTCTTTCGGCAGCGTCATGAAAACCTCCAGTCTGTGTGCGTAGGAAGAACAGGAAGTTATAAAAATTCTGTTAAATAATGAACATAAAATGTACAGCTAAGTGAACAACGTTATTTGAAAGTGTTAAAATGTTTAAATCTGGGCAAGCAAAGAGATAACTGATCATGGCTGTGCGTGTGAACAGCACGAGCAGTATTTTGGGTTCGGCACTGCTCTGATTTTCGGCCAAAGTTAAAATTCGACAAATAGCCCAGCAACGCAAGCTCCGAAATGCGGGAACGCTCGAATAGCTAAATATCCTAATCGAATGCGATTGTTCTCGAAATAAGTATTGAAACATCGAATGGTATACTGAACATTTGTCTCGCGTCCAGGAATATAGAAACACACACACACGCACGCACGCACGCACGCACACACACACACACACACACACACACACACACACACACACACACACACACACACACACACACACACACACACACGCACACACATGCACGCGCACGCACACACACACTAAAAGACACGTTCATTTATTCTTTCCAATGTAAATTCGACAGTATCTGAACATTTGAAGAAATACAACGTCATATACGCGAATCGAATGCTTCGAATCAAAACGTATCTGATTCCTGTTCGAAATTTCGCATATTCGCGCACCCTTAGCCCGAAAGCTGTTAGCGTCGGGTAACATGGCGTCTGTTATCGACTCGGAAGGCACGAGCTGCTTCATTAAAAATTAGTCCCAGCTGTTTCTATAATTCTTTCTTGTGCGTGAAGCAACTGAATGGTGTAGCAGGTTTTAGCTATTGCTCCATCGTGTCTCCATTACGATAATCCATCGTGAAAATGTCTATCGCGACGTGATCGGGTGTCCCTCTACATTCCAAGAACAAAAGGTTGACTGGTGTTTCGTTCCGCGGGAGTAACTGTTTTTACCATTCTTGAGAAAGAGAGAACGAGTGTATAGAAATGCAGGGAGGTTAACCAGAGGTAGTTCTTGTTGGCTACCCTGCATGGCGAGGAGGGGGCAACGAGGTAGAAAGAGAAATGGAGAAGAGGAGAGCAGTGCAAATGAAAAAAGAAAGATACAGGACGCTTATGCGTCACCTTAACGGTGGAACGCAATAGTATTCAAAGATACTTGACTGCTTCCCGGCAACTGGAGCGTATGTAACCGTAATGTCTACCGCGCAATGCTGGCCGTGAACGCTATGCACGAAGGCCGGCTTTCTGGTAGAAACTCGGCCTCTTGTGTGGTTCGCGATAAGCCAAAGGCGAGCGCCATCTGGAGGTATTGGAAGGAACCGGGCGCACCGCTCCGTGGCCCCTGAGATTCTCACGCACCGCGCGCGCAAATGGTGGACTCCGTAGCCGGTTTTAAATAGTAGAAACGCTGGAAAAGGGGTTTCTTTGAATTTTCGCGTAACGTAATTATGTTTTCTCGAATAATCAAATTACAGTCCCACGCTATCTGGTCTGTAGGTTGTGTGTAAGTCATATTTTATGGTATGGTATTAATAACTTTATTGAGGTCCTGAGGGATCAGTCTGGGACTGATGCGGGCCGCTCCCACGTCGGTACAGAGAGGCCGAGCCCCTCTGCCGTCACACGGGCCCTCTGGACAGCCCTGAGTTGGTCCGCCAGCACTTCACTGTGCAGCATCCGCTGCCACCACTGTTCACCTCGAGAACCATCACCGGCCAACGCCAAGCAGCGCCAAAGCATGTGTTCTAAATCGAGCGAACCCCCACACTTACTACAATAGAGTGAAACCCCGCAGTCCGGATTAATTTTGTTCATGATGACCGGGTTAGGGTACGTACGTGTCTGCAGAAGCCTTAATGTAACCGCCTGTGGCCTATTTAATTTATAATGTGGCAGGGGGAATGCCCTGCGCCCTATATAGGTAATAGTGCTTGGTGATTTCGTTGTAGGTTAACAGCTGGTCCCTGTACTCAGGAGCGGGAGATCCAGCCCCTTCAGGGAGTACACGGCACACTAATCCTCGTGCCTCCCTGTGCGCCACCTCGTTGAGGTTACGCGGGGCTCCCTCCACTGTCCCCATGTGCGCCGGGAACCAAGTAACGTTATGCGAAGTGATATCCCTACCCTGCAGCAGTCTGTTAGCCGGTTCCGCAACAAGTCCTCTCGAGAAGGCTTTAATCGCAGATCGCGAGTCACTAAACACCAAAAATCTTCTTGAATCAATTAGTGCTAGAGCAATAGCCACCTGTTCGGCAACCCCCGGATCTTTGGTATAAATGGAAGCAGCATTTCTAACGCTCCCTTTGCCATCTACCACCACCACCGAATAAGCATTTTTACCATTAATGCATGCGGCGTCAACAAAAGCAGACTCCTCCTCCTGATCCTTTGCCTCTCGCAACAAAGCCCTAGCTCTCGCGACCCGCCTCCCTACATTGTGCACGGGGTGCACATTCCGCGGAAACGGACAAACCATGATATTTGCCCTAAGGTTCACGTTCAACTCGTGTAGCGGCGCCCTATCGTGCGACACAGCCACCGATTCTTCAATTGACTCTAAAATATACCTCCCCGCTGGTGTACCTAGCAACCGCTCCCTCTGTGCAGTACGCTGAGCCTCGGCAATTTCATCTAAAGTATTATGCAAACCGAGTCGTAACAACATATCGTTTGACGTAGTCATAGGCAGACCAAGCGCAGCCTTGTCGGCTTTTCTGATTATGATTCCAATTTATTTTTCTCCCCTCTATTCCAATTTAGCATAGCTGCACATACGAGAAATGACACATAATAAATGCGTGAACTAAGCGCATCACACCTTCTTCTCCTAAACCCCTATGCCTATTAGAAATCCTTCTTATAAGTCTTATCGCCTCCTCCGTCTTCTTGGTAATACGCTGAATGGTTCTAATGTTCGACCCGTTCGCTTCAAGTACAAAACCCAGGACCCTGATTGCTTCAACTTTGGGTATCACCGACCCTCCCCTAGTATGAATTGTAATGCAAGGCTCAACTTCCGGCATCCAACCCTTCGGCCTACGACCTAGCTTCTTAGATTTTAAGATCAATAACTCCGACTTTTTAGTGGAGCACTTGAGCCCCATGAGACCCAGATACTCCTCCGCAAGCGTTACCACCTTCTGCAGCCTAGCCTCAAGCTCTCCATCACTACCACCGACACTCCATATAGTAATGTCATCCGCGTAGATAGAATAGCCAATATCCTGGACAGTGTCCAGTGTATTAGCCAACTTCGACATCGCCATATTGAATAACATAGGCGAGAGTACGGATCCCTGCGGAGTACCACAGCAACCCAATTTAAAGACTTCCGACTTTATCTCCCCAAACTTGAGACATGTCCTTCTATCCGTGAGGACTTTATCTCCCCAAACTTGAGACATGTCCTTCTATCCGTGAGGAAAGCCTTGACAAAATGAAAAAGCCGCTGCCCCATGTTCAAGTCCGATAGTGCCTGTAGAACGAAAGAATGTCGAATTTTATCGAAAGCTTTTTCCACATCAAGTCCAATTAGTGCCTTAGTATCCCTATTCCGCCGGTCAAGGAGCTGATGCTTAATCCTGATCATAGCATCCTGAGTCGAGAGGCCGGGCCGAAATCCTATAATCGAGTGCGGAAAGACCCCATTGCCCTCAACATAACGCGTTAGCCTATTTAAAATGACATGCTCAGCGATTTTCCCCAAACACGATGTCAGGAAAATGGGTCTGAGATTTTCAAGCCCTATGGCCTTCCCCGGTTTGGGTATCAGAACAGTAGTTGCAAGTTTCCACTCTTCCGGGAAAGAGCCTTCCTTCCATCGGTAATTGATCTCCCGCGTAAGGAACTCAACTGACCCGTCGTCTAAATTCCGTAACATTTTATTCATAATGCCATCCAGCCCTGATGCCGATCGACCATTAAGATTCTGCAGCGCCATCCTGATATCACTTTCAGTAAATTCCTCATCCATAGCTGCATTTTCGTCCCCACTATATTCCAACATCACGTCAGGTGTATCGTGCCAAGTCTCCAACGGAAGGTATCTCTCAGCCAAATCCTTCAGCAACTCCTGCTCCGTGGAGTCCCGACACGCCTGATGGACCAGCTTACCTATCACAGTCCTCTGATTAGATTTAGTGTTTGTCTCATCTAGCAAATGACTGAGCAGACTCCATGCGCCTCCCTTCTTAATGCGACCATCAATAGAATTGCATACTTCATCCCATTGCTGCTTGCACAGTACCCGACAATGGTCTTCAATTTCCTGATTAACCACTGCTATACGCTTTCTAAGCCTTCTATTCAATCTCTGACCCTTCCATCTCGCTAACATCGACTGCTTCGCTTCCAACAAATGCGCCAAGTGACTATCCATGTGTTCCGTGTCAATATCGGTCTGAACCTCTCTAGTGGACGCCTCAACGTCACTTTTAAGCTGACTGGTCCACTGCTCCAAGGTCAACTCATTTCCCTCATCGTCGATCCTCTGCGCTCTTCGTTTCCTAAATGCATCCCAGTCAACCATCCTGAATGTGCGCTCCTTTTTATTAGCCACTACCAAAGTAATCACAAGTATGTAATGATCGCTACCAAAATCTATATTAGAATTGGACCAGGACGAATCCACCACCCCCCGAACAAAAGTGAGATCAGGTGTCGAATCTCTACATGTCGACGTGCCACATCTGGTGGGATACGAAGGGTCTGTAATCAGAGTTAAATTCAAGTCTAGTGCCTGCTGCCATAGTCTCTCCCCCTTAATAGTGTTATAAATATACTTCCACACATGATATGGTGCATTGAAGTCCCCTCCAATAAGCAATGGTGCATCCTTAGCCAGAATGGTTGCCTTGGTCAAGAGAGATTTGAAACTCTGCTTCGTGTCCCGGGGGCTACTGTACAGGTTAAGCAGGTAAACGCTCCTCTGACATGACCTTTGACGACCTAAAATTACCTCCACCATAATATATTCAATCTTGCAATCCGCCATGTGAAGATCATGTCTAATATACGGCAACCTCCTATTAATGAGAGTAGCGAGTCCTCTGCCCTGTTCATTATCCTTAACCTCCGCTTTGAAATCCGTTAAGGTCACGTTAGACGTCAGTGTTTCCTGTAACATGATAACTTGAGGTTTCACACCATGCGTTCTAACAAACTGCTGCAGAGACGTCTTGTTATGATTGAACCCCCTACAATTCCGCTGCCAAATACTAAATGAACTACTTAATAGAGCCATCTTGACCACGGAAATTTGGTGAACTAGTTTTGAGCTCAAGTCCACTCGGCGACTTACTCTGCTGGGCTAGCGGCCGAGTGCACTCCCGCTCCATAACAGGGAATACCGTCTCGTTTAGATATATTTCAATTTTGCCTAATCTTTGATCCGTGATATTTTCTCGTTCTTCTATCCGCTCCAGTCTACTAATGATCTGATTTACACTTTCTTGCAATGTCATCATCATTGCTTTAAGCTCGGAACCGACTTTGCCCTGAATCCGCACGGTCGAGGATAGGGCCCTCTTTTTCGGAGCAGGCGTCTCCTCGTCCGCCATGGTCTCTTCTGCGACCTCCACAGACCTTGGTAGCTCAACCGAGTCATCATGTTTCCTAGCCTGTCCTAAGCTACCGCTGTTACCGGAAGGCAAGCCGTTCCTAAGTTCAGCTATCTCTTTGATAAGCCCGTCAATGGCTGCTTTTAAGCTAAGATTCTCTCTCTCCAATTGCGCAATCCTATCCCTATCCTTATTACCATTCCCATGCCCCTGGTGCTGCTCGCGCGCTTGGCCGGCGCTGATGCCGCCCTTGACCTTGTCAGCCCAGGTGGACTGGCTTCCAGCTGCGCCGCCGTCTCCACCAGCTGCAGGAAAGCGCACCCGCGCCTCCCTAGAAACCGATCGGCTCCTGGTCGTTGGAGTCCCAGTGGATGGCCGCTGCCTCGACCTGGAGCAGCTCCTAGAGCGCGAGCGTCCCTTAGAGCGTTGGCGGGCGCTCACCAGCTGCACCATCTCGGCTGCCTCATGTTCCGCCGTTAGCTCCGCCCTGGCTCTCTCCTGTCGTCGAACACGCACGACATAGGGAAGCTGGTATCGTTGTCTGCATTGTTTATCCGCGGTAAGGTGTCGTCCGCCACAAAGCTTGCAACAAGGCACACAGTTGTGATCCTCTTCAGGGTTCCGAGCCCCGCATCCTCGGCATTCAAAACAATCGGGCGCCGGGCAGACATCCGCCCGATGTCCAAGCTTGCCACACACATAACACACATCCAACTGCTTTCGATACAGGACGCACCGGACCAGAGTTGGCCCATATCTGACGAAATTGGGCACTTTTAACCCATCGAAAACAATGATGACTGATCCTGTGTTTTTGATTCGTTTGGCCGCCATAGCCTGCGGGTTGCGATCGTTAACAATGTTCCGCTCAAGTGTCGCGGGGCCATCCATAACGTCTACATTGCGAATGACCCCCTTGCACGTAGTGTGTGGGGCCGTCTCATACGCACTGACTTCAAAATCCTTGTCTGCCACTCTGATTGACCTGAGTCTCACATATCGTTCAGCGTTGCTCCTTTCTGGCGTACTAGCCACCAAGATATTTTGCATAAAGTTAGGGCAAATAAAGTCTTCCCTAATCTGCTCAATACTGAGGCCTGCCGCCTCTACGATTGCCTTGCCCACCGCTGTAGAGCTAACTTTCTCCAAATTCAGTCCACCCCGTGGGCGAATGACTATTTTGATGTGTTCTTGTGGCATCGGTGGCATGCGCGACGCCTTCACAATGCAATTCTTGATTGCCGAGCCTCCGCGCCGTTCACCTGCGTCCCGTCGTTCAGGCATCTCGCTTGGCGAACCGCCGTCACTCAATTCAGGCCTCGTCGTAGCTCTAGATTTTCGACTGGACACTGTCCGCCATCCCAGGTCTTCAGTAAGGTCCTCCGCCGGGAGCACTTCCCCTTCAACATGCATTGCTGACATGCCGCGCTAGGTCTACCAGACGCTCGCTCTCGGCCAGCGTGGCGTGAGCACAAAAGTTCCAATAAAGTCCAAAAAAGGGGTGGCCCACCTCAAGGTCAGGTATCCGCTGACTCTTCTCGTCTTCACGGATCCGATGATATCAGGTTTGCACCACTAGATGACCAAAAATAGCTCGAAAGCTTCGAAAAAGACGGACCCATAAAAGCCCGCAAGCCTCCTTCCATGATTTTTACGTATTTTAGTTTGAGAAATTCAATTACTTCAGTAGCTTCTTTGCGTCTCATGGAGGACCTGAGTATGGGTGGCTTGAATTTTTTTTTTTTTTTTGCTTAGACGACGTCCAACGCCGGATTTTTTATGGCACGGGGTCCTTAACGCTGCCGCGTTAAAAGCGTCTGGACATTGAAGTGGTAGCCTGTGGCATGGGTTCGTAGACTTTAGGAAGCTGAGCAGCGAAGACGTAGCTTTCTATGTGGAGTTGCTTTCAAAGCACAGACCTAGGACCCTATGCCCTGATAGTGGAATATTTTCTTCTCTACCAAGCCCACCGCTTGTCACTCGACAATACAGCTCCGGTAGGCACAAGGACGTGTCTCTCGCAACAGCTGCATAGGTGGCATGTGGGGCAGTCGGCCGTTCCCATGTACAGAAGTTAGTAAATACCGACGCCTAGCCACAAGCGGTGCAACATTTGTCTGCATCGTGTTAACCCAGGTTCTATACGGAGCTGTAGATCCGGGAACAACAAACGTAAACGACACATGATGTATACATTCACGAGACCCACAAAAGTAGCGCATGTTCACGGGACAGTGAGCTCAGCGTAGCAGCAGAGTCATTATTTGAACTCCCGGCTGACTTTCGGGACAGTGAAAGTAATCATTCGAGAACTACGAGACATCCCAAAAACTGAGTTGAATGCGGGACCAGCAGTAATTCTCACAGAAGTGGTTAAATGACGGCGCAGTCTTTGTCGTTACCGTATGTGTCTAAGTTCTACAAATGAGGGTACATTAAATTAAATTCAAGAGCGTCGAGTGGCAATACCCCGATCCAATTATGAGGCACGCCTCAGTAGGTGATTTTCACCACCTAAGGATCCCTACCGAGAACTCGATGAAGGGTGATACAGCGCTTCTTTGCATTCCACGCCCATCAAAATGCAGCCTCCACTGCCACGAATCAAGCCCGCAACCTCGTGCTCGGCAGCGCTAAAGCCACAGCCACAGAACTACGGCGGCGGGTTCTACAGGCACAGTGTGTAGTGTGGACAGGTTGCAATGGATATAACAAGCCGGACGTTCTATCGTGCTAACACGTTTTCTCCGAACGAAGCGAACAGCTTGACGGTCTGCTACTTGGCAATAAATTACGGAAAGCACAGACTCCTCCTCGTCCCTGGATTCTCTAGAAGACACGTAGACACTGCGTCAGTGCCGAACGTCACGTTGGCAGCCTTTTCTTTCTTGCCAACGCCATGAACTTCCGGTTATCGGGACTCCAAGCTCTTCGGCTACACGCTGTTCCCAGAGCACGCGCAGTGCAACGACAAGCGGCAAGAAGTGCAACGAGAGGCAAGCGAGACCGCGAGGAAGAGTGCGCGCGCGACTGAGCCCTGCAAAGGCGTGCTGTAGCAGATGGATCAGAAGTGATGTCTCAATCGATCGGCGTTACATTTGTGAAGAAGGGACCGGAAATTCCAGGAGATGAGCAGGCGATCGTCTCTTAAATTTACAGCGGAGGTTTAGGGGCGGCTTAGGCGAATAAACTGTTGCGAGAACATAAGGAATAGCATGAGCCACGTGTAACTCACCTTGCTATAGAAATGGTATACCAACGTGACAGTCCTTAGCAGAGGGAGACGGAGGACGACGATTCTCGAGCGAGAAGCTTCATCCCCTTTTGAGAGCGCCAAGGTCTGAAGAAAAAAAACAGCATAGAACTGCGACCCAGGCGTTTGGAAAGCGGGCACCTTCCTCGGCTTCCACGAATTCGCGTATGCCCTGAGCGAGAGCAGAGCACGACATTTTGTGCAGCTGGGCGAGTGGCGTTCTAAAATTATTGATTTTATTTACACTTGCAAGGAGATGTCCTCCGCGCGCGCGACCATATCCGGTTTGGTGCGATGGCGTCACCCGTAAGCACAGCCACCGCTGACCTCCCCTGTCGTCGCTTGAAAGAAGGCGACGCAGCGAACATCATTATTTTTCTTTTCGTTTGGTCGTTACTAGAGAGAGAGCGAGAACGCAGAGTAAACAACGTTCAGAAAGAAACGTGTGTATACAAGGCATAAAAAAAAAAGATCTTGACTCCTATTTAGAGCCGTAGATCAGGGACCGCTTGCGGGACACAGTTCTGTCGCAATCGTCGTCATATAGTCTTCAGCGCCGTTACCACCACCTCCATCAGCAGCAAAAAGACCATCACCACCTGCATCATCATAATCATCTATATTTAGAATTGCCACGTTCGACTAGGTTTGCCTTGATTCCCGTGATACTCACTCAGTTTATGTCTTCTTCATGTCTTCTATATATAGGTGCGGTTCTGCGAACCCCCCCTATATATACTGCGGCGAGGAAAGCATATGTCGCCTTGAAGAAGACAAGTCCATTTGTCGAAACGTTGGCTCCTGCATTCACCTTGTTCACGTTTTGCTCATCGTCTTGAATTTCCATCCCCCGCATTCCCCGCCTTTTCTCTGGATCACTCAGTATATGTAACATGTAACTTTACATGAAACGTATACGAGCAAATTCTGACACGATACACACAATTCATGTACGTCAACACACGATCCGCCAGGTGGTGCTATATATAAAAAAGTGCTTACCTATATTTGTTTTTCATTTCCGTTGTACTGCTCTGCAATTGGGGCCATTCCACGCCAACTGTACCAACTTTGGCACTCGACCTTCTGCGATTTTTTTTCTAAAATTTTACGCGCTTGCGTAAACACTAAGGCATTTCGGGAAATATCCACCCCCAAAAAATACCCTCCCCCCTCCCGAGAAACAAAAAAAAAAGAAGAGTTGCCAAAAACTGCATTCCGGTAATAAAAACTAAAGACCTCTTTCTCACGAGACTGAAGATAGGCTTTACACCTTAAATTGCATTCGTGGCTTCTTAGATATTCCTCCATTTTTGACAAGTCATTAAAATGTGCAAATGAGTTCAAATTCGGTATCTTCTTTTCCCTTGGAAAGGCTACATACAAAAATACAAATTTTGCACCAGTTGTGTGCCCAGGAGCAGTGCTTTACGCTAAAAATGTTTTAGACAGGCCTGTCGACGGTAATTATGCAACAAAACTAATTTTTGTCCTATGTTTAGCCAGCCATGGAACTTTGAGGTTGTCCTACAAAAAATACGCTAAACAGCGCTTCTAATGACGCTTTTTATTGTTTCCAAACTGAGAAAGGTTTTACCGAATAATATTTTTGTGTGTGTGTGTTTTGCGCGATAAAATGGAATTCAAGCTGTCGGCCAGCGCTCTTGAAATTCGCATTTGCTTCGCGATCGCCCAAAGCTCCGTGGCGGCAAATATAAAATATACAGACGCGGGCGCTCATGTGCCGATAGAGAGGTGTCAGCCTGCACTGCTTTTTCGTTCATTTCTTCAAAAAAAAAAAATAAGAAAACTCATTTTCTTCAGAACTCTAACATATATATGTTTCGATGTACATACAAAAGTCGTATGACAGTACTCGCGGAGTGGCATGTACAACCCTTGTATGCTGCACAAGCATGCATACGCACTTGGTGAATGGTGAATTCAGTGTAACGAATTCTTTAATTTACTTTGCGTTCTTTCATTTAGCCACTCATCATGTTCCACTGGTTGTGCGCCCGTTCTTGGTCATTCCTCCAGAATGGATCTGTCCCTCTACGATTGCCATATAAAACCTGAACCTGCAATGTGGTCTCAGCGATATTTCTAAAGCACGCCGATCTGTTTTTGGAACGCTGAATTATTTTTCAGTGATTCCTGAATTTGCATTCATTTATCGGTTCGATACGTGCCACTGGGGGCGTGTCAGTTCTCGGCCAATCCTGCGCATTGGGCATGTCTCAATGCGACATAAGAGGCACAGAATCCGGAAATGTTGCTTGATGCCTGTCGTATTTCTCTTTGTATACACCTGTCATCACTATTTTGCTCTCGACAAGCATCATAGATTGCCTTCGTCCTCGTAACGTGGCTGCGTCTACGTCTCACACTGAGCATCGGCCTAAGTTGGAGCTTTTATTGATGCGAAAGCGCATCAATTGGCCTGCTGAGTGAAAAAGCCGGCGTCTGTGGTCCCAACAAGCGAGAAACGGCACCTGAGTTCCCATTGGCTACGACGTGACGTCATGAGCGCGCCTCGATGGAGCAGAGCGGTCGAATGGGAACACCTACTGGCGCGTTGGCATTCCATGTGTCACGTGAGGGAAGAGGGTATTGCCGCGACGCCACGTCACCCTCCCTCTCGCACGCCTGCGTTATCCGCGCGTTCCTTGTGCGCGCAAGCTTTCACCTGCGTTCTGAGAGCGCCTCGGTAATCACTATAAAGAAATTAATGTATAATGAAACGGAATGGATTCGAGAACAAAAATTTTGGCAGTAGTCAGTTTCGAGCCCATGAATCCGCACTTAGAAGCCGAGTGCCTCACCCACTGGGCTAGGCAAGCGCCTCCTAGATAATAGGCCTGTGCACTCTGCCTTATGACGTCATATTACTTAGACCGAAATTGCCATTGCCGAGCCCGGCGCGCAGAGAGCGGTGACGTCAAAATCGCCGTCCCAATTAGATTCTGTGTAAGTCGCGTAAGGTAGCATGACGTCGTGGATTGAAGTGCACCGGCCTTGTGCTATCTCGGAGGCGTTGGCCAAACATCTCAAAGCGCTCGCTTGCCCTCGAGGAGTTCAAAACATCGTAGGACGGTTTAGCGGCGTTAAAATGGACATGACTGCTTTCGCATTGCCAGCACATCAGATGTGCTTAGGCGCCCTCGAATTTTTTTGACACAACTTGTGAATAATGCAGTGCATAGGCAAAAGTGCTTCATGACGATAAAGTTGTGGCCTTTGTGGTGGGCACAAACATTCCATGAGACTACACGTTGCGTAAGATAACAGCAAACAAAATTGTGAGCGTTTGTTGTAGGCACTTAAACGCTTCATTTGAGCTCCGCTTCACACAGATTCCAACACTTGCGATGGGTCTGCATATTTTTTTTTCCTTCGTGACATCCGCCTTACCAAGCAACTGGAAGTAGTAGCTAAAGGAAGCTATCACTACAAAAAAAAAAGGTACTGCAAAGAACGTCATGAGAATTGTACCGTGGTCAAGCCGGCATCCTGCAAGCACAAAATTTATGGCGTTTCACGTTCTGAAGGGACACATAACAAATGCAGTCAAGACTAAATACCGGAACTTTGAGCGAAATGATTTTATTGCTTACGTCCTTATCATGCCTATTTAACATACAACCACAAGCTATGGGTGTAGAAACATTTCAGTGATATTTCATACTGTTTCTAATTGCTATATTTGGATCATGGTGCCTGTATTGGATTGTCATTTTTTGTCATGTTTTGTACCTCCTGGCCTTGTTTTGCTTATGATGTGTTATCGCCTGCCTGGAAACTTCGCTGAAGGCACTCGAATATTACCACAAACACTTTGCTAGAGTAAAGGCTGTTATTAACAGCTTTTAAGCAGACGAACGACAGTGTCAGATGCGTATGCAACGACGTCACGAAGACGAGAGTGATGGATTGCGCCTGTCGAAGGAAGAATGGCAATGAGAGATGTAGGCACAGGAAAGTACGTGGCGGCACATCATCATCATCATCATCATCATCATCATCATCATCATCATCATCATCATCATCATCATCATCATCATCATCATCATCATCATCATTCTATTTGTATGTTCACTGCAGGACGAAGGCCTCTCCCTGCGATCTCCAATTGCCCTTGTATTACGCTAGCTGATTTCTACCTGCGGCTGAAAATTTCCTCATTTGATCACCCCACCTAGTTAACTGCAGTCCTCCACTGCGTTTCCCTTCCCTTGGCAACTATTCTAGACCTTTAATAGCCACCCGTTATCGAACCTACGCATTACACGGCCTGCCCATCTCTATTTTTTTCTCTTATTGTCAACTAGAATATCAGCTATCTCCGTTTGAGCTCCAATCCACACCGCTCTTTTCCTGTCTCTTAACGTTACACCTAACATTCTTCCATCGCTCTTTGCATGGTCTTTAACTTCTTCTCGTGCTTCTTTGCCACTCTCCAAGTTTGTGCCCCATATGCTAGCACTGGTAGGATGAAATGATTGCACACTTTTCCTTTCAATTATAGTGGTAAGCTCCCAGTCAGGGTTTGGTAATGTGTTCCATACACATTTAAACCTAATTTTATTCTTCTGTGAATTTCTTTCTCATAGTGAGCGACCCCTGTTAGTAATTGACCTTGATAAACCTACTTCTGTACCCTTGTGCAGACTCTATTGGCTGACTGGCGATCCTGAATTCTTGTTCACTTGCCGGGCTATTGAACATTATCTATGTCTTCCGCACATTAATCTACAATCCCACTCTTACATTCTCTCCGTTAAGGTCGTCAATCATTTGTTGTAATTCGTCCCCCGTGTTGCTCAACAAGTCAATCTCATCCGCGAACCGAAGGTTGCTGAGATAATCGCCGTTGATCCTCACTCCTAAGCTTTCCCAGTGTAATAGCTTGAATACTTCTAATCATGCAGTGAATAGCATTGGAGAGATTGCACCTCCTTGCGTGACCTCTTTCTTGATAAGTAACTAGCCACTATTTCAGTGGAACACTAAGGTAGCTGTGGAATTTCTGTAGATATTTCCCAAGATATTCATGTATGCCTCTGTTCTCCTTCATTAGGCAATGCCTTTATGACTGTTGGTATGTCAACTGATTCAAATGTCTTTTGATAATTTATGAAAGCAATGTAGAGAGGTTGATTGTACTCCGCAGATTTCTCGGTTACCTGATTGATGACATGGATGTGATACATTGTAGGGTATCCCTTCCTGAAGCCACCCTGTTGATTGACTAAAGCCAAGTGTTGGCCTCGTTATATTGGAAATAATATTGGTGAATATTTTTTATTGGTGAATAAGTCATGGGGCTATGCGTATAAAGGGCCTCAAGCTTTTCAAGCATGGTATCTCCTCCATCTTCTGTTAAAGCGGCTGTTATTCCATCTTCCCCTGCTGCTTTCTTCCTGGTAGTGTCTTGAGCGGCCTTTCTAGCTTCATCGCAGAGCGATGGAGGCGGTACATATCTAGCTATATTTAAGGATTATGTACCTCTCGCAGATTGGCCAGGAATGGGCAAATACTCATGTTCACATACCAAATGGTTTAGTCGGAAGATCAAGTACATCAAATAAATTATTGAATATAATGCGTTATTCTACAAAGACGTCGATCTGCTTTACTTATCGCTGCGAGCGGACATTTTTTGTTTCTGTTTAATGCAGGATTTTTGTTACTGTATTTACGCATAACAAGGAAGTGCACGCACTGGCACATTGGTTTGTCGGTCAACATACAGAGGTTATGTAAGCCTGTTCACTATCACTTGCAATTGGCGCAAATATAACCTTGGTATATATACATATATATATATATATATATATATATATATATATATATATATATATATATATATATATATATATGTATCAGCCAGCAAGCAGTCCCGCCAAACCTGGGAGGGTAGACAAAGAAATCTTCGCTTTAAAAAGCACGTCCCTCTAAGTAACGTCTAAAAAAATAACGTTCATGACATGTTTCCGACTCGGCAATGACTTCCACCTCATGCAGTTCACAGAGGCATTGCCTTCGATATTTGTTTCTGTTATTCAGAGGCAACCTCGCTTAGGTATGAATTTTGACACCACGTATTGTCAAATTTGCCATCTTCTCCGCTCTAATTGGCCAAGAGGACTGCTACGGTTTCTCTGATACCCGCCGTGGTTGCTCAGTGGCTATGGTGTTAGGCTGCTGAGCACAAGGTCGCGGGATCTAATCCCGGCCACGGCGGCCGCATTTCGATGGGGGCGAAATGCGAAAACACCCGTGTACTTATATTTAGGTGCACGTTAAAGAACCCCAGGTGGTCGAAATTTCAGGAGTCCTCCACTACGGCGTGCCTCATAATCAGAAAGTGGTTTTGGCACGTAAAACCCCATAGTTTAATTTTTTTTCTCTGATTGGCTCAAATTGCTGCAATTTCCGAATTTGACAGTCTCCAGAATAAGACCCCCGGTCCACAGGTCCCGTCTGCTTGACGCCATTTTAGCTCGCTTTCTGATTTGCTTTGGTGAGTGTCGCATAGTAAAATCATACATTACCATAGCGCGAGCCGTTGCCATAGCTTTCTTGACGCCGGAGACATTGGGCACAATTAATTTTCGGTCGTCGCAGCTCGTTCTTACAAGCGCACTTGCTGTCTGCCACTACGATTGTCTGTCATGACTGTTAGGGTACTAACAGTAATGAAACAGTCATGACTGTCATGAAAAAAGGAACGGCTGTCAAAGTATGACAGGATTGCAGCAAGCACAGGACTGCAGTTGTGTTGAAGCACGGAACACCAAGGCACCTTGGGCGCAACATTTTATTTCGATCTTTTTATCCGAATGTCTGATTCGGTGAGCGAAAAGCTAATACAACTCCCTTGTGCATCTCAGAAAACTATCAGTGCCTTACATGTTAAGAAGAAACAATGCTTGCAAGAGGTAGTGAAAGAAACAGAGACACATTTTAATGGCAGTGAAAACAATAACATAGATAGACTGTTCTCACTATAATCACCCTCACAATGTATCAGACAGTACTGAGGCGGCAGGGGCTATCTGGCTGCTACGTCGCTTTCCGCACCATGTACGACCGTTGGCCGTGGAGATCACGAGGTATAGAGCTCTAATATGCTTGTAATTTCGAAACGATGGCGCCCCATAGAACAACGCAGAGGGAAGAGCTGTAATCAGGCCCCCCGTCCACATCTGATCAAATGCTCTTTTTTTCACTGCTGTTCTCAGTTACAGCGGCGGCTCGGGTTCGGGCTGCCTCCTACCAACATCGGGGACTTGACGTAGCAGCTGCAGCACGTCGGGAAGGGGAACGTCTCGGCGTACGCCTTCTGCTCGGTCGGGTGCACCGTGAGCAGCTTGCGGTAGGCGAACTTCTGCTTGCACGTGGATGAATAACCAGCCGGAAGGCCACTGTACATGACGTAGTCGCACGGCGACCCCTCGCCCCTGCGGGAAATACAGTGGTGGGCTCAGTGGCGTGCGTTTCTTACTTTAAAGCTTGTACCCTACACGCGACTGCGAGGTCATGTTTACGGAACGACGAAACGCGAGATAAACGAAAATAACAAGATGAACAGGAGCATGGGCGAAGGTGAAGTACAGGTTAAGAATGAAAAAGCGGAAGAAGAGAAAAACGACAGACGAGGCTTATCCGTTGCACACGTACATATCCAGTAATCAACGAGCTAGTGGCGAAATCGAGAATTCAGCCTGCCGTCAAATCTTATCGAATGCACAAATTTCGCTATACTTGCTATGCGTACGTAGACGTACACGTGGCGCCGCTTACGGTGCTCATCATAGTACGTATCACTACGCTCGTGCATAGGCAGCTTCGCCACGTTGTGTAAAAATTGTGCCCTCGAATCAAGTATTAAAAATCCTTATTGTGCTCCATAGTTGAAGCTGCAAATGCAGAAGTCGTACTGTGAATGCCCTAGAAGTGTCCAGATTTCGAGCTCAACTACAGGCCGTATATTTATTTATTTATTTATTTATTTATTTATTTATTTATTTCACAATACTGCAGGCCATGACGTGCCCAAGCAGAAGTGGGAACTTAAAACACAATTAGTATAAATAGCGATTACAAATGAATAACGCCATAAACAATCAAGAAGGATTACATCACTACGCATATAATATGCACTTGGTAACAACCAAAGTAGCAAACTAAAACAACAATATTTTCGGTGCCGTATGAAAGTCAGCCTCCTCGAAAATGGATTAAGGAAGATCATTCCAGTCAGAAATTGTCTGTGGGAAGAAACTCTGTTTAAATGCACTAGTTTTACCAAATATCGGTTTCAGTGCATGGTTATGATTGTGTCTAGTCTTTCTGGTGCCTAAGGATTTTACATATTAAGGTATGGATACGTCAAATTTACCTTTCAACATATTATGCATGAACACTATCCGAGCGTATTTTCAACGCACCTGTAATGCTGTAATCCCGTGTTCTTGCGTGAGCTTAGTAGGGGCATCACACGTTCTATATTTACCAGAAATGAATGTGATAGCCATTCTTCGCAACATCTTATGTTTACCTATAACCTGCTTAGTTTCGGGATTCGAAATTTCGGAAGCATATTCTATTTTCAATCTTATGTACTAGACGCTAGTAACTTTAGCTCTGCTGGTGCTTTGTTTAGTTTCCTTTTTAGGAAACACAACTGCACAAATGCTGATGCACATATATACGAAACATGACTTGACTAGGATAAGCTGAAAGCAAATGCGACGCCTCAATTCTTATAGCTAGTAACTTGTGCTATTTCTTGGCAGCAAATAGTATAGGAACAAGAAATAGACTGTAATTTACGTGTAACTGTTAATAAGACTGTTTTTTGCACGTTGATTTCCATATCCGAAGTTCGACACCACTGCTCAACCTTCAACAATTGGTCCTGTAAAACAACATGATCGCTCCCACAAGATACCTTCTTGTATATAGTTGCGTCATCAGCAAAATGTTTTATGCTCACTGTATCAGACAAAAACTCAATGAGATCATTCACATAAACTAGAAAAAGCAAGGGCCCCAGTACACTGCCATGACACACACCAGAAGAAACAGGGAGCATATCAGACGCACAATAATCCGCTACAACAAATTGTTTTCTGATATGCAAGTACGCTTCAACCCATTTCACTGAGTAGCTGGGAAGACCGGTTAATTTCAGCTTATGTATTAATTTCTCATGTGGCAATTCGTCAAGTGCCTTGCTAAACTCTATAACGAATGGCTCTATTTACCTTCAGTGTTCCAATGTCATTATAAATTCATGTGCACTGTTGAGTAGCTGAGTTGTAAATTTGTGGTAAATCCGTGTTGATAAGGAGATGAAACTTTATTGTTAGACAAGAAAGGCCCTATATAGCCAGCTACGACGTGTTCCATAAGATTGGAACAAGCAGATATAATTGACACGGGCCTATAATTTGTTATCTTAAGCTTGTTGGCCTTTCTTAAAGATCTGCAAAACGCGCGCTATCTTCCAGTCATCAGGAAGCTCACTAGTGGTCAAACGAAGCTGAAAAAGATGTGCCAAGTAGTCTGCAATCTGCTCTGCAAAGCGTTTCAAGAGTGCAGTAGGGATGTCATTCTACCACGCTTTATTTTCTCGTCCAACTTAGGTAGCGTGAAATATTCTAACTACTTCGCAGATGACGCCAAGCAATGGCGCAAGGACCGACAAGCCAGTTCACAGAAATGCGAATGCGCCGACGAAATCTTGCACGTTCTCCTTTTTCTTTTAACCTAGACGTTTAAACTAACCGTATGCAAAGGGAATGTTGGTACCTGTTAGCGCTGGCTAGTCATCGTCTCTTAAATCATAGATGAGCTAAAAAAGGAAAAAAAAACGTCATACAAAGAACAGAGAAAATATCATATTGATAAAAGCTCTAAAGTCAAGAAAGCAATTCTTTTTTTTTACTTATGGAGTTCTACGTGCCAGAACCACTTTCTGATAATGAGGCACGCCGTAGTGGAGGGACGCCGGAAACTCGGACCACCTGGGGTTCTTTAACGTGCACCTAAATATAAGTACACGGGTGTTTCCGCATTTCGCCCACATAGGAATGCGGCCGCCGTGGCCGGGATTCGATCCCGCGACCTCGTGCTCAGCAGGCCAACACCATAGCCGCTGAGCAACCGCGGCGGGTAACAATTGTTTCTGAGCGGTTCACAAGCGTTCGGCTCTTCGTGTTGACGCACACACGGCGGCCCTCGTTGGTGGAAAACACAGCGCACACAAACACTCACAGAAGAACAACAGGAACCCGATAATGTGAGCGAATATGAAAAACACGTATTGAAGAAAAGGTCGCAAAAATTTACAGATACAGCGTCGTGATCCAAGTTGCAGTTATAAAATTTACTAACTTATGGATATCCCCGATTAAAAACAACAAAAACAGCAACTAATTCGCGTGCTGCTCTGTATAGCAAGTGTTCCGATCGCCACACACCCATGATTCTTTTTTCTAGTGGTCTGGGCATCCTATCCCGAGCATGTATCTTCGCCAAAAGACTCTTACGGAGAGTATCGCAATTCTTGCAGTGTGATCGTTTGTTTTATCTCGCCTTCCGCCTCCTCACAAGAGCACACAGCGCTGTCGGTTATTTCCAAACCTGCACAAGACGCATTTAGCACAGGCAGTGCCAATTCGACGCCTATGAATTGTTGTTTCTATAGAGTGGCTCTCTTTCATAGGTACGCTCAATCGTATGTTAGGTTTTATCGCAAATGACATGACACAGAGTTTGCTTAAAACACAAAGCGCATGAATCGCCACCAGGGGTAGTGGCGATACCACTCCACTTTTGGTGAACTTCGCGTGTCATGTAAGCTGCCGTGACGGCCCCTGTAATTTCGCAGCGACTTGGTATCCACTGAAATACGGTATCATGGGGAGGAGCCATTGCTGTAGCGTGAAGTTCTTTCTTGGCTTGTCGGTTCTTGGATCCGACGTATAGGCTGATTTAACGACGTCTCGAACAAAGGCAGATGCTCATGATTTGCGTGTTATTTTGATCATTGTGTCCGACTAATGTCAAGTGCATGCAACCTTAATTTTTCCCACCTTGGGTTGCTCTTATCCATCAACGTTTCTACAGGATGTTTAAAAATGATTACGTGCAATCCTTCCCGCCTTGTGGATTTTTCACTCACACAAGAGCGCGTAGTGGATTTCAAACCGACATTCGACCGAAGCTTGACTAGTGGTCTAATCTCTTACATTGCGAAAACCACAAGTGCTGGTGGCCTTATTCATTGCTGTAACAATATTGCGCAACACTCCGCATTACTGTACCGCAGTGTACAGCAACTGAAGAAAGCGTGTGCAAGCACCAGCACCAGTTGAATGCACACAAGGCCACCTTGCTCGCCCAGAGATGTTGATCGAACGCCATAATCAAGTATGAGGAGGCTTCTGCATGCTCCCTGACCGGATAACCATTGCTCGCACGCCTAAATAACGCAGTAAAAACAAACCAGGTGCCTGCTGCAATGAGTAAAAATAAATGAAGAGAGCACAATAGGAACTTACCCGTTTACACATATGCGGAGCTGCTGCTTTCCCGCATAGCTTGGACATCACTATGGCTAGTATAGACGCAACAAATCTTCATAACATTTCTTTTTTCGCGTTATCTGACTCACAAAAATTGGGAACTAAGAACTAGGTGTATATTTTGCATATTTCAGATTTTCTTTTGCTTTGAGTACTTATACTAATAGTAGCAAATTATTACTTTCATACGTGTTCCTTGAGGTACTTTCATTGAAGTTTTGCGTAAGAATTCTCAAACATTACCTGAGAAGTTATTGCTGCTAGACATGCATTCCAAACACCAGAGATCTAGCTATGATTTTATGTATCGCAGAACCAGTGCATCGCAATATGTACACTTTGAAATAGAATGTTAAAATCTGAACTAGAGCTCATTACGAGCCGTAGCGAAAGAGTAAGGACATCGAAAAGTTACACCTTTAACAAGTTCTTAAAGAAACAAAAATGTTGCTGTGATTCAGTGATTCCGAAGCTCGGTGTCGTTGAACTGAAACAATGGGATGGTACCTTGCTGTCGAAATTGTGCTCACCAGACATTATTTTCTTTGCTTACGGTTGTCCTCGGACACTTCCAATATATTTTTTGTAGCCTTTAAATCACTAAGCCCTTAATTTTCGTATGTTTGGTGGAAGTGAACATAAGATAACTAACTAACTCACTCACTCACTCACTCACTCACTCACTCACTCACTCACTCACTCACTCACTCACTCACTCACTCACTCACTCACTCACTCACTCACTCACTCACTCACTCACTCACTCACTCACTCACTAACTAACTAACTAACTAGGTAAGTAACTAAATAAACAAATAGATAACTGCATTAATTTGGTCGAGAATGATCTGTCTAAAATACCTAGAAATTTGCGGAAATATGTGCAACTGAGGTCGTCACCAAGTAAAACAGACACTACATCTCCGTTAGCAGGCACTCACGGAACTATCGAGGACGTCTGAGATGCGTTTGCGCTACACACTTGAAATCAGTTTTCAGCAGGGCCCCACTTCGTCCGACTTTCCGGTGGACAGCGATGATGTGCCAAGCACTCCGTCTATTGGTGAAAAATGTATCGCAAAAAGCATTCGCAGCGCAAGATCGCCGCTGTCGTGTGGTCCTAATGAAATTCCTACGGCTTCAATTAAATCCTTCAGTGAAGTGCTTAGTGCAATCCTAACTTGCGAATACAACGCTTGCCTCAAAACACGAACATTTCCTGTACGACGGAAAACCTTTCGTGTTATTATATATATATATTAACACGAAAGGTTTTCCGTCGTACAGGAAATGTTCGAGTTTGGAGCCAAGCGTTGCATTCGCAAGTTATATATATATATATATATATATATATATATATATATATATATATATATATATATATATATATATATATATATATAGCAACCACAAACCGTCAGCTTTATGGCCCACGCATCAGAAGCGGTCAAGAACAGCAGTCAACTTGACGACGCTGCGACCTAAGCACGGCGCGTTGTCAGTCATCCCGTGTTGCTATCAGAACACCAGGAGACAGGCGTTTTTCCACCTTTAATATCTTTGCTGCGAGACCACATGTTAGACCCACAGTGATATGTCATCTCCAACGGACATTGCACAAGTGCGTACGTAGACACCAGTACTTTGCCACAGGGCTACGTCCTTGGATCGCTTCATGCCTTTCTCTTTGTAAACGATGTATGCAAAGTCATGAATCATAAAGAACTCATCTGTCTTGGTTTAGGCTGATTACATCATCATTATCCTCATCGTCAACCTATCTTTATGTGCGCTGCAGGACGAAGGCCTCTCCCGGCGATCTCCAATCACCCCTATCTTGCAGTAGCCAATTCCAACTTGCGGCTGCAAATTTATTAATTTCATCATCCCACGAAATCTTCTGCCGTACTCGACTGCCCTTCCCTTTCCTCGGCACGTATTCTGTGACTTTAATCGTCAACCGGTTATCTGCCCTACGGATTACATGACCTGCCCAGCTCCACTTTTTCTTTATTCTCATAATGTCAACTAGAATATCGACTATCGCCATTTGCTTTCTTCATGTCTCTTAGCGTTACGCCTAGGATTTTTCGTTATCATAGTCGCCATAAAGATATTCAAATAAAATGTCAGCCTTCGTGACTACAACAAAGCTGAAGCCGCCTTCGCTCATTGGGGCGTGCGAAACAAACCAGTGCTAAACAGCCGGAAGGCGAAAGTAATGCCCCATATACAGGCAAGACAGATGAGTTCTGTTTCCCTTACCACCTGGGAAAAGCCGCACTCTCTCGGGAGTGCGAAGTTACTCACCTCAGAATCATCTTCCAGCTCGCATTCCCGCTCCACATAAGAAGTGCAGCCTGCGCAGCCTGAGGACCTTAAGAGCGACTATCTGTAGTTGTGAGGTCTGTGTCTGATTTATGTGATTTATGTATTTTAAGTGTCGCTACGGTGGAGCAGCTGCCGACAGCAACTGCAAGGCTAATCCCACCAGTAGCCTAAAACCACTCAACTCCACTCAACTCACAGCAAGCAAGTGGGATCGGCGCGTTTCTTAAGCTGCACACAGCCCTCTGCCGAGCTCCGCTGAAATATGCCGCTGACGTTTGGAACAGTACTTGCCGATCTAACAAAGCTCGAGTACACAGATATCAAAGGCAGTTTGTACATTAACAGCGGTGCGTCAGGCAGGTCGGCCGTGCACAACAGTCTCGCTCTCAGTCCTCTATCGGTCTAGAAGATCTGGACTGCAGTAGTACCGAAGCTGACTTAACTTTCTATTTCGAGCTTGTGAATGATATCATTGATTGTACAGAAATATTGGATTCCGCGAAATATAACCAGGGTGTCTAGACTTCATATATCTACTTCTGGCGTCTCGAAGTGTCGCTTGGTCAGGATTCTGCGAGCCTGCAACGAACACTCTCACAAAATTAACATGTTCACAGACATCTGCCAACTTTCGAAGCAGCATTCGTGTCCATTTTAGGACTTATTTCAAAAAATGACAATGTTCTATTTTTATGTTATTATGTGGTTGACCGTTGGTGTATTGCAGGTGCACTATTCGTTCTTGAGCAAGGCCTTGGTTCGGGCTAGTTTGTAATCCATATTTAAAACTGTTTTAGCGCAGACCTTACAAAAACCACAAAGGGACAAGAGCGGGACAGGCGCTAACTTCCAATGGTTATTGCGAGGTTTCGTGAATGTATACACAAAAACATACCAAAAGAAGTAGTATAAAGGCAAGAGAGAACATAACTAACCATTTGATCGCACCGTCTAACATGTGTGCGTTACTAAGTATTTGTCACCAACTGCCCTCAAGAAAACTTTTTTTTAAATTCTGCACTTAAAGAGTATTAAGTAGTTGTTGTTATTTGATATGTATGTTCCTCCTTGTAGCGGGTGGAGGGTACCGTGTGCTTGATGTCCAGATTTCCAGAAATCTCAGTCAATGTTCTTTTGTTTTTCATGTTGATATTATATTTTGTTATATTTTTCTGTGTTCAGCTGTATTATGTATGTTATATACTGTATATAATATTTGTATAGAAGAATGTGCACCTTTTAGTCATGTTTGCTCATATATATACGCGTGTGTGTTTGTGTGCCTGTTATTCCATTTCTCACGCGCCTGGTTGTTCCTGGGTACGCTAACAAAATTGACTGATTGATTGATTGATTGATTGATTGATTGATTGATTGATTGATTGATTGATTGATTGATTGATTGATTGATTGATTGATTGATTGATTGACTGACTATGCACCGTACCATTTTCCAGCACTGTCGTACTTATTATCAGTGCCCTTCGCTGCCGACGTAGACACGCTTATCTTCTGTTTTATCGCGATAGCGTCAAGGGCTCCGTGTCGCAGAAAATCCGGCGTCAGCGTCCCGCACCCAGCGTCGGCCGTCTTCCCACGAAAAAGCATTCCGAACGACGCCCCATACCCAACTACTCTTCTACCGCCAAAGTTGCTGATACCTTGTCCTTCATTCTTTACAAAGTTATTGCTCGGAACTTTCAAAATGACACCCGATAAACAAATATCATCAAAGAAATATTGACAGTGCATGCCTTTTGTGTTAGGTCTTCTCAGATTGAAATATTTAAAGTGCGAAACAATAACAGGAGATCGACCCACGCAGGACGCCGCGTTTCTACCAGAAAGCTCGCCTTCGTGCATAACGTTCGCCGACAGCGTTTCCCGGTAAATACTACGGTTACATAAGCTGCAGTTACCGCGAAGCATGAAACGCAGTCAGCGATCTTTGAATGCTTTCGCGTTCGGCGCTTCAAGGAGAAGTTTAAGCATTCTCCAGATTTTAATTTTTTTTTCAAACTCCTTTACGGCATCCTCACGTGCCCCAATATCCTCAGTCGTGTCATGTTTCGTAAGACACGCAAGGACAATAGAGGAGATTGACCTTTCCATGTTAATGCCTTTCATGACCAACACTCAGTCGTCCAGAAAATACTCAACCTTCATGACGCTTATTTTCATGATCCCGATATTTTGCATAACTGGCTGTCATTGTTCTTTCCCGAGCTTCGCGTTGTTGTGTCATAGTTTCGCACATTGTTGAACTGCCCTTCTACATTTTATTTCGTATTCACCATGCGTCTTGTTGCATGTACTCTTCTTTTCAAACTTGTTCTTTTTATGTATTGTTTTTTTCGCTTATATTCCTCAGCTGCTTTCTTTTGTTGCTTTGTTCTGTAATGTATGCGTGCGTGAGCCCTAACACAATATGGTTTTTCCCTGGCACAATAAAGAAATTATCGATCGATAATTCGACTGATTGATTGTTTGATTGATTGATTGATTGATTGATTGATTGATTGATTGATTGATTGATTGATTGATTGATTGCACACGATGCTGAGCATACTGTGTCGATAACCTTTATGCCCTTTGTGTTTATCTTGGGAAGAAAGTGCAGTGCACAGCGGCCAATAGGCTCGCGCCTGCAACAACGCACACCTAATGTCGTTCGGCTGCGATCATTAGCCGTCAGCAGTGCACCGTACTTCAAGAGAATAGGAAGGAAAACGAAGAGAACGTTGCAGGCGTCCGGGTGCATTAGGGGCGAACGCCCGCTGCTCTCCCTACTCCACTCTAAATGCTTGAGCTCTGATCGGAACCAAAAGAAGATTACTGGGGAGAATCAACCCACGCACTCATTTCAAGAACTTGTACAGCCGTTGGGATCGTAGGTGATTCTAGTTGTGCTGAGTACCGCAAGGCGGAAATTTCCAGCCTGTATCTGGTATTAGTACTTCAAGTTGACGCAGAATAAAAAAGAAGAATGAAAAGACATCCGCGAGCGCGCCAAGCTGCTAGACGCACGGACTTTATTCCAAAAATTTTGCAAGTAAACAGAAGTATAAAAAGTACCGAGTATAAGTTCGCGGTTTGCGTGCTTCTAAACCTTACACGTGCGGTCGTATACGTGCTTGATCCTCAGGCTTCGGGAGTGACAGTGTCACTTCGCGCAGTCTTTTTTGTTTGGCGCCGCCCTGGCCATGTTAGAATACTCACACGCAGACTTCGACGGTGATGGCCTGGACGTACGCGGCGTCGTTGATGACATACAGCCACTTGCCGTCGGCACTGCGCGCGGTCTTGGGGAAGATGGTCTTGGTCCTGGTACGGCACACATTCTGGTCAATGCCGTCCTCGTGGCTCGGAAGGCCCCGCTCTCGGACCTCCTTGTCACTCGTATTCCTATTCAGACTCCGTATCACCGTCCGTACGATCTGCCTGCGATGGAGACATGTGTCAGAATGCGGTGGAGCCTTCGGCGTTACGGCCTGCTCAGTCACCGGGACAGGCACCGCCATAGGGCTCCCAAGCAGAAGTTTGCCGCTGAACGCGTTCGCCACTTTTTCGAAGAACCGCATCACTATCCCTCAGCGCGCCGGGGCCTCCATGACCTCGCGGTCAATGAACAGTTTCAGCAGTACACTCTAGTCTTACTTAGGCGTCTGCAACCACTCAAGTACGCAGCGCGCGAGGTCGTGCGTACGTAGCCAAGCGCGCGCGCACGGAACGGTGATAGTTGGCCGGACGCAAAAGTTGAGAGCTGACTTGGACGCGCAGCAGCCGGTAGTGTGCTACTAAGCGATGCCATGTGCCAGCTTCTGAAACTGTGTAGCCAATATCAGCCGCCACGAAGTCAAACCACGAGCCAGAGTCATTATTTCGGCAAGAGCCATATCGAGAAATGCGCTCACGTGGACGCGCGAGAACACGCAAGAACGTCCCCCAAGGCCCGCATGGCCCGCAGCAGACGCTACGCAGCTTTTCAAGAGCTGCGAGCGCACGCAAGAGACCGTGCGTGCTCCCGGCGTACTGCGCACGCGCACTCTCGCCTCTGCGGGTTTCCTGCGCACATGTCGCCGACGCCAAACTAAAGCAGCCTAATATTTTGCAAAAGTGCTTTTCCTCTCGCTGTTGTTTCGCGATGGCTGCAGCCGCGGCACGACGTTCGGGTAGCAAAGGAGGCCCGTACTGTTGTGGGGTGAACTGTCACAACCGTGGCAAAAGCACCCGCGGCCTGCAGCCGCTCGTCAAGCCGCGTCACCATACATGGATGGATGGATGTTATGAGTGTCCCCTTTGGAACGGGACGGTGGGCTGCGCCACCAAGCTCTTGCTATTACACTGCCTAATGTCCTACCGAGGCTAAACATTAGAAAAAGGAAAGAAATAACACTTTGAACTCCCACAACCAAATTTTCTGATCCCATATTGTGAACTGTGCTTTTGTACGTCTCCATTTTTTGTCGTTTCCCTATTTTTCTTTCACCAATCCTCCAATCGCCTCTTACTAATCACTATTGCGGACGTGTTTACTTTTCCACTGCTCTCGTGGAACCCAAGGACTTCAAGGAGGCCAGTGTTGCCTAAATCGACCGCCGGGTAGACGTCTTCACATTCTAATAAAACATGCTCCATAGTTTCCCTAGCTTTACCGCAGCAAGCACATTCTTCTTCCTTATATCTCGCTTTATAGGTGCGGGTTCTGAGGCATCCCGATCTCGCTTCGAAAAGTAATGAGCTTCCCTTTGAGTTATCATAAATTGTTTCTTTCCTGATTTCGTTTTTTCCTCGTAAGTAGTTACTCATGGCAGGTTTCTTTTCCATTGCCGCGACCCATGAGATTATTTCAGCCTTTCTGACTTTCCGCTTGACGTTCTGTGTTGCTGTGTTGCCCACCCCACAGGCCGCATACTTGCTGGTAAATTACCCAGTATATCCTAAACTGTAAATCAATATTGTTCCTGTACAAATATCTGAACAATCTCTCAGCCCATTTACTTTCCTCCATACTCCTCAGTCGTCCTTCATAATCAATTTTGCTCTGAGCTTCCCTCACTTCAAACCTTGTCCAGCCCATGTCACCCTGCACAGATTCATTTGTACTCTTCCCGTGAGCACTCAATGCGAGGCATCCCACTGACCTATGGTTTCCATCGAGTTCTGATTGTATGCCATACTTCAAGCAGTCAATCGCATTACCAAATGTAAGTCCTGGAACCATTACACCATTCCATATACCCCAGAGCACCTCGTATCTATGGTATCCCCATATCGCTCTGTGTTTCATTATGGACGCATTTCTTTTCCCCTTTGCTGTTATTGTTTTTTCCTGTGTTTCCATATATCTATTGCCTTCCTCTATCTATATACAAAGGTATCTATATTATTTTACCCGAGGTATTTCCTGGCCCTGAATTGACATTGTATGTTCACTATTTTCACTGAATACCATAACACCCGATTTTAACGCTAAATTTCAGACCTAAGTTCTCGCCTTCCTGTCCACAGGTATTAGCCAGAAGTTGCATATCCCTTTAGTTGCTAGCTAGCAACACAATGTCGTCCGCATAAAACAAACCTGGAAGGTGCTGCTCTACTACTGTACGCGCCTTTTTGTGTGAAATATTAAACCCGATATTACTTCCTTCTAGCGTCCTCTCCATCCTTACCATGTACATCATAAATAGCAGTGGGGATAAAGGGCACCCCTGCCACAGAACTTTGTTGATATCAACTTTCGCCTCGCTCCTCATCACTCCCCATTCCACGCAAACGGTGTTTTTAGGTAAATCTCTCGCAAAACCTGTACGCAATCGTCGCCTAAGCCTTCCGCTTTCAGAATATTGCACGAAATGTTCCGATCTACATTGTGATACGCTCCTGTAATGCTAAAAAGGCCATATATAACGGTTTACTTTCTACTCGAGATATTTCAATACATTGAGTAAGGACAATTAAGTTTTTACCAGATGCCAACCGATTCTGAAACCATTCTGAAGTTCTCCTAATATGCCATTATTCTCTGCCCATGCATGCAGCTTTAATTTAATCGCCTGCATTGCTAACCTATATATTACCGATGTAATGGTCAACGGTCTATAGGAGTGAATTCTTTTGCCCCCTTACCTTTAAAAATTAAATTCATTCTACCTCGTCGCCAAATGTCTAGTATTCGTGTACCTCTTAAGCTTCTTTTCTACTGCTTTCAACAAAGCTTCCTACCGTTTTGGTCCTAGTTCAATAATCAGCCTAACGGGAACTTCACCTAACCATGTGGCTGTGCGCTTAGGAATTTTCTCTTCGGCTTTCTTCGAGATGAAATTTGTCAGCACCAGCTCTTTTTTCACCTGGTTCTTTTTCATACTCTTTTTTTCCTCAAATACAGCCTCATCATTGCCTTGGCAAGATCAGTGCGCCGGCGCCGGCAGACGGTCTGAGTGAATACGACAAGGCAACGGACACACCGCGCAAGCGAGTCAACTTTCTGCCTTTCTCCTTGGGTGGTGCAGGAATCATCATCATCATCATCATCATCATCATCATCATCATCATCATCAGCCTGGTTACGCCCACTGCAAGGCAAAGGCCTCTCCCATATTTCTCCAACTACCCCGGTCATGTACTAATTGTGGCCATGTTGTCCCTGCAAACTTCTTAATCTCATCCGCCCACCTAACTTTCTGCCGCCCTCTGCTACGCTTCCCTTCCCTTGGAATCCATTCCGTAACTCTTAATGACCATCGGTTATCTTCCCTCCTCATTACGTGTCCTGCCCATGCCCCCCCCCCATTTCTTTTTCTTGATTTCAACTAAGATATCATTAACTCGCGTTTGTTCCCTCACGCAATCAGCTCTTTTCTTATCCTTTAACGTTGCACCTATCATTCTTCTTTCCATAGCTCGCTATGACTTCCTCAATTTAAGTAGAACCCTTTTCGTAAGCCTCCAGGTTTCTGCCCCGTACGTGAGTACTGGTAAGACACAGCTGTTATAAACTTTTCCCTTAAGGGATAATGGCAACCTGCTGTTCATGATCTGAGAATGCCTGCCAAACGCGCCCCAGCCCATTCTAATTTGTCTCATGATCCGGATCTGCAGTCACTACCTGTATTCCCTTACCACTTCCAGTGCCTCACTACCTATCGTAAACTGCTGTTCTCTTCCGAGACTGCTAAACATTACTTTAGTTTTCTGCAGATTAATTTTTAGACCCACCCTTCGGCTTTGCCTCTTCAGGTCAGTGAGCTTGCATTGCAGCTGGTCCCCTGAGTTACTAAGCAAGGCAATATCATCAGCGAATCGCAAGTTACTAAGGTATTCTCCATTAACTCTTATCCCCAATTCTTCCCAATCAAGGTCTCTGAATACCTCCTGTAAACATGCTGTGAATAGCATTGGAGAGATCGTATCTCCTTGCCTGACGCCTTTCTTTATTGGGATTTTGTTGCTTTCTTTATGGAGGACTACGGTGGCTGTGGAGCCCGCTATAGATATCTTTCAGTATTTTTACATACGGCTCGTCTACAGCCTGATTCCGCAATGCCTCCATGACTGCTGAGGTTTCGACTGAATCAAACGCCTTCTCGTAATCAATATAAGCTATATATAAAGGTTGGGTTGGGTTGGGATAGCTGTACGTATATACTAGTGCGATAGCGCCGTTGCCAGATGGGAAGAGGACTTGGTATCCGTAGGTACTGCATTCCAGAGCTTTCATCTACTCAACAACCCAGCATCATTCAGTACATTGACTTCGGCGCTTCCTTTCTACCCTGGTTGATTGGGCGAGGCTTTGGTTCGGGCCAACTGTCCTTCCCGCACAAGAGGGCTGCTGTGGAGCGGCACAAACCGAGCACAAATCAAGGCTTTGTCCGTCTTACAGGACTTGGGTCAGACAGACCCTCAGATTGCCTTAACACAGAAGAGGTCAAGGTAAAGAACTATGGAGACCATCAAAGTGGCCCGCGGTGCAGCGCGACCCCACGAGGGTGCGCCACGACTGGTCCTGTCTCTGAGTGTCACTAAAACGAACAAGAACACATGGATCGAATGGCGCAGGCCAAGTCAAGAGACCTTAGACGCAAGCATCATAACTTAGTAGTTAGTAACTTAGCCAATACTTCAAGAAACTTCTCGCCCTAGCGATGCCGCTCCCGGATGAAATGGAACAGGAGCTCTTTCTGCGCTTTTGCAAGCATTTTATGAATGCTCGACGCCTCCCCCCCCCCGAAAACTGCACCACAGCGTGCTAACCAAATTTTGTATGAGCACTCGACAAGAAGAAGCACGAATTGGTTGAGCACTTGCATAGGAAAAGGGTGCAAGAAACGAACAGTCCGGAATGGAACACCTCGGAGGCTAAAAGGACTAGCTATTTATTGAAGAAGAGCTGCGGAAAGCAAACACTGTGAAAAAAATAACAACCATATCCTCACGACTACCACAAAAATGGCTCACCCCACGTGTCGGGATGGCTGTGAATCGTCTGTAGCTCTCTGGCAGACAGCCCCGCGCGAGGGGGCACATGAACGTGGCTCGCCTGGCGCCAAGCAAGATGACTGTAATGAGCTTCCAGCTTGGCCTCTGAAAGGACATATCGTACCTTTGACAATGCGGAGGGAGACATGCGGTGAGGGTATCGAGTAGTTGTCGAATTGGACTCGAAAGTACGTCAATGCCGGGGTGAACCTTCCGGAGGTGTATCCGAGAATTGGCAGCCGCCGCATAAATGGTGGACGGGGAACCTGACTGAGGCACACGGTGATAAAAATGTGCTTTGGGAAAACAAACGGAGTTGACTACTACGAAAATAGGAAGTAAAGGTTCGAGTTAGGAGCATATCCGAGTTAATGACGACTTGTATCCATTTGACATGCAGCGCAGCAGCCACGATGCCCAGGTCAGAAATTCTGAGTCCTTCCTTATACTTGAGCAACTTAAGCACCCGCCGAGCTACACAGCCAGTTGTCCCTTTCCAAAGAAAACGAAAGAGAACCTTCTCCAAGATAAGCTTGGCTCGGGTTGGAAAAGGATACAGGCATGCTACATGCCTGAGAAAAGAAAACAGGAGTGACCAAAGAATTATTGCTCGAGCTGTCAATGGACACAACGCGCTGAATTCCTGAATTCTGGTTTCAAGCTTCTCCTAAGCGCGCTACCAATTATCCAGAGACAAACCGTATGGATCGAAACTGAAACCTAGAATTCACAACCGCGTTTTCACGGATAGACCGTGAGCGGTCTGCGGATTGGATGGCGTGGAATTCAAGAACGTTGCTTCACTTTTCGACCTATTCAACCTTGCACCACTCGCATTGCAGTAACCGTCTGTGACACACAAGACGATGCACGCTGATGCCTCGTCCCGGACGACAACAGGCAAGTCGTTTGCATAGGCGAACAGTGGAACTGTAGGAGAACCTGGTGGGAGTAGGAACCTGCCGATTCTACTGTTACAGGACAACCTCCGCAGAAGCGGTTCAAAAGCAAGTACGTAGATGGTAAGTGGAAAACTAGACCCCTGGCGCACACCGTGACCCACAATGAAAGCCTCTGAACGCGATCCTGTATGAGAACAGCAGAAGTGGGTCGAGAATAGAAAGCTTGGACCATTCGCGGAAAACCCATGCGAAAGCCAGCCTCTTCTAAAACCCGAAAAATGTACCTTTGGCTAATGATATGGAAAGCCTTCTCTGATTGAAGGAGCAAATAATGCCTCGAAGTTTCCTGGCATTTGCCCACAGGAGAACGTCCCATACTGCTAAACCGTGAAGCTGAGAGGAACGCCCCTGGACACAACATGCCTGGTATGGGCCCAAGACAGTGCTAAGCACTGGAGTGAGCCGCATGCAAAGACACTTTGCTGTGAGCTTGTAATCGCAGATCAGGAGTGTGACTGGACGCCAGGCTCTTAGATCGGTGATTCTCGATTCTTCCTTACAAAGGAGAGCGATTAGATCCTCTCTTTGAGACGTTGACAAAGTCCCATCACTGAGCAAACTATACACTAGTGATGTGAAAGGCTTCCTTAACTGCTTCCAAAACTTAACCTAAACTCAACTTTCTAACCATCGGATCCTGGACTGCGATTCTGCTTCATAGACTTCAAAGACAGAAAAAAGCTCCTCCTCAACCACAGCTGAGTCACAAACTTCTGGTGGCTCAGCTAGTGTAGGAAACGGAAAAACGGCTGAAGTGGCAGTTGGCTCAGCATAAAAGTTAGTGTAAAACTACCTCACCAGTGCAAGAACTCCATCAGGTGAATCGACTACGCTACTATTGCTTAGATCAACTAGGGAAGAGTGCGCTGTGCTCTTCCTCTAAAGGTGCCTACGAATGACATTTCTGCTGCACCACGCTTTCATTTCCGACAGCTGCCACAGCTGTCGGAAATGCTCTCAAGCTATCCCAGCGTCACTGCGGGAGAATCCGAAGTTCATTTCGGAGTAAGGCCAGTGCTGAAGCAACTCCTTGCCCGCAGGACAGTGGCATCGAGAGTAGGAGGATCACGTCAGGGACGATTTTAATCTCTTCGCGCTCCTCGCGCACTCGACGCTTGCCCCAAGAACTGAAGCACTCGCGCGCGCTGACCTTCACTTCATCCCATTGTGCCCCTTCTAGATTCTCTATGTTGTGGAGCGAGCGAAATAGAATGGCCGGTACCTCTGCGGTTGCCTGCCTGTCCTTTAGGAGGCGTGGATTTAGACGCCATGGCCTCTTGCCTTGCGACACCAAGTTCGAATCATCCAACCGCAGAATCAAGAAGCAGGGGTCGCCAAGAGCAGATTGAGACAACCAAGAAGAATGCTGGCTGAGGGCCAGTGATGATGAGAAGTAAAACCGATTGATGCGGCTCTTCGCCCTCTGCCCCGTCCAAGTCATTCCTGACTTCCCAGGGTAGAGTGCGCGTCAAGCATCGACCAGTCTCAGTTCATCAAGGAGCTCTCGCAGTACTACATCTTCAGCGCTATCCTTGAATTTCGGAGTGCCTCTTAAGGAGACACGGTCGACCTGCTTTAATACACAGTTGAAATCACCCACGATACTGAGGCTTGACGGCAGTTCCGGATTAAGAAATTTCGGGGCCCGGGGCTCACAGCATGTTTGGGGCCCTAATGACAACGATGATGGGGATGACGAATGGTTTAAAACGCTGAATTTTTTGAAGGCCACATGTTACGTTCGCTGATCAGTGACAAAATATACATCCCCTTTATGGGTTGGGAAAACTAATTCCTTCGTGTGATTTCGAGTATTATTTAACGGTTATTATCTGACGTACACGTCGGTGCACATACAACAAAACGCATGTACAATTGTACATACGTACATTACAATGTACCTATGTACAACGTGGGCAGCAAGCATGCTCAGCAACTTCTTTTTTTCAAATGATTGAGCGGAGGCCCTGAAAGTTGGGGGCCCGGGGCTGCAGCCCCATAGCCCTCAAATACGGGCCTACCAAGGGCCTGCCAAGTAAGGACCGAATGTAGCAAAGAACTCTCTCTGACATTTACCTATACATGGAGCGTAGACGTTAACAATTCGAATGCGAGAATCAAGATCCACCCATAGGATACGGCCCTCGGAATCCGTGGCATGGCACAGTACAAGGCCACTAAAATTCGGCATCAAAGAAAGGGCCTTGGCCGCACTTCAGCGGCCCGACTCTCCGTAGCTTCATAAAGACCTAATGCAAAAAATTCTGTCAAAGTGGCTGATCTGGCATGGCCTGCGGACGTAAGTTTCCTGAAGCACGAGAATATATACCTTTTTCGACTTAGCGAAGTTGACAACCTCGAACTGTATTGAACCCTGAGACAAACCACTACAGTTGAAAGTCGCTATTGACACGTGTACTTGTTCATCTTTGTCCGGTGACCGCGTTTCATCACTTAACAAATGTTATCGGTCAATGCAGGAGACGCCTGTATGTGTCGGAAGTTTCTCGAACGTTATCGATGGGTATTTCTGCTGTCTGTTGCCAGCGAACGTTGTGTAATCTAATTGCATGCATACGCGATGCGAATCGTGTAGTACTTTCTGGAATACGCACGGACACCAGCTATTTCTCTGGGAGCTTCGATGACTCATGTATAAAAGCCGACGCGCATGACCCGCTGATCAGATTTTGACAATCACCGACCGTGTTCGCCACTATCGCTGTGGTTTCGGTGTAGCTTGCTTTTGTAAGCACAAGTTCACCCAATAAAAGTTGGTTTTGTCATTCACAGATTTGTCGCTGCATTATTCACCGTCACTACTACATGGCACTATGGTAAGGGAAGAAGCCATATTGGATGCAAGAAATTTAGCAGAAAGGTGGAAGAAAACGTAGGAAAGACAAAAAGCGAAAGGGTGGATAGGCTAGTATTTAGCTGGATTGGCTAGATGAGCTGGTGCAGCAGCGACGTAGTGCTCGCAGGCTTAAGGCCAGTCTTTTAAAAAGGTATGGGGGTTTATGTGCCAAAACCACTTTCTGATTATGAGGCACGGCGTAGTCGAGGACTCCGGAAATTTCGACCTCCTGGGGTTCTTTAACGTGCACCTAAATCCAAGTACATGGGTGTTTTCACATTTCGCCCCCATCGAAATGCGGCCAACGTTGCCGGGATTCCATCCCGCGACCTCTTGCTGAGCAGCCCAACACCATAGCTACTGAGCAACCGCGGCGGGTAAGGCCAGCCTTTCGCATGCAACGTGTGTTCTCAGGGTTTACGCTTTCTCGCACTCTCTTCTACCACCGCCATCGCCAGTTCTTCCTCCCTGGAGTTTTGTACAGCTGAGCGATAACAAGCCAGCAGATATACGTCGCCCGAGATCAACTCACGCGGCGGCGTCGCTTCGTAACTGAATTATAGCACAAGACGCCCACTTGCTGCTTGGCTCCATCGTGGTTTACGTTGATGCAAGCATCCAGAACTGTGAAACGACCACTGCACCTTATTGCCCTTGCGTACCTGCCCTGAATAAGACGTCGCGGTTTCAACTTCAAGAGCCTCCTTCCTCCTTTTGTGCTGAGCTCCTTGCTTTTCGAGAAGCGTTGTGCTCTGTGGCCGCCTCTCCAATGGTTCACGTCGTCATCCGCACTGATGCCATCCAGGTGACACGGCTCCTGCAGCGCGTCACTCACAGCCCTGAAATACGTCAGCAGATCCATCTTCTGGCGGCACGCATCACGCAGCAAATATCTATCGAGTGGATCTCACGCGACCTTCTGAGCTTCCAAAGCCGTGCGGATTCTGCGACCTCTCCATCGTCACTGCCTCAGCACCTTCACCTAGATGATGCCACCCTCTTTTTAACAAGAAAAGAGCACCTCCGGCGCCGCACACGTGCTCTCATACCTCCGTGTGCGGTAACCCTTCCCCGCAGTCTTACCCGTGCGGACGAGCTTGTGCTTCAGAGGATCCGGGTCGGAGTTGCCCTCACTCCTGTCGTGATTCGTAAGTGGCCGCCATTATAACCCCGCCCTGAGTGTCCAGTCCGCAAGTCACGCAATGCTGACGCCGACATCCACCACCTGCGGCGACGAGGCTCCGGCATCTCGCAGGAGCGGGACTTTTGCCGCATAATCCTGGCCACTACACTGCTTGGACACAGCGAACACATTATCGACCCTTCCTGCACTTTATTAGATCCGCAAATCTTTTTTCATTCATTTCATCACACTTACTCGCCCGCATCCCATACCCCTGTATGCCCTGAGGCATTAACCCTCGCATTAAAAAAAAGCAAAACAGAAGATACACCTACGTATGAAGAAGCCGCCAAGGCTGGATACTTCTCGACCGTAGACTTCCAGGACCTATCTGACAATACGGAGCAGTCACAGTCGAGACGCTCACAGTGTTCACAAGGAGAGTTGTCATCACCTTCCGGAGGAACCTCAGTATCGGAGTCCGAGTCTGAAATCGCCACAGCAGTGCGATTGGGTTCGGGAAGACCAAGCTCTGAGCCATGAGAGCCACTGCCTCCCGAGTCCAAGGACGCCCGCTGCGCGGACGCCTTCTGGAAGCCGATCCAGAGCGCTTCCTACGGTTATGGTGGCTCTAGCCACCATACTACGGTGTTGACGTTTCTTTTTTACTGCCAGTGACTCCACGTCGCCACAGAGGGCGGCTGGCGCGGCGGGCGCCACCGCGGGGGCGGCAGCGAAGCCGCGTCAACCTCCTTGCCCCCCCCCACCCATATCCACACATTGCCGCGACAGACAGGGGCGCGGCCGCGTCGGAATCCGCGGAATGTCCTCCACCCCCGGGAGTGCCTACCACGCTCAAAGCAGCCTTTCATTCTCCACCGCATCTGTTGGGCTCTCTACCACCGAAACAACCACCTGTTCTAACGCAGGTACCTGCTGCTATGACTGCCCGGCTACTGACGGGTAGCTGCGCACAGTGCACGCCGAGACTGCGTGGTCCCCACCGCATCGAACGCACGCTGCTTCGCAGGTTACGTGGCCGAACTGCTCGCAGCGTGCGCACTTCAGCGTATCCCACGCAGCAGCGTGGTGACTGTCCATGTTCCACCTATGATACACACGCACGACTCCCTCATCCTCGCCCTGCACTATCTCCTCGCCTAGGCGAGGAAAGTTTGGAACGATCTGCACCATCTCCATACGGAGGCGCCTGTTGCCTGAAGCGAGCTCAGGAAACCCAAGCACGCATTCGTCGGAGAGGTCCCCTGGACGATCACGAAGACTTCCAGCTCTTTGATAAGAGCCTCGTCTGTAGATCCGGAAGGTAGCCATAAACCATGACAAACTTGGAGCGGACTACTCGATATTCAAAACGGGTCTCAACCTCACGAACCTTCGAGGCGGCTTTGGACTTGAACATAATCTCAATCCTACCTGCGCCAAAATCTTGCACTCCCTTGAGATCAGCGTGTGCGAGACGCTTCACAAGCTCTTTGCTGCCATTTTCTTAACCGAAGTTAAGCTAGCACTGTAACACTGCAAAGGGTAAAAAACCTCAACTAGACACAAAAAGAAAGTAAGAAAATCACGAGAACACTACACTAATGCGCGCGCAGCCGGCTGGAACGCTCAAGAAATCGCGTGGTATCCAGACATGCCGAGAGGCGGCCACGTGGAAGAGAGCCCGTATCAAGAAAGAAAAACCGATGTCGGCGATGGACGTCGCCTGGCTAAAAATCATTTCGAACCACAACCACGCAGACCATCTGAGTGGCGCAGAGGCATAACTGAACTAGCTGAATTCATCAAAGCATAATGCGTCAAAAAAATCGTAAAGTACTATCTAAACACAATCTACAGACAGGATGGCATCGGATTATAATTTGAGTACAGGACAAAACTTAATTCTCACAAGCTCTTCTCTTAAACTTACACACCCCTTTTCCAGCATTTCCACCATTCATAGGGCGGCCATAGCCTCGGAGGCTCGGATCTCGGAGGCCATGGAGCGGCGCGCGCGTTTCCTTGCAACATCTCCAGATGGTACTGGCCTCCACCGCATCGCGCCTTTCTCATTTTCAGTAAAGGGGAAGAGAAATGCCGCCATAATGAAACACAGAGCGCTACGGGGATACAATAAGCACTAGGCGCTCCGGGGTATGCGAAAAGGTGTAATGGTTCCAGGACTTTTGGAAATGCGGTTTTCTGCTTGAAATGAAGGGTACAATCAGGACTCGATGGTAGCCAAAGGTTAGTGGGCCGCCCCGCATTGGGCGCTCACGGAAAGACTACAAATGAAGCTGTACAGGGTGATATGGGCTGGACAAGTTTTGAAGGGAAGAAAGCTCCCAAAATATTGATTATGAAGAACGACTGATGAATATGGAAGAAATTAAATGGGCTGGGAGAGTGTTGAGGTACCTTTACAGGAAAAACATCGATTCACAGTGGAGGAAAAGAACAAGGAAGCTTACGAACAATTATGCGGCCTGTAGGGTGGGCAGCACAGCAACAAAGGACGTCAAACGGAAAGTCAGAGAGGCTGAAATAATCTCATGGGTGGGGGTAATGAAAAAAAAAACTGCAATGAGTAACTACTTAAGAGGAAAAAACTAAATCAGGAAAGAAAGGATTTATGATAACTCAAAGGGAAGAAACAATTTATGATAACTGAAAGGGAAGCTCATTACTTTCGAAGCGAAATCAGGGTGCCTTAGAACACGCACCTATAAAGCCAGATATAAAAAGGAATGAGAAGCATGTGCTTGCTGTGGTAAAGCTAGGGAAACGACCGAGCATGTTTTATTAGGATGTCAAAATATCTGCCCAGCGGTCAATTTAGGTACCATTGGCGTCCTCGAAGCCCTTCGGTTCAGCGAGAGCACGGGGAAAGTGACCATGTCCGCAATAGAGATTAGTAATAGTGGACTGAAAGAGTGGTGGAAGTAGGGAAACGACAAAAAACAGCGACGTACAAAAACAAAGTTCGCAATAGGGGGTCAGAAATTTTGGTCATGGGGATTCATCGTGGGGTTTCTTCTCCTTTTCTTTATTTTTTTAAAACCTAGGTGGCACATTAGGCAGTATGATAACAAGAGCTTCATGGTGCAACCCACCGCCCAGTTCCAATGGGGACGCTCATAGCATTCATCCATCCATTGCGTGTCATTCCTACCAGAAAGCTCGGCTTCGTGCACAGCGTTCGGCGCCACGTTTCCCGGTCAAAATTAACCCCCGTATTCAGAAATGCATCTGGAGTTAAAAGCCCACGCTTGACTTGATTTAAACGACGCCTGTCGCGAACGCATCAAAGGAAAAGCAGTGAGCGCTTTGGGCGCGTTCACACCAGGCGTCATAAATAAATGTTTGATGGCGCAAGGGCCAGGTATGGCCAAGGAGTGCCATGCCCGTTGTAATGAGTTCGCAGTGTAGCTATGAGTTCAATGGAGTTGATGTGACGTGGCTGTAAAAGGTCCTTAAATATGGTCGCTCTAATGTGCGTAAAATCTGTGTAATATTTTTATGGCGATGTCTCATGACGTGTACTATGAGTCTTAAGATGCACTGCTAAGAATGATACGATATACAAAATATGCCAGATGCTAAAATTGACTAGAGCACTACTGCCTCCTTAGAGCCCTTGAAACACAAGGGTGTGGAGGCATGTTATACAAAACAATTATCACAGCGGCATCCTCTGGAAAGAGAATGCGCTACGAATTTAATGGACTTATAACATGCAGGATAACATCATTAAAGAAACCGAGGACTGCTTTGGTGTTAAAGAGCGGTTCTTGACCAAGAAATAGCCGGGTGCAGAAGGATATAATAGTGGCATGCAAGAGGAAAATGTTTCTCTCTCAGCTTGGGCCTCCTGACACTCCAGGAGGAGGTGAAGGATGGTCAGCCTTTCACCACATCTACCACAGGTTGGAAGCTCATTTTCAGGAAGTAGAAAATTATCAGTTGCAAATGTGTGTCCTATTCTCAGACGACAGAATAGGACATCTGTTCGCTGTGATTTTGTTGTGGAGGACCAAAAAACCTGTGACTTTATCACGCGCAGGTTATCATTATTTTCTGCGTCCCACATGCGTTGCCAGTGGTCTCCCCTTTTCTTTCGTAAGAAAGGCTTCAGATCTTTGACAATGACAGCAGCGGTAGGGTTAACAGCATGCGATGCAATTGGCGTGGCCATCTCGCCCGCCAGAACGTCGTCCTCGATGCTCCTATGGTCAGGTACCCAGCCTATAATGATATGCTGATTAGATAGATGCGCTTCCCACAGGAATATAGTTCATTAAGTACTGGAGTTTTCTGCTTACAGGGTGACATGAAGGCCTTCACGATGCTTCACTAGTCTATATATATATATATATATATATATATATATATATATATATATATATATATATAACCGCTTTTTAGAGTTTTTTATTTCCTTATGTACTTCACAGCCGACAATAGTGCGTAGGCCTCGGCAGTAAAGATACTTGTTTCCGATCGCAGTACATCGGATTTCGAGAAGGTTGGGCCAACGACTGCATAGGACACCTCGGCATTTGCCTTCGAAGCGTCTGTGTAGAATTCCGTGCAGGAGTGCTTGCACTGGAGTTCTAGGAAATGCATTCGGATTTCGACTTCTGCAGTGCGTGCTTTGTAACGTTCAGAAAGGATATGTCACATTCTACCACCTAAGGAGGTAACAGCTTGGTTGAATGCATTAAGCGGTGCTCGAGGAGTGGAACATGCATTTCTTCACTAAGCTCCCTCACACGCAGCGAGAAAGGCTGTCTTACAGAGGGACGATTACGGAAAATAATAGCAGACGTCATAGCATTGATGGTATTAAAACGTAGATGTTCATGATTAGAGTATATTTTTGGAAAATATGTGAGGCTGATGTAAGTTCTCTGCAGGTGGAGTGACCAGTCATTTGACTCTGCGTATAAGCTTTCAATAGGGCTTGTCCTGAAAGCTCCAGTGGCTACGCGGACATCTAGATGAGGGACAGTATCTAGCATCTTTAGCGCGCTCGGAGCGGTAGAGTTTTATACGACGGCATTATAGTCCAAACGTGATCGAAATTAGGCTCTTATAAAGATTAATCAAACACTTCATGTTGCTACCCCATGTTGTGTTGAATAGAAGTTTCAGTAAGTTCATTGTCTATAGACATTTAGGCCAGGCGTCATGTATATCAAGTCAAGCATGGGCCTCAAGCTAAGATCCATTTCTGAATACGGGGGTAAGCTTGTATAAACTGCAGCTGCCGGGAAGCGTGAGAAGCAGTCAGGGATCTTTGAATGATATCGCGATCCACTCTCAAAGGCGAGGCTTAAGCGTCCTCCCAATTTTTATTGCATTCCGTGTAGGAAAGGAAAACCAGGAACGACGTTGTGCGTGGTTGCTGGTGGGTGCTAGGACTTGCTATACGAAGGCACCGAGGGAAAGGGCATGAATCCTTGCACATTCGAGTTGCTGGGGTGGGAAAGAGGGAAAGAAATGCTGTCCCTCACTCGTTTGGGCTATTCGCTTACATTGGGCTATTCGCTTACATTGACACTCATATTCGATGGTTCTTGCACAACTTTTGTAGTAATCACTTACGCGCACTTTTCTCAGGTTGCAATCACGTGAATGGGCTTTTTTGTGCAACCGACAACCTTTAGCCGTTCGGTTCGCGCGGCTCACTCTTGAAACAACGTACATACCTTTAAAGTACGCTGTTCGTTTTATTCGACTCACGTTGCTCCACGATAACTTGAAAACGGCATACATTCTTCTATAGCATAATTCTGAACGCTTGAAGGTTGCCAAGAAGCACTACACCGCGTGTTAATCTCAATAGCAGTGTTGTATAAAATTCATTGTATTAAAGCTTCCTCAAACACTGGTAATTTTCCTTGATAAAAATAAAGTTTCAGTCGTTCCGTTCGTAGCTATGCCGTTCGTGAGGAATTCCAGCGATCACTGGAATTATATGTAAATTATTGTGCATGTGGACCTATTATGCAGTACTGCTGCATTGTCTGGTCTTTTGGGTCGCGTCAAACTAAGTACGTAGCTTTAGCCCAAAATAACTATCCAGCATGTAATCTGGAGAATAAATTTGATTTGGTTTGATTTGAAATAGCCTCGTATGTTGTTTTATGCCAACAGCACAACGAAAGCAGAGTAAGTACCCTTCCAAAAATGTATAGGCGCCCAATCTGCATTGCATGTTATGATTGAACTTTTCACATCTGGTTTTCTCATCACCTTACACACCTATTCCTCTTAAAGTACATATTTTCGTGTTAATTATCTATGAATGAGCGCCTACACTGGAAGTAGCTTGGTTAAAAAGAATATATAGAGGTTCACTTGAAAGGAACCGCACCCGTGCTTACGTACTGGAAATGTGCACAACAAAAGAATCTTCCACAATAAAGTAGCACATCCGCAAATGCATTGCAAGTTCGATGATATCAAAGGAGCTAAAATAAATATTAAAAGCACAAAGCACGCACATTTACTCAAGACCGTATACAAGATAAACTTACGTCTCGCGTGAATGAACCCCTGTGAACGAGTTCTTTACAACGCGTATTATGTTCTTTAAATTGATTATTTCTATGATTAAAAATAAGAAGCACGCATTCACCAACAAAAGTATCGTGCAGAAGAGGACGATTGTCAACGTAAGCGAACAGCCTGCACGAACGAACGAGAGAGCGAAAAAATGCGAACGATCGAGTGACTGTCCCGTCTTCTTTCTCCTCTCTGCCTGCCATGCAACTCTGTAGCGCGAAAGCTAACGTGCGACAGTCCCCCCTCGTCATGTCCGTCCCCGCGGCATGGTTACGTGAGGGCACGCGCCCTTTCCCTCGATGCCTTCTGCGATGTGTCGAGGGGCACGCAGACTTGAAGGCAACCTGAACATCAACTGCGCATGCGATCGGCTCTCAAGCTGCGTTTTTCAGCGCAAACCCAACCTCAAGGTCCAGTGCGCCAGTCGACGAGGTGTGACACGAATTAACTGAACCCATGCAGATACGCGTACAGCTCCGAACACGCGAACGCAGCATTTGACGCAAGACGACATCCATGAACCGACGGAGAGACGTGACGAGCATCACAGCCATCGCCGCACATTTCGTGCACCGTTCCGACGCTTGCCGCAGAGTACGTTCATACCCATCCATATCAAAGAATCACGTACGATAGCCCCATTTGAAGAAACAAAAAATAAATATTCCACTTCCGTAGAACACGGGCAATGCGGCAGTTAGAAATTCAAGACGATGAGCAATTCGAGAACAAAGCGAAAGCAGGAGCCAACGTTTCGACAAGTGAACTTGTCTTCTTCAAGGCGACGTATACTTCCGTAGAACGGAACACGAGGTCCAGACGCGAAAATTTTGCCCACCATTGCATCGGCGGTCTGGAAGGTATATAGCCGTCGCCGTTCAATGTTGCCGGCATACCGCATACTCACGCAGCACAAGTATTATAGGTGTTCTGTGGTGTCACTCTGAAGTGTGAGGGGCGCGTCTCGCGTGGTATACTCACACCGGGTAGGAGTCGTCCTCGTCGCAGTACGCGCTGGCTCCCAATCCGCGGACGGCGCAGGCCGGCATGCCGCGTGCGTCCAGCCGCGGCCTCTGCTCTCCGGGCGTCGGGGGGACGACGGGCCGGCCAGTGGTCACCGGCGGGCGGCCGCCTCGCGGGGTTCCTCGCGCGCTGCGCATCGTCTGGAAGCCGTGCAGTCGCGTCGTCGCCGGTCGGTTGGCCGCGCAGCAGCACAAGCAGCAGCACGCCAGCGCTGTCAGCCACCGTACCTGCGCAGACAGTGGACCGGGCCGGTCGCGGGCATGGTGCTGTGCACAGCGCATCGTCTTCACCCGGAGCTGGGCCACCAGCGCGGCGGCGGTCCCTTCTATGACGCGAATGCCATCGGTTGTGCGTGTGAGCGTGTTAGTATGAGGCGGCGTTCTTCTTAAACAGACATGCCTTCTTTTGGCCTGATTTTTGCCTCATGGTACAAGGTGTAGGTCCACAGAACAAAGTGGGAGAATGCCGCAAATTTAAACGGAGCACACAGTACAAGTTCACCAGACAAATAAACCACACAAACATCCGACGTTTCTTCATCGGTAAAAGCAACAGAACACGGGAACGCTTGCGCCAAACACGAGGAAGATAATCGAAGGACTTGTTGGGAGCTAGGTTTAGCGGAGAAAAGGAACACACGTTTTGACAGCTTGTGAACCAGAGTCGACAGGCTTTATTCAAAAGTAAAAGCAGGTTTGCCGAGTGGCTGTGCTGGCGCCCCAATCGAGCCTTGGTGGGTGCCGACAAACTAGCCTGTAACGTGGATTGCTTACCCATAGATCCTCTCGGCTGCGCTGACTCCGAGGTCATTCTTCCAAGGAAGAGCAAAGGGCAATGAACCCCACTGCGAGGGAAGGCAGGGGCAGGGGCAAGAAGCAGGGGCAACGTATAGTTACGGACGGTCGCTACAAGGGCTCCCCCCCCCCCTCCTGCCCCCCCTCCCCATAGAATGCCGGCGGCTTAGGCGTGAATGGAGGAAGGAATGAAAAGTTAATGTTCAAGATGGGCTGGTTTCACGAGCTCGCGCGACATTTTCTCTACTTTACCGCGAACGTCAATGTTAAAGGCATTCTCTGAACGCGAAACCACACGAAAGGGGCCTTCATAGAAAGGAGTCAATGGTGGCTTGATAGAGCGGCGTCACAGAAAGACGTGTGTGGTTCTGTCCATTTACGTGGGAGTGTAGGTAGGAGCAGGTCGAGCCAGTATTGTAGCCTCTCTAATTGTTGCGCGGCCGCTGGCGCAGTGCCTTGGTGGGTGCCGACAAACTAGCCTGTAACGCGGATTGCTTACCCATAGAGCATCTCGGCTGCGCTGACTCCGAGGTCATCCTTGCTTACTTTTATGTAGCTTTCTGACTCAGTTTTATAAACTGCAGGGTTTGTGTGTCTATCGCTTTGCGCGAAAACTGCGGTTCTACCTTTTGTTACGCCACAATCTCGCCCGACAGTACTTGCATCAGTCCAATGCGGGCTGCAGTGTGCAGTCATTAGTGATAGTTCTCTTGATACTTCATGACATCCTTGCTGACAAGCATGTGTACACCTTTCCAAAGGTTTAGGTGAAACATTGTAACATTGGGTATTGCCTGCAGGTCGCGGCAGTATAACCACACGTCTTTCTTTCAGATACTAAGCCAATAACCACACAGAGCAGCCAGCATTCAGGAAGTAAGGCATCATATGTGCCAATGCTTCGAAGTCATTAGGGTACATGAGATGCAAGTTACATAATTCTAATAAAAATATTCGTAAACTAGCTTATCTAATATTTGTTCGACCTCAGCTTGAATACGCCGTATCCGCCTGGTCTTCCCATCAGCAATGCAGGTACTTGATCAGAAGACTCGCCTCTATTCAGGATAGGACTGCGCGTTTTATTTCACGTCGTTATGACTACGACAAAAGCGTAACACAAATTAAACTCGACCTCTCACTACAGCCCTTGCATGATCGCCTTGATATAGCCCTGCTATCATTATTTCATAAATAGGTTCATAATACGGCGCCATCAGTTCTCCCTTTTGAAATTCCTCATTACAGGTCACAATGGTTCTACAATCGGTTCAATTTCATGCGCATCTACGGAAAAACTAATTCACTTAACTATTCCGCTCTTCCAAGAGCCAGTCGCCTTTTTAACGACCTTCCTAACGCCGTCGCTTATGAGAGTGACCAAGAAAATTTCCGGCATCTTTTAACAACGCATTTTTCAAACTATACGTACCTATACATGTTACTTTTATTGCATTTCCCGTTATTAATGTGCTACTATCCGTTAAATACTGTTTTGTTATAGCCATATATGTCCCGCTCGCTCTGTCATTCTACTGATTATATCTTACTGTGTGAAGTTTATTGTTCAGTGACCTCTCGCGTTCAAAAGCATTCGGTTGGTCCATTGTACAATTGTAATACCACATTACTGTGTGTTAGCGCATTTCTGACACTCAATTTTTTTTGTATATGTAGTCACATATGTGTTCATATATGTATTATAATTATTGTATGTTATAATCTTTGACTGTACACTGCCCCCTTACACAATGCCTCTAGGGACCTGTAAGACATCTTTAAATAAATAAATAAATAAATAAATAAATAAATAATGGTGCCAGCTGTCACGGACGATTCACCACACCCCAGCGACGGCAGCCCAGCGCTGGAAACCGAGGCAGCGCATCAAGTTTCAAGAATTCCTGTATGACATATTCATTTTGACTCTGGGGAAAATAAAGAAATCCAGGCTAATGCTGTACCGGTGTATTGTACAGCCAGTCTTGAAAGTGGTGCTGCCACACATGATGAATGCCAGGCCTACAATGTGCCTAGCCTTAGAAAAGCTCAACTTGATGCCTGTTTTACTAAAGCAGAACAAAATAACTTGGCACTAGAGTCGCATTCAAAAGCAGCACAGAATAACACTGACGCCTAGAGAATTAGCTACTATGAGCTCGAAGAAACAACACTGTGTTTCTAATATGAATGCAGAAAAAGATATGCTGCATACACAAGCCTACCTTGCATGGATGTGTTTAACCACCTTCACCTAATCGTGCATCAAAACTGAAACCGTAAGAAGAATGAAGTCATAAAAAAGCACGACACCAAAGAGCAGTTTACTGTTTTGGTACGCCTGCGGACGGGCATACTGACGAGAGAGAGTTGTAGAAATTTCTCTTTGCCAATGTCGAGATTTAGTCGCCTTTTCTCGACATGGATTCTCATGTTACAAAGGCTTCTCACAGATGTCACTGGCTTTGCGTCCCTCTCTGATATACAGTGCAACATTTCACACCCCTTCAGACGGTATCCAAACACAAGCATAATATTAGATACAACAGAAATTCCCATCCAAATGCCCTGAGGGGTATGCCCAGAGACAAACCTTATCTAACTACAAGCATTCAGACACAATGAAGTCCCTATTGGGAGCAACGCCGGACTGCTTTGTGAGTTTTGTATGTGCTCTGTATGGTGGAGGAACCAGTGACAGGGAAATTGCACAACAGTCAGTTGTACCTGTTGACTGCTGTTGTTGGTGTACCTGTTGACGCCGGACTGCTTTGTGAGTTTTGTATGTGCTATGTATGGTGGAGGAACCAGTGACAGGGAAATTGCACAACAGTCAGGTGTAATTGTTGGAACCGGGCGATGGTGTAGTGGTGGATAAGGGCTTCAAAGTTGAAAACGTCTTCCACGAGTGGTTTAACTTCATATGCCTTTTCGCATTACTGGCGAAGCTCAAATGAGTGCAAAAGATGTTGAGGAAACCAGGCATGTTGCCACTGCAAGAGTTCACATAGAGAGAGTTATTAGGAGAATGAAAGAGTTCCACATATTTGACAAACCATTTTCTATAAACATGCTGGACCTGGCAGACGCAGTTTTTACAACGTGCGCCTACTTGTCAAACTTTAGAGGGCCACTGTTAAATAAGAAAAAGAGAATATAGAGGACAAACAAGTTCCATAAGACCCTCAACATACAATTGTAGTAGTGTGTGTATACTAATGCGCATTGCAAGGTGCCAGGGAGAAAGTGCTTCCACTTTATCGGTCATTGAACTAGAATATTTTTCACTAAACCGTGTGACATGCAATCGAACGAAGGTGTTTGGATAAATCGTCAATACATTTACAAAAACATTTTATTCGTCTTCATTGCTTTCAATCCTATCAGTTCTTGCCTTGGCACGTCGTTCTTGCCAAAACGTGAAGACTTTTGGACGTTTGAATGGGCACATTTATTTCTGCAAATACACACAAGCAAAATACATGCACTTTACACTGGTATTCATACATATAATTGCACCTACGTTATTGCATGCGAAACTGAATAACGCTTTTAAAGAAAAATAAAGAGCTTTCAATTTCAAAATTTAGTGTTGACTGCAGTGGTAGTGAAGTATGAACTTTGCGTAGTGAAAATAAGCAGTCTCAACTGTTCAAAGCACAGATTTTCTTCTCAACTATTGGGCGGTTGAAATACTAAAACATCTACAAGTATTCAGCATTAGCATTCACCCAAAAATAAACCATGCGGAGTCGGAAAATGCGAGGGCAGTTTAGACAAACACTTATTTCTTGCTCCTATTAACAACAACGCTTACTACAGCTTCCTTAATGATAACGTCATTCGGTCATCCGACGTCTCAACAATGTAAAAACATTGAGCATAAAAGACATGTTTTTTGCCGCAGTTGAACACGCACAAAAGGAAGGCACATAAAGAGTACACGGGCGGCACTTTATGTGGCACTTTTGTGTGTGTTCAATGTTAGCAAGCACCAACTAGGCCAACAAGCAGTGTTGAGCATACTTTTTAAAAGGCACACATCCGGCCCCAGTGGAATACAGGAAACCCAACCACCTTGTGCGGCGTGTTAGGAGCTCAGGAATGATGGCAGCTTTGTGAAAGTATATCAGGGCTTGCAATATTTTATGCCACACATCTCTGCCAAAATAAATTCTTTCCGCAAAGGTACTAAGCAACAGCTAAGTTCTGTTCGTCCAGAAAACAAAATCGCACCACGTCTTTCCGGTGGCCACTAGTTGTCCCTGAATTTGAAAAAAAAAACGTAGGGATGGTCTCTGTTTAAAGTAACAACACCATCAACCACTTCCGAACAATATGTAGTGTCTTGGCATGCCTCGGTAATTGTCTGCCCAGCTTTCGAGGAAAGGCACTTTACCTTGAGGAGCCCCCTCTCAGTTCCCTTCTCTGACCAAGCGGTCTGATGATGCCGATATGAAGGGATATATACTTCATGAGCATGAAGTCCTGTGCCAAAGATCTCAACGTCTTTATCATACAGCTGCATTATTGCACTGTAATTTTCTGCAGCTACCGCTTCATTTCGGAGGCCATACAGCCTTGGGTCACTTGGTCCAAGGTTGTCTTTCTTGCGAGGATACAAAATGTCTTTAAAAAATCCATCGGGTTTTATGCAGCGCATTATTCTGTGAACGTTAGACGCTGTCAGGCGTCTTTCAGGCCAATTCTTTCAGCTTTCCACAATAGATTGTTACTCTGGACGACCGTATCCATGTAAATTTTGGCTCTCTCTGCAGATGTGAGTGGCACCTGCTGTGTCCAGTAGTTGACAAACAATGCCAAGCATCCCCTTGAGTGGAGGTCCACAATGTCGGCGATTCCACTGGTGTTGTGCACGGGTGCGGGTTTGCTAGCGCTGTACCGATTCCAGCACAAATGTGGAGCCCACTGAGCCCTTCTTTTTCTGAAGTTATTAAGTGCAGACTGGTCCTTTTGAATGGAAGCCAGGTGGTAGTTTCCCCTTTGTCTTGGCTAGCACGGTCTTGTTCCCCACAAGCTTGCGGAAAGTTATGTTGTCACCCGAAAGCAAAAAAAAAGCGTGTAGTATTACTTGAAGCCTAGCAGTTTTTGATGAACGATTCGATTGGCTTTCTGCCTATTTGTACAACTGTAGTATTGATTAAAGAGTTGGTGCTTATTCTCATTTGTCATTTTCTTTTCACGTGAATGCACGCTCTGTGCTGCAAGCTGGGTTTGCTGTTGGCTTTCGGCCCATGACACACTAGTTTTTGAAGATGACTCAGAAGTCTCGATGAGTAGAGTGGTTAACATGCAAATAAGGCTAATACGCACACCTACACGCATAGCGCTATGCGGCGCCTTTACAGTATACCGCGGCGTTTCCGACATCGGGAGGTTTTCAAATTAACGTACATTTTCGTTTGACAAGAAAGTGTGTTTACCTTGTGTTGGAGTCATTCATTTACGAGGCATGTCGGTGCAGGATGGCGTCCGAATGCTCGCCACAGCAAAAAGAAGAGCAGCAATGTGCTGGCAGTTTTGACTGAGCCTGCGAGTTAAGACAATGCATAAATGACTAAATTTTTCTTCTGACAGTTGAGTTTTCAAAAGAGATGTCGTAGTACAATCCTCGACATGGAAGAACAATAAAGATATTATTAGTTTCCGATCCTAAATGCGACTGCTTTACTGGTTTCCTCTGAAAGGCTGATAGTTACAATCGACCAGCCCACGCTGTTCTAGCATGTTCGGTTCGTCAGTCGGTAACCCGTTCGTACATGTTCTGTGGAAGGAAACAACTGAGTCCGCACAGGCTGTCTGGGCAAGCGGATATGTATGTACTTCTGTCCACTCTCGTCTAGTTAAAGAAGCGAAGAACACGTTAAACATGTTTTTCACCTCGTAAAATGCGCCCGTGATTCACCTACGCTGTAGAAAGCGGAGTAACAGCTCTGAACAACGGAACGTGACTGAGACAGACGAAGCGCTGCAACGCAGTGGTCGCAGCGCTCCGTCTGTCGTTGCAGCGCTCCGTCTGTCGTTGCAGCGCTCCGTCTGTCTCAGTCACGTCCCTTTGTCAAGAGCTGTTACTCCGTTTTCTATAGACATGTACCAACCAGCCCAAGGTACTGCAGTTTATCGCCTACGCCTTACGGTCACACAAATAACCGCGACACGCCTTTGGAATGACGCAAAGATTCCTATACAAGCAGATTAGAAGTGGCACTCTTTAGTAGCATGAGAAAAAAAAAGAGAGATTCAGTACTCACCCATGCAACGCTGTCGCAATAAGCTTGTACAACACATGTCACGTTTTCCTCGCAGAGGGCTACGATTTGTTTCTTATGCCCAGGTTTCATTGAGCAGAGGCATATGCTCCTTACGATATGAAGCTCACATCTAGCAGAATGGCGAGTAGGACAACATTCCAAGCGGCGAACATACTTCTCTTCTTAAACTTCCAACCCTTTTGCAGCCCGCGGCTCGTAAACGCGCCGAAAAGGGCTTCAATGACACGCTCACCCACAGGCGGCACATGTGTCAGGTCGGCAGTCCACGAGCCACCCTGAGCCTAAAAATTTCTTCACCTTGTCAGCATAAAAGTTGATGTTCATGCTTAGCTTCACCTACTACCGGATAGCATACCACAAGACTACCGCTATTTTTCATTAATGCCTCCGGCGCAAGTAATATGAAACACGACAGCAAGCGAACACAGGCATTCACAACCGCGATAATGCAGCCGAAGAAAGTGTGGAGAGCAGGGCTGCCACCCTGCGAATTCAGAATTTTTCTACCGGGCACCTGAAACTTTCCTATTTCTATCGAAATTTCACCAGCTTGCCCAAGTAATTATATATTACTAAATATTCATTGTTTTATCCATCACTTCCGTTTTTACGATGAGAAATGTTGTTACATATACTTTACACCTCGCGTAAATTTCGCAAAAATAAGTTCTGCGGCTTAAAACCATGGCCAAAGCAAATTGGCGAGGTGAAGTGTTACCGGGATATCCAGACGGACATATGCAACCCCATCTTTGGCTTAGATGTAATGCCCCTCATCAGAACATACTACTACTTTAATAACTTTCTTTTGCAACATTTTTGAGAAAAACATTCCTCGAGTGCTCCAGTGTTGCCAGATTATTGCACAACAAACGGCCAAACGGCTGGAGCGAATAACCCAAAAGTAGTCGAAGCCGCTGATATTCAAATGTTACCTAAAGAAAACATAAATTGCCTATAAGATTCCAGCTATATACAAAGCCCAAAATTTCCCTTAAATTAACAAGATTTCCCTTATCGTCACATAGACCTGAAATTTACCTTAATCTGGGAAACTTCCCTCAAGTTGGCAGCCTTGGTGGAGAGAGCCACAAGTCGTGATTCTGGCAGTCGCCGCTTGAGGCGCGCCACAGTTCTGGAAAAGGCCAATTAGCGCAGCTCGGGGTCGCTTTGCTTTTGTGGAGCCTAATGCTAGGAAATCCACAGGGCCAGCAGGCACAGCGCCGATCCACGCCATTGCATCAGCTGCCTGATTTTCGGCCCCAGAGATATGGCGGATGTCCGCAGAAAATTCGGAGGTAAAGGAAAGTTGCCGAAGCAGCCGTTCTGAGTACGAGGAACTGTTGTTATTGAAAACAAAGGTTATCGGCTTGTGGTTGATCAGGATAGAAAAACTACAGCCTTCAAGAACAAAAAGAACGGATATGTTTGAAAGCGCAATAAATGGTCAACACATCTCTCCCGAAAGTGCTGTAGCGAGCTTCTGCAGGTTTGAGGTACTTTGAGAAGAAGCCTAGTAGCCTCCAGTCTGTGCCATCGTGCTGCTGCAGCCTACTGCACCCACTGCCGTGGTCGATGCACCTACCACTAGGCGAGTTCGTGCGTCGGGCAACGGATGAATTAGCAACACTGCGGTCGCCAACCACGTCTTCGCTTCCTGGAAGGAGTGGTCGTGCTCCGTGGACCAGGGGAAGGTAGGCGTTTTTTGGAGTCGCGACGCAGCTGGTCGTTAAGCGGCTGAAGAACTTGCGCACAGGATGGTATGAAGCGCCTGTGCAAATTTATGAGCACCAAAAATTCGCGTAACTTTCGGAAGAAAGTTGGAGAGGGGAATTCACCCGTGATTCCAGTGGCTTGATGCCTTGGGGTGAAATACGATTGCCAAGAAAACTCAGGGTTTCAATTGTGAAAATTAATTTCTGGGGCTTTAGGACCAGGCCGTATTCATCCAGTCGCTCAAATAAAAGGCGAAGGTGAACTTTCTTACCTTCGTCTGTGCGACTTGCGACGAGAATGTCGTCAAGGTAGACGAAAATGAACAGCAGTCCGCGTGTAACCTCGTCTATGAACCTTTTAAAAGTTTGGGCCGCATTCTTCAAACCGCAAGGAATACGGACAAACTCAGATAGGCCAAATGGAGCAGCGATCGCTGTTTTCGGAGTGTCCCTGGTTTCGAGAGGAAGTTGGTGGTACGCGCCCACCAAATCAATCTTCCTGTTTATTTTGGTTCCTGCGAGACGGGCGCCGAAGTCATGTTTGTGGGGAAGGGGATATCGATCCGGAGTAGTGACGGAATTCAAAGCTTGGTAATCACCCCAAGGCTGCCGGTCGCCACTATCCTGCATCGCAACCAGATGGAGAAGTGAACCCTAATTGCTGGAGGAAGGACGAATAACGTCGTGCTTAAGCATGTCTTCGAACTCACGGCAGGAGGCTTCGAACCTTCGTCCAGCGAGCCTCCGTAGCCGGCCGGCGACAAGGGGGCCGGTGGTGGTGATATGGTGCGTCATCTTGTGTTTCACGGCCAGCGCATTGTTGCGGGGCTTCGTGAGTGGCGGATACTCAGCAAATGTCTTGTCATACGTTGAGAACGGCCGAAACGTGTGGATGCCAGGCGAGGCGAAGTCGGACTGCAGGCCAGGTACATCGAGGAGTGTGACGTTATCCTTTGGGTGCCGATCGCGAACACTGACATCTAGGTTGAAATGGCCGAGGAAGTCCACTCCCAGTATGGCAAAGCTTACGTTGGCGATCCCACGCACGCACCTATGCAAGCGCCGTAGTCTGATGTCTAGCGTTATTGACCGGAGCCCAGACGATGCGATGGCAGTGGTGTTCGCTGCATGGAGCGTGGGTGTGGACTTGCCGGGTTGGAGATTGGCGGCCACGGCGGGAACGACAGACGACAGCTCCGTTCCGGTGTCGAAGAGGAGGCGAGTGCCGGCGATGCAGTCGACTACGAAGAATAGAGGGCTTGCTCGAGGGCCGATGTCGCATGCCGCCGTTAGCGACTAGCCGGTGCGTTTCCCGTCCACGAACAGGGCTGAGTGCAGCATCTTGCTTGTTCGCAAAAGCGACGGTGGTGCTAGCACAACTGCCGCGGCGAGCTTCTGGGTGCACTGCGAGACTGTGAAGCCGAACGGTTGCGCCGAAGCTGGCCGTCAGTGTTGCCGCCAGTCATCAGCTTCTGCAGTGCACTGGTAAAGCGGTTGACTGTTTTCTCCGGGCGCGATATATTCAGCCTTTTGTGTTTGAAGCTTTCGCAGTGGTGATAGGTAGCTGTGCCGCTGACGAGCAGTCGCATATGCGGTCAGCGCGTGCAGCTAGCCTATTGGGTCTCATTTTGTCGGAACCCGCCGGTGCCACGCGTGCGGACTGTGGGAGGCGTTGCAAGAACCGCTCGCGCAAAATTGGAAGCTGCCCTTGTTTTCGGAGTGCTCGCCCAGTAACTGACGCACCCGATGCAGCAGTTGTGACAGTCGTTGGTGGCTTTCTTCGAAGAGGAGTTGTTGGAGCCTACTCTGTTGCGATGGCTCGAGGCGCTGCAGAACGATGCGTTCCAGGTCACCGTCCGCGCTGGCCGAAAGCGTACCCGATAGCAAGTCGTCTATGGCATCGGCGATGTCGGAGGGTAGCGCGGCGACGACGTGCAGGTACTCTACTGTATGTGAAGTGATGCGCCGGAGTTGAAAACGAGCGTCAACCTGCATAAACCAAACTCGAGAATTTTTGTGCCAGAAGCTGGGAAGCTGAAGCTCAGCGCCGATGACGGGAGACGCAATCGTGGTGTCGTCTCTGTCAGCAAGAGTAGGAGCAGCGTCGTCCATGACTAGTGCTCGAAAAAGAGATAAATGTCCCAAGTCACCATTTGTTGGGAGCTCGGTTTAGCGGAGGCAAGGAATACAAGTTTTTACAGCTGGCTTTATACAACAGCAAAAGCAGGTTTGCCAAGTGACAGTCGTGGCGCCCCAGTAGGGTAGCCGCTCTTCGGTTCCAAGAAAGAGCGGGAGGGCAATGACCCCCACGGCGAGGCACGGCGAGGTAAACTGGATTTCCGAGATTCGGAGTCAAAGTAGCGACGGACGGTCGCTACAGACTGTAACATTCATACAGCGTGCTTGCAGTTTCTGATTTAAAAACACGAACACTTTTATTGGTGAAATAGACCGAGGGGGTATCTTACGCATGAATCTTCACCAAATTGTTTGGTGCGAAAAACTGCAGATATTTGTCTGTCTCATCTGCTTCTTTCCTCTTCTATAGCACAAGCGGGACCAAGGCGCGGATGAATTAGACTCGATGAAGAGACCCACGAGGGCTGTGGCGCATGAAGCCAGAATATAGATAAGTAATAATAATCTAATGAGTGATGTTTAGCGAGAGTAATTCACAGACGACCTCTTTGGGACGCTTTATAAGGGAAGGGGCGTCTCACGTAGCGTCGTCCACACGCTGTATGCAGAGCCAAAGGTTGTTCTCTGTCGCTGCAGCTTAAAGCTCCAGTCAAACAAAACATCATTGCGCCCAGGTGACGGCTCTAGATTTGCGCTGCGTGAGATACACACTAGCTACTTGAGCGAGTTGGCTTAGCATTGTAAAACTTGAGTGCGGAAGTGTGGACAATGACATAAACAGGAGCTCGGACTAGACGCAAAAGCGTCGTGTGGTCTGTGTTCCTATACACTGGTGTTGCTGTCTACTTGCGCATTGAAGCTTGACAAGTTTGAACTACACTAGGCTAAAACAAGTCGGGAACATGCTCCACGTCGCTGCCGCTGACCACGTTGCTGTGGGCCACCCCGTATAACATAGGATACTCACAATAGACGAATTTTGTTGTCACCGGCCGACTGATTATCACTGTGCACCGACAAGTGAATTACCGGACATGCGGTGGTACACAGAACACGTGCAATTGGAGAACAGGCATATCATAAAATGAAACTACTAGTAACCCAATGCTTGAGCACATTGCGAGATTCGTTTATCAAACAGCACGAAATAATGGCGCTATATATAAGGATTTGGCAGCATGCATCGAGTCCATAGAACCTAGAGCACACACAGAAATAGCTGACACCTGCATTTCCATCTACTACGTTCGCACCATGGCCACATGACCACGGTGATGCCTTTTTAACGTTAATCATCATGTCGCGGTAGTCATCAACCTCTTGGGTCCAGTCAAGCTGCTTATGGCAGATTTTAGCCCAGGAGGGCGTTTCTAGTGTGTACTAGAAGAATTAATCCAGTTGAAGTTGAAGTCACAAAAAACAAGTATGAATTAGTAATTGAAAAAAAGAAACGCCAGTGTCTTCCATCTTGTCCTTCTTATGGGATTTTTCGCGAATGAACGGATGCTAGCTCGTCTAGCCCATGACTATTCTCAACTTTGTGTTCTATTAATTAGGCCGTGTTAAATGAGGCAGCTCGCCCCTCTGCTACGCCTGTATTTCACGCGCGCGCGTGTATCATTCGCGTAGCGAGGAGGGGTGTCGAACCGCCCCCCATTTCCACGGCCAGAAATATTCAAGAGGTGGGCTCCAAAAGAGCGGCATGGATGAAAGGGAAAGCTTGAATGTGAAAGCAAGGCGAGGGCTTGTGGTGGTCCAAAGGGAGAGGAGTGGGTTGTCATATCATCGTAGCTAGAACTTAATTTAATCCAGTTTCCCCGCCACCGTGGTCTTGTCTATAGTAGTCGCATTTCTTTGTATTCTCACGTGACCTTTTCCCATTCCCCTGCCCCCTCACCTTGTATGGAAACTACGAGTGAAGAGTGGCAAGACGGTTATAGGACTGCGTCTGTTCTACTAACACTCCCTGTTTTACCCATTCTCTTCCTCGTCCTCCGCCATCCTCTCTACCATTCTAGCTGGCTTCCTTCTGGACTTGGGTGTAGTAGAAAGGCAAGCGCAGCAATTTCTGCAGTAGTTTTGCGTAAGGTCCCGGATAATTAATTACAGCTGCCAAGAGGCGAGTGTGGCGGTTGACGCCCAGGGAGCTCCAGAGGGCATTGTGCCCATTCGACGCTGTGCAAAAGTCCTAACGAGTTTCTCACGTCTTCTTTCTTCTCTGCCACGCTCTTTCCATGTATATCATTATCAGCAGCAGCACATTTTCTGTCCACTGCAGGACGAAGGCATCTCTCTTCGATATCCAATTACCCATGCCCTGCGCCAACCGACTCCAACTAGCGCCTGCGAATTTCTTAACTTCATCACCCCACCTAGGCTTCTGCCGTGCTCGACTACGCTTCTATTCCCTTGGGCACCGATTCTGTAACTGTAATGATCCACCGGTTATCTAACCTGCGCATTAGATGACTTTGCCAGCTCCATTTTTTTTCTCTTCATGCCAATTAGAATATCGGCTATCCCCGTTTGCTCTCTGATCCGCACCACTCTCTTCCTGTCTCTTAACGTTACGACTAACGTTCTTCGTTTCATCGCTCTTTGTCGAGCTTCTTTGTCAGTCTGCAAGTTTCTGCCTCATATGTTAGCACCGGTAGAATGCACTGATTGTAACCTTTCTTTTGAATGATAAGTGGTATGTGGTAAGCTTCCATGATAAGTGGTAAGTCAGGATCTCACACAATGTCTGCCGTAAACGCTCCAACCCATTTTTATTCTTCTGTAAATGTCCTTCGCGAGATCAGGGTCCCCTGTGAGTAATTGACCTAGGTAAACATACTGCTTCACAGACTCTAGAGGCTGACTGGCGATCCTGAACCTTTGTTCCCTTGCCAAGCTATTGATCATTGTCTTTGTCTTCTGCATATTAATCTTGAACCTCGCCCTTACACTCTGTCTGTTAAGGTCCTCAATCATTTTGTTGTAACTCGTGCCCAGTGTTGCTGAACAGGACAATGTCATCTGGAAATCGAAGATTGCTGAGATATTCGCCGTTGATCCTCACTCCTAAGCCTTCCCAGTTTAATAACTTGGATAACTCCAAGCACGCAGTGAATAGCCTAACCGAGAGAACGAGCACAACGAAAGATGAAAGAGCGAACGCGGAGCGCAGCAGGGGATGAAAGGCGGCGATATCGGAGACAGCGCGAAGAGAAAAGTGGAGGAAGAGGCTACAGTGAAAGCATGGGGCAGAAAGCAGAGAGGGCTCTAGAATATGGCTAAATAGAAGAAAAGCGTAGTGACGCGCGAGACGGGCTATGCAGCGATGACCCCTATGATATGGCGCCAGAGTAGAGCACCGTCGTCTGCTCACCAATGTCATGCGGCGAACGCGTCGACCGATACCAAATATGGAAACAAAGTGCTATGTAAACGGAGGTCTGTCTGCGGCTGCTGCTGTGAACCACGCCCACGCGCCACCCACGCGCTGCCTCTCGCGATCTCCCGATTAGCGAGGCAGTCGCCCCACACTTCGCTCCGTTTGCAATGTGCCGCACCAGACTGATTGTCCGCGCCAGCGAATATATCGCGAAATGAAAACACGTATGCAGCTGCGCTTAAATTTCCCATTAAGGACTATCATAACTGTCGCTTAATTTCTTTTTATTTCGCCAACATGGTAGTCCCACGTTTCGAAAAACGTTTGACTGCGGGTAACCAAAGAGACACATACACAGATTTATCGTCGTCTATGTTCAAGGAATAGTGCATTCGTGTAGAGATTTTACTACTAGCAGTACTTTTGAGATATTAGATTTGAAAATGCGCTACGGAATATTTTCTCATTTTAGTTAGCAGTTTCCCAAAAGCCCGCCTCTAACAGCTCGGGACGATTTTAACTTAGACGCCGACGCATATTTTTATACCCGATTTTTGAGAAGGACATCTCGAAAGTGAAGCTAGTCTTGAGATTTCTACTAAGCCGACATGTACCTCGGAACTCGTCGGCTTTAATTTCATAATTCCAGCATGGGCATTAAGTTAGCAAATTTAATTAGCACATTTTAAGCAATTACGAAATTATTGTGTAAATTCCTCTTGCTGCTAATGCCCGCCTAGCTGCGGAAAAAAATTTTCCTTTGGTTAAATGTAACACGCGTTCGGCCGAACACTCCATAATATGTGAAACAGCGATTCAGTTAAATGAACACATAATATTAATATTTAGTGCAGTATTCCAGTTATTTTTGTCTAGATTGCAGTTTCACATACGCTGACTAATTTTACCTGGATTAGCGTTCCACGGAGATCCATCTGGTTATAGCGCTACGCATACCCGGCGCATCTGTCTCTTTAAAAAAAGCAAGCCATTGCTTAAATAGGCATACTCGCAGTCTGGCGTTTTTGCCAGGCATCAACGACTGAGAACAATTTCCACAAGAATGCTTCTCAATAGTTTATTCCACAAAACGCTTTGGAGAACATGTGTGTGTGTTGAATGGATTACAACTGATGAAAGGCTGTAGACAGCGCTAGCACTTTAGAATAGCCTACACAGCTGCCCGTATCGTTCAATCACGTACTCAACAAAACGTCAAAAAGAGTAGAATGAAAAGCAACAACCCTGACAAAGGAGGAATAGCACACGGTGCTTCTCAAGGGAAATCACTTTCTGCCTGAGCATAGTTGGTTGTGAAAGCACCTGAGAGAGAGAGAAGCAACTCTCTCTCTCAGAAGCAAGTCCCAGGGTCCCTGCACTCCACGCGCTTGTGAGTTCATGGAGTTCCATGATGTGGCCGACCCAGTCAGTGGCGATCTTCTGCTTTGCTGGATCCGCCGAGCGCAGCAGGGTTTCCCATTCTTCCCAGGTGGTCAGGCGCGCCAGGCCCGCGGGGGAGGGTCCGCCGGGCATTCAAGGAGAATGCGGATAAGGGTAGCGCGGAGGTAGGCGCATTGAGCACAGGAGGGGGTGTAGGCTCCCGGGTGGATGCGGGAGAGGAAGTAGCGGGAGGGAAGGGCGTGGGTCTGAAGTCGGTGCCATAATATTAGGTGATAACTGTCAATGAATTGGTGGAGTTGCAAGTCTCACTCGGCTCGCTGAACGAGTACGTGCGCTCCCGGGAAGAGCTCTACTCCGAATCCGCCGCCTCCCGGTTGATGAGACCTCGGGCGTGGTCATTGTCGGCTTCGTTGCCGGGGTTCCCAGAGTGCAAAGGCACCCAGATCAGTTCCACATGGTGGAGCGGGTTCATAGACTCGTCCTCGTGGAAAACTTAGGAGTGCGGTTTTTGAATCGGTAAGAACGCACCGGACATCAGTGTGTGTGAGTGCAAGCGCGATGGCCGCTTCTTGCGAAGACGCTGGGGTGGATGCATCAGGAAGGTGGGGAGTTGCGGTGGGTTGGAGTGTATTGTCAACGACTTCGACTGCCGCGTCTTCGTCCGTGCAGGCCACGTCCACCCACGTGGCGTCAGCTTCGGACCCGTAGTCGTAGTATTTGCGCAGAGCTTTTGCACGGGCTGATAGGTGGCATGGGTGTTCCGAGGGAGGGGTTTTACTATGAGTTGAGTGTGTATGGGGCGGGGGATTGGCAGGAGAGTGGGGTTGGCTGCTGGTATGCGAATTTGGAGAGTGTTTAGTACGGTAACGTCACTTCAAAGATTGAGCTAGGCGAGTGTATTTTGCGTGTCTGTGGGCCTCTATGAGTTCATGTGTGGTGCTGCGGAGCCCAAGCTGGAGTTTAGTCGTTTGCATGTTAGTCGGGAAGTGTAGGGCCACCTTCTAGGCTTCACGAAGGATAGCATCTAGGGCGGCGTTTTCTTCTTGTCTAAGTCGGACATATGGGATTGTGTAGAGGGAACCGCTGGGGGGGGGGGGGGGGGGTGTAATGAAGGCATGAATGAGATGACAAAAATCGCGCTCCTTCATGCCATAGTGTTTGCCGGAAACTCTGCGGATGAGGTGCGACCACGCTTCCTCACCCGCTTGAGTTTCGAGGTAGTGAAAGTGTTCCGGACGTTGTCCTGGATATGAAGGCCCAGGATCTAGGGTGCGCCGACCTCCAGTATAGGGCGTACGGCCAGAGTATCGGTGATGGGGACCGTGGGAAGAGTATGTGGTGAGGGGCACATGAGTAGCTGAGACTTGTCCGCAGAACAGGGGAGACCAATGGTTTGTGCGTGTTGTTGTGTGGTGCTCGCGGCGGTTCGTAAGGTTTTCTCTGCCTCTCACTGCCGTGGGTGGTCAACGGAGTGATGTCGTCTGCAGGTAATTCGGCAATTACCGGCCAATTTCAGTACTGCCAGTTTTTTTTCTGAAGTTGCTGCAAAAATAATTTACACGCATGTTTTTGTTTTCTTTTCCTCCAAGAATGTGATCAGTTATCATCAATATGGCTTCCAACCCGGCAAGTCGGCTGAGACTACATCACTTTATATATTTTTTTTTAAAATTCAGAACATTGAAATGAAACTTTTTACTATTGGTCTCTTTCTTGACTTCAGCAAAGTGCTTGGTTAGGTCTAACATGATATTTTACTAAAAAAAATTAGAAATTTACGGAATTCCTGGCATCGCTAAAGACCTAATGGAAACCTGCCTGACTGGAAGACAACAGTACACAATGCTACATAACAATGAACACTTGCTCTGATCATGAAGCATTAAAATATTGTGTACCTCAGGGATTCATATAAGGACCTCTCCTATTCACTACGTATATAAACGACATCGTAAACATTTCTTCAAATTCGAACATTATCCTATACGCTGACGAGACTACCATCTTCGTTTCTGGCTCAGACCTAACAGAACTTGAGCAGCAAGCGAATTTGTGGCTTGACAAATTGCATGCTTGGCTGATTGTAAATCAATTGACATTAAATGTTAAAAAACTAATTTCCTACTATTCCACGCAAAAAGCAAAGCAATCAAGCACAACCTAAAGCTCTATTTTGATGATTCAGAAATCGCACGTAATAGTAGTTGCAAATTTCTGGGTGTACACTTCCGCGACGATATGAGCTGGTCTTATCATGTCACTCATGTCAAAACGAAAATGGGTCGATCCATAGGTGTTATCAGCCGCATTAACTATCACCTTCCATATTCTGTAGCAAAGCAGCTATAATTTTCACTTGTTCATTCGCACCTCACATACTGCAACTTAGTTTGTGGCATGTGTAATAGAAAATTGATAATCATGCAACAAAAAGCATTAAAACTATTAACGAGAAGGCAAGGTAGCCATAATAACTTATTCTGTTTTTCGCGTATTGCATTTTACTGAGTACTATAAGTTCAAACTAGTGGTCCTTATCTAGCATCGTATTAAACAAGGCTTTTTTTATTCAGCAATATGCATCTCAGCCGTGTTATTCACTATAAATTCATTACGAACAACCTCATTTGTTTCGATTAGACCAAGGACAAATTATGGCACTCAATCACTAGACCATCAAATAATAGAAATATGTAATAGTTTTCCTTCTGTAGTGGCATTGTACAATTGAGCAGATCTGTACACAATTTTCAAAAGAAAGTAGGATTACTTTTTGACCCAGGTTGAAGCGTTCTTGTGTTTTTTCCCGGTGTTTTTCTGCTCGTATCCTACCACCTGCGATGTCTACCTCTCATTGCTTAAGTGTACTTCATTACACTCCACATGTAACGTTATGCGCATCATTTCGTTTTACTTGAAATTTTACTTGAAGTATTCACCTTTTTATTTGATTATGTTCATTGATTATATTATTAACACAAGATGGAATTGTTTATATTTTTACATGTATAGCGAAGGTTTTCATGTAATTGGTAAATGTATTGATGAATTTATATATGCGATATATTGGAAATGAGCTGTTATTGAACGTTTCCTTGCCGACCTCACTGCTGACCCGCATTTTTACGAACCTGGATGTAGGCCTAGTCAGGAAACATGCTTTGTCTTTTTACTTTTGCCATCTCCTTACCTTACTCATCTTACTCATCCTTACTCATCTCCTTACCATGATACATTGTTGTATATGTACACATGTCAGAATAAACCGTATTTGTAGAGGGTGTGGTGAAGGCGAGGGATATTGTGAAGAGCACGGGCTAAGGAATGAGTGTGGAATTGAAGAGAGAAGGGAAAGGAACAGAACCTTGCGGACTACCCACTCCGCTAAGGGTATATGTGTAGAGGATGCATAGGCGTTCATATGAACCACGGCCTTGCGTACCGAAAGGAACGCTTGTATGCAGCCGTACATTGAGGGGGGAGAGAACCGCCGTGATTGTTCGGTGTTCTACTCGATCAAAGGCCTTGAATTAGTCCAGGGCCAAGATGGCTTTCGTATGAGCGGGGATGAGAGGGTCAATGATGTCTTGCGTCAATTGAAGCATTCATGGCTTCTGAGGCGCAGAGCCCACCCTGTTGTGCGGATATAGGTTGTCGTCGTGCATATGTTAATTAAGTCTGTTTAAAGCAACATGCTCAAGCAGTTTCCCGAGAAATGGTGCGAGTGATATGGTGTGGGGTTTGTTTTGTTGATGAATTTTGGCATGGCGCCAGGACTGTGGCAGGGTGACTTCTCTCAAGCATTTATTAAAGTATTCTGTAATCTGTGTGATCGATTGATTAACCAAGTTACGGAGCATAGAGTTTATGATTCTGTCCTATCCCGGTGCAGAGCTTGTGCGGATATTTTGGAGGGCCGTGCGGACCTCTTGCTCCGAAATATCGGTGTCCAGGGCCTCGTTTTCGGCTCCTGTGTAGAGTGGGAGAGAGAAGGTGCCGGGTGCCGTGCGTTTTGTTCGTAATTTGTCCAGAAGGGTGTCGGAGGAGGGCGTGGAGTTGTGAATGAGACGCGTAATATGGTGTTGCGATGAGTATGTGGGGTCGACAAGGTGCGTAAGAGTTACCATGCGTTCTTGGTAGAGAGGTTGCCAGGTATGCTATTGCACACCTGACCCCAGTTGGAACGGCACAGCTCCTCGCCGTGTGCAGCGATTTGTGTCTGTAGCTTGGCCAGCCGGCGTTTTAACATTCTATTATATTTTTGGCTTTTACATCTCTCTAGGATGCTGGGGCGTGCCTACCAGAGGAGGGCTAGACGTGTGTCCAGTGGGGGTGCTGGATGACGTGGCAACATGTTGTTTTTGTGCGGTTATGTCGTTTAGGAGAGATGTGACTGAATGATAGATGCCTTTTATGTGGGTCTGTGTGAGTTCTCGGTCTGTGTGAGTTCTAGTCAGGCAACATGGTTTGTCTTTTTCCTTTTGCCTCATCTCCTTAGCATGATACATTGTTGTATATGTACACATTGGGACCGGATTGCGTCCCAGTTAATAAGGTTGGGGGTGAGGAGCTGAGGGCTGTGTCGTGTGTGAGGTATTTGTACGGCGATAATGTAATGGTCGCTTCCGAGTGTGTGTTGCGCACGTGACCACGAGAGACCTTTGAGGCAACGGCTCAATGTAAGGTCCGGACTACTGTCCATGGTCACACTATTGCCTATTCAGGTTAGTGTTTGAAAGTTGTTATGTGGAGTGAGGCGCAGATCTTAGATTGAAGTCCAGAGTCTGCAACCCCGTGCTGTCGTGTACCGATAACCCCAGTCTGTATGCTGAGAGTCAAGGTCGCCACCTATGAATAAGGGATTTAGGCCCGCGATGCGATGAATTTTATGGAGTAACACATTGAGAGTGCCCATGGCCTAGCCTGGGGTGTGGTATATGTTGGTTATAAAGATCGGTGTGTTGCGCTTCGTGGGGATGATTTCGATGAGGTGACACGGGGTGGAGAAGTTGATTGTGTGATCTTGGTAGGTAATAGTGCGACGTACGATTGTGGACATCTTAGGGGTGTTGGTGGTGTCTGAGTGTACGGCATGGTAAACGGGAAGTTTGGCTTGAGGCTGTGTTTCCTGTAACAAAAGGAGTTTACGTATGGCAGGGATGCTAGGTATTAAGAGCTACATCGGCGCGCGCTTGCCCCCAAGGAAGCGGCAGTTTCACTGGATTAGTGATAGGTGGGCAGATGTATCCTGACCTGCCATATTGGAGCGTGGGTGGGGCGAGGATAGGTTCTAGTGGTATTAATGGAAGTGGGATAGGAGGAGCAGGTGAGCGTATAGTGGAGATATGGGACCCCTCGTGTGAAGAGCTGGTAGTTGTCTCTCTAACCTCTGAAGGCGGGTAGATGAGGGAAGGAGGACGGAACAGCAGTGTATGTTAAAGGTATCGTGAGGCGGCTTACGTCCACACGCAGGGCCCAGAGCTTCTGGTCACGGGCGTCGTCAAGGCCTCCCTGGGAGTAGGAGATGACTTTATATCCGTCTGGGGGATGGGGCGGCTGTTGGGCTTAATCTTTTGAGCAGCTGTACGGAGCGCGCTTAGCTGCGTCGAGGAGCTGTGCAGTGAGGGAGTTGTGGCGGTCCCTCGCGTCTCCCGTGACTCACTCCGCCTCTCCCGCACAGCAGGATCGGCGTTTGTACCTTGGGTGGCTTTTCGAGTATCCTGGTTCTTCGCCAAGGCGCTCAGGACTTGGGTCCAGTCCCGAGGGTCATACTGACTCGGGTCCATGTCCGTAGCTTGCACTTGAATCTCCATGCTGGCCACAGTAGCGGAGGTTCCGGCGCGATGCGTCGCGAGGCCTAGCACGGCGGTGGCACTACGGGGCCGACTTTTCAGGCTTGGTAGCCCCCCTGGAGCTCGCCCAAACCTCAAGAGGGGCCAATAGAGAGCGCTCACATGCGTGAACACGTTGGGGGAGTTGTGAGCACTTGAGGTACCAGCGATTGGCAATTTTTTCTGTCACGGTGCGGAGCCGAAGCGAAGTGCTGCCGCACTCCGGTACCCCTGGCGCCCAATCCTATTTTGGACTCAGTCTGAGAGCACAAAGTTTCTTGTACAGTCGAACAAAGCTAGGGTCTTGTAGTTCCATGTGATATTGCTGACTAGTATTCTTCCTCTGGAACTTCTATCCGGCATTTAAAGAGATAGGAATGCCGGATAGAACTTTCAGAAGAAGCAAACCACTTTTTCTAGTTAACCTTCCTGCCCTTTCCTTTGTTTCTCTCTCTCTATCTGGCACTCTGCGTTAAAAAACAACAAAAAAAACATTGGCACCATTTCAATATTTTTCTAACTGTCAAAAAGTATTGAATGATGTGACACAATATAAATTAAAATGACAAAACTTGCAAGATACAACCGTACTAATTGTACACTTTGCTCGCAGGCACTGACCAACTCTTGTACCTCAAGCCGGGCTACTTCAAAGAAGTACCCACGCACAATTTTTCGTTACTGACCACATGATAACATATCTTTTACAAGCAAGTGCGGCACACAAAGCATGATATAATTAACATTATTCCCATTAGAGGTGACTTATCAGGCTGCCAATGGCAACAAAGACCCCATTAATTATTTGTTGACGTAGACAAAAAAATTAAACAAGCATTATAGGTTTTAAATATTGTTTAAATATGCAGCACATATGCATTTGGGCCTCTGGAGGGACACGCTTAAAGGTGCGTGCAAGGCTCCAGAAAGCTGCCACTCATCTCTGAGATATCATCTCAGAAATGTGCACTTGCAGCGTTTACAGGTAAGCACATGGCGCACTAAGGTGCATTAATCAATGCGGCAGGTGATACCATATGTTCTGTCATACAAGTTCTTGCTTGTCATAATTGACACAGACATCTCATGAAGCCCCCACGTATTGTACATGAAAAAAGCGTTTGACAGGCACCTGCCACTACATAAAGTTCTTCACTGGAAAGTCCTGAGCAATGTCCACGAGTGCTATTCTGCAACTATATAGGACACCTTTTCTCGGCTTCTTGCAGTGCACCTTGCCAGCGTTAACCAAACCAAGTGAAACCGGCCTACGTACAATACAAAGTGTTCAGGCCTAGATGCTCCGGATTTGTTTAGGTTTTCCTCGAAGTGCGTCAACGGCGGCAACTATTGCAATCGCTAGAGACCGCCTCATCAAGATCGACATCGCAGTTTAAGCACTAACGATGCATGTAAGGCAGTGTGCCAGAACTCCTTGCCACCGCCTAGCCGCTCTATCTGCGGAGAGATCATGTTCCTCGTTCTGCCAAACGGTATCCGAATATCGTGAGGTTATACCATCTTGCTTCACACCTGCCGCGAGGCCTTCGACTCCTCCTTGGTGCCTTATTCAACCAAACATTAACATCCCATTATCTGGTATCCGGAAGAAACCAGATATGTCATTGCCGGCTCTTAAACAGCTTACCTTACTCATTTTATATGAGAAGTACCGGAATTGCACACACATATATACCCCCGGCTCCGTCTTGCCGAACAGCTGTACCGCCGCAGCTATCGTCGTTCCCGCAAAATTCACCACTATCAAAGTGCAAATGTCGCACTTGACAACGTCGACGGCAGCATAACTCGCAGCGCTTCGAAGTAGCGCGACACTTTATTAATCACGAACCAAAACACAAATGGTCCATTTTCTGCGAATCGAAGACGGCACTACAGTGTTTATTGTCAGCCTTACGGCGCGGTCCGCATGGACAATTGGTATTTGAAATCACAGAAGCCATGCACCAGCTAACTGAGAAAAGAAATAATTTTTCAGTGGGTACCAAGTCACTGTGGTATCATCGACAATGAACAGGCTGTCCAAGCTGCTCGTTCAGCTCATGCAGAAGACAACCGCCTATCGATGTCCCTTTCTATGACATGTGCTGCATGGATGCTGCGCCTACTTGCACGCCAATGCACGTCAGAGTGGAATTAACCACATTTTATGCACGCCCGTTTATGCACCCTGGATCCAACCTTAAGGCTCTGACTTCCACCAAGTCTTCACCGAAGAGACGCTGTCCTTTGTGCAGGCTATTATGGTTGGGCGTCGCATTTACGAATACCTACGCGTTCCACATAAGGATGACTGACATCACAGCATGTGGCGATTGTGTCGACGAGGAAACAATGCGTCATGTTCTATGCCAGCAGTATAGTGTGCAGAGACAATCGTTTTTCGTCGTGTTCAACCAGTTGGAGGACCAGCCTGTTGGAAGCAAGAATTTTATAATATCCATGCGGCTTAACGTCGCACCAGAAGGCCGTGCAAGCACTACCCTTACAAGAAAGTGTTGAAATGTTATTGAAATATTATTGGCCAACGTCAACAAATGGCATTGAAAGCATATTGAGGAATTCTTGAAACATCATTGAGGAAGTCATTGACAAGTGTTGATAATGGGCCCGTGACATTGTAGAAACATTATTGGGACATTCCAATTCTAAAGTTCAATGATGTGTTGAAACCATGTTGTATTTCGATAATAAAAGCCCTTTCAAGCATCGCTGAACAACAACATTGAAAGATTGTTGAAGTATTGTTGAAATGTGTTCTGTGTCAATATTGAAAGCCCGTTGAAGCATTGTTGCAAATGTGTTGAGCCTCAACATTGAAACCCATTGAAGTATTGTGAATGCGTTGCACCTCAATATTGAAAGCCTGTTGAAATATTGTTGGATCTGTGCTGAACATCAACACTCGAATTATATGAAAGCCCTTTATCCTGCAGTGTGTATTTAACAGGGTTAAAAGCTTCATTTTAAAATACTGCTGAGCTATGTTATGTCCCATAGCATTGACTTTGATGCCACATTGATAAGGTCCTTGGGGACCAGGGCAAATTTAAATAAAAGTGCTTCTGCATTGTAGGCCTGGATCACTCTAGGCTCAAAATCATGCTCTTAGATACCCTGTAATAAATTATACTGTAAAGCTGCTACCAGAAATCTCATGCCAGTTTTTCAATTAGCTTCACATAGCAAAGTTAATGGTCCTCCATGAAATCCACAGTGCCGAACTGAGGCAGACAAACATCATTTTGCTATGTGAAATGTTTTTACAACCAAACATATCTGTATATGTACAACCATTTGTAGCTTGAGAACGCCAGAAACGTCCTAAAACAGGTAATACAAAGTACAGACACTGTATTGCAAAGTACAGTGTGAAGCCTGCAGCTTGACACCATCAGAAAATTGAATACTGACACATTTAGTCTGTGTGGCTGTCAAGTAAAACACATTTCGCAAAAGAAATAAATCTTAAGATATAAACATCTAAATAAATGTACAAGCAAACTGATACCACAGTAAATAAGAGCCCTCAGACAAGGTACTTGCTTTCTTTATTAAGTAGCCATTGGTACTCATAACCATAGCACGAATCACTTGAACACACACCAAAGTGATATGCATGGTGGTCATCTTTAAGTTTTAGAGAACTTTTAAAAACTGGCTGTTACAGCCAACATAATTATAGATCAAGGTGGATTATACAGAGTGACAGACACTACTTACATGGGAAATCAAAACACATGTTCACATAAATAATAAAAATTGATTTAACTTTCTAATTGAGTAATTTACGAGTTGCAGTTGTTGATCTTCCAAGGTGTATGCACTTAGAATAAATTTCCAGGATGACACCAGTGATGAGATAAATGACATGAAACTGGCCTTTAAAGTGCACTGTTGTTCCGCTTAGTTTAAAGAAAGCAATTTTATGTGCATTGAAGCTACTAGAATGCCCATGTATGTCGTCCCATACTTCTGGAAAAATCTCAATACTGGTGTCATCCTGGAAATTAATTTCGAGTCAATACGTCTTTCAAACACACTGGCTGCAATTTGTAAATTTAAATATGTGCCATAATATGTTAAGTGAATTCGTAAATTTGTGAGGATCAGCTGAATATGTGTACATTTCTTGTATGCAGCTCAAAAATAAGAATAATGTCATCTGCCATAGGCAATATTAAAAGATTCTGTAATACTGAAAAATTATCACTGTATAATCCTTATTTGTTGGTTGTTTGGTGCATGCCGATTTCAGTAAATGTTATCTACTTTTGAAACAACACGGTCATTGCAATAAGTGATGTCATGGGAGCAGTTTATTCTGCTGCATTGCTTGTTGCATGATCCAGTTGCATTTTCTGCCATGAAACATTCTTGAGCAGGTCTTTCCATATCAAGCAACTTATTCGTTTTGAGTATTTCACATATCTATTAAAAACAGCTATCGGTGACCTGCTGCAAGACTTTAAAAAATATTCCTCATGTGAGTTCGATTTCAATATTGTTCAGTGTCGCAAAAAAAAGATAATTTTCAAAAATTCTGGTTTCCCGCATACATGAAAGTCACATCATTACCATTACTGGAGAGCTTTTGTTGCACTTTAAACTAACTTATACCTATTAGTTCTCACTCATCTATTTTACGTAGCAAAACAAACCTTTTTTGCAAACGTATGCAAAACGCAGTTTTTATTGAACAGAACCACTCTGGCAATGACACAGATGCACTTGCAAGTGGGTCATTCCATGTCAAAACGACCAGCGTTTCTTCAACAGCACAGATATAGCTGAAAAAATTTCCACATGCTTACTGATGTTCAAAACTCCTTCCCACTTTTACTTATTTTGCCAAATATTTTGTACGATCTTGGTGACAGCTTATTTTTGGCCCATGAGCTCCTCCTCCGTGAATATACGGTGAAGCGAGGCCCTTGCAAACTTTCCCGGTCCACCATGGCAGGCCATGGTAAGCTGTGCCAGGATAACCTCCTCAACGTGCACTCCTCCAACCTATGTGAATCTGCATGTTTAGGTAAATGTTAGCAAGGCAGTTTTAAGCCTTTTAAGCACATTTACACAACAGACCTACTGCAAATAAATCACGATAGTACTTGTTGCAGATCTAGAATGCTTATCTTACTTGGCTTCTTACTAGCTTCTTATGCTGTTTGGATACCACGTGCTTCAGAAAAACAAGAATTTATCCAGCACAATAAACATAAGTAAACCAAAGTATTCAAAACAACTAGGATTATTTAATGCGATTAGCATCCTTAGGACACTTCATACCTTCGGATGTCTCTAACTACTTTCCCGCTCATTTGTTCACTTGGTAGTCCATGGTCTAATAGATAGATATCAGGCTGCTATGTTTAGGGAAGCGGGTTTATAATCAACCGTCCGACCAGCTTGGATCACTGGGCACGTAACCCTGGGTATGTGCCACGCTTCAATGAACCTCTTTCACGCCATCTTGGGCAACTGCTGCAGCTTATGTTGGCAAGCAGCAGTAGGAGCTCGAAAAGGAACATGACTGTCCATGTTAATAAGATTACCACCACACCTCAGGTTCGCTTGCTGTGCTCCAGAAGTAATATGCGAGATCCTATTCTGATGATGAACTGTACATAAGCGACAAAGACAGTGTGCACCAACCACCACCTCATCAATTAAATTAATTGAATCGCAAAGCACAGGCTACACAAGATCACGAAGCTGAATCAGAAGTTTGTGGACAAGCACAACTTTGAGAAGGGCATAACCCTTGCAGCGACCAACCTGCAGTCAGTTGATGTCCACGTCAGAGACATCAAGGGAGACTCAGTCATTTCTCTGACGCGTGTCATCGTGCCATCACGCAGTGTATCGCAATTCTGCCTGTCTGGTTAGTTCCACCATCATAAGAATGCTCATTACGTATCACCACTAATTACACTTATAAGTACACCCTTATATCTACTCTTGTTATTGAATATTTATGGAGAATACTTTGACCATGAGTTTTTGCAGAGATGATGAATGCTACAGCTTAAAGGAGCGCTAAATAAAAATGAAATTAATAAAATTCTGGGGTTTTACATGCCGAAACGACAATCTGATTTTGAGGCACCCCATATAGTGGAGGACTCCGGATTAATTTTAACCACATATGGTTGCAATGTACACGGGTAGTTCTGCATTTCACCTCCATCAAAATGCGGTTGTTTGATCCCACGACCTCGTGTCTAGCGGTGTCACGCCTGCGCCACTAAGCAACAGCGGCACGTGAGCGCTAAACAGAAAAAAATTTCAGACGTATCTGTAGATGACCTTCCTACGAAACCAAACGATTCACTTGTACCGTGGCAAGTGGGCGAGTAAACTGCAAAAGACGCAAGTGGAAAGATTGGTGGCACTGCTGCCTTGAAGTTCCCACACCAGCTTCCTGTGAAGTCATGGACTTTGGTGGTGTCTGCTTAGGTGTAGCAAATTGCTTTACAAGAAATTCTTCATTGTACTCCAAAAAAGCCGAAGACCGAAATTAAAAAAATTTCAAGAACTTTTACTGAACCAAAATGACCCAAGTTCGTAAAAAAAAAATGAATTTCATGATGTGGCAATGAGGTATCAGCACGGAAATTTTGGGGCAGCACTCATAAAATTTGACTTTGAACTTCATTTTCTCTAATAATCAACCAAGAAGCAAAAATTAACAACCAACAATTAACCAAGAAATTAACAGAAGCAGATATTTAAAACGATGCTTCCTTAGTTTAAGTTGATTTAGGATGTCATTACTGCCGCCTTATAATACAAAACAAGGAATGCACTTGGCTGAATAATAGGATAAGATGCATTGCTGATTCTCAGTAAGATAGGATTGCCAGTATAGCGAAGGGCATGCACTGGATGATCCAGAGGGGGGCTCTGCCACTTCCCCTAAAACTGCACATTTTCATTTTTTTATTTTTTATTATCAGTGACCCGGTTTCTAGACCTCAAAGAGACACGATGACAGGGGGATTCATGCAACGCTGGCTACGGTATGTAGTAACCGGAACTGGTACACCGTCCAGCTCGGCATCATTTTTTTGGAATTTGACCTTTGAAATTGCTTGACCTTTGAATCATTGCGCGTTCTTGAACCAACTTTCTGAATGGGTGCTGCTCTTTTTGGTTTGACGCTACCAGCAGTGCACTGCTGTATGACTAATTTATTCTGCTAAAAATAGAAAGACTCGCACTCTTATCGACTTCTAATGTGTACACAAAGTTTCTGAATGCCCCTCTTACATCAGGTATATACTCTGAAGAGCCATATTCTACGTTTAATTTGCTCACAAGTCGCACTGAAATTTACTCCCAGTCCCGGTACAGTTGCAAAGGCTCTCAGCTGAGTGCATAAAGTCATCATGTCTGCTACTGAAGGCACTGTGCACCAATAATTCAATGGAGGAAATGCTTGCAGCTGCATCAGCAATGTTTTTCTTCTGCTCCCTGCAATAGGTTTTCATGGCATCACTGCATTTGATCATGGTGACACTAGAGAATGAATGGCGAAGGAATACCCATTTCGCGTTGCGGCTGTGGTGTCTCCCAGCTGATTTTAAATCTGAAAACAGACGTCAGTATTAAAATGCGAAGTCACGATGCACCAAAAGCAACAATCAAAACATGGATAATTAAGCTGACATAAATGGACGGATGTAAATCACTGATTGAATATATTCTCGTGTGACTGCTATTGTCACTGGCAGTGTGAAGTGGGCAAATAATTTATTTTAATTGCTTTCTTTATTTTAAAAATAATTTCTGCTCATCTATTTAATTTTTGTGGCCACATCGTCAAGGCAGCTCCTTCATATAGAACCACAGTGTTGCATTTTTTTACCCCCCGTCTACCTGCTGCTACTGAAGTTTTGCTTACCATCAAAGAAAGTATTTCATAGAACTGCTCCAGCGACAAAGCACTGTTGCAAGCTTGTGGCAAAAGGTCATTCAGTTCTCAAGGAGGCGCTCCCCTTTCACTATGTTCTCTTTATAGTGCGCGAATTCAAAACAAAAATATATTTTTGATATAGCTAGCTACTTCTATGGTCACAAGAAACTTTGCCAATATTGGACATTTATGTTGTCGACAACGCATACATGCCGCCTGAAAGCAGAATGGGACGAAACGGCAGATATGCCCAGGCATCTCTTTCCCGGCTGGTTTTATAACTTAGTTAAATCAATGAGTTACTGAAGTGCGAAAAGCTGAAATTTCACGCGATCACATTATTTTGAATGTTCTATCCCAGTAAGGTAGGACCTAGAGTGCCATGTAATCTGCCTTTCTTGTGAATACAAAGAGCACCTACGGGAAGCCGTTTGCGCGAAGCAATTGATGGCGTCGGATATCATGAAAAAAGAAAGTTGAATGCGCGAATTGGTGGAAAACAAAACACACGTGGTTGGCAAGGCGCATAACTTGATGATTTCGCAGTATTTAGTGGAACCACCCCTATTTTATCTCACCTATTATATAGAATCGCATACACCCTTGAAATTCTTTAGTATCACGCCATAGCCTCCTATATGTTTCCTGGTCGCCCGAGCGTTGACCGCAAGGCGTGTCAGCGGCCTTGCATTAACGCGGTCTGAAGAGAACAGCGCAGCCGAATACATTTTCGCCGATCATAACGCCCCTCGCTGCTACAAGCCCGCTCACACGCCATGTACTAGACAGTGTGGCGCGAACGAAATATCTTTAATTAGAGTACAGTTCGGATGAGTTCACATCGCATTGTTTTGCGCTCATTAATAAGGCTAACTCAATCGGTGCTCGAACACCGTGCCAAAAATCGCGACATACAACGTGCCCTGTTTTAGCTGGCACCACATAGCTGCCTTACGTCACCACGAGCGGACCGTGATGTTAAACCAGAACAAAACTCCATACTCAACACCACAAATCAAGTGTTCCAGTTCTCACAACGGAGGGATAGTACTAGGAACAAAAACGAGCACAGAGGTGCGCGGAATACACGCACAAGAGTTGTACGCACTTTCGCGCTTTTGTTCACCGCGTCGCAGTGAACGAACAACGGGAATTCCAAACATTCACTCACGTTTGCTGTGGCTGAGTCGGAGGCGATCATGGTGATATCCGAGGCAACAAGAAGCCCCCCCCCCCCCCCAAAAGAAAGCGAACACGCAGGATTTTTCCAAAGAACTCACAGCGAGTAAAATTAAGTAATGCGTGCAACAACCACGCAAACTAAACTATTGGCCAGAAAAGTACAGAATAGTCGCCATTTGTGCTTGTTAGTTCGACATCATGGCAAACTGCAGACGGTCTGTCGTCCCAATCTTTAAACATTTGTGCGTGTGCTTCTGCGCTATACGATTTGTCACTGGAAAAGTATAGCAGTGCGGATTGTGCTTGGTGACCAAGCACATTCCCAGCACGTCGGCCAGGACCCCGTCTATGTCGTTTCTGTCACAGAAAAGACCTTGGCCTCCAGGTTAAATACGAGCACCATGTCGAAGATATCGGCCAAACTTTTTGTTTCGTTCTATTGTGCGCTAAGGGGTAAGAACTAGGCGAAACGCTCTCTTTAAAAAAATTGTACGCATCCCACGCACTGCGGGAATCGACGTAACAGAAGCTTTCTGCGCTGTTTACATTGATTGACGATAATTAGCATTGATTTTAAGGGCGAATGCTCAATTTCTTCACCGTTTTATTGTGCAATACGAGAGTGGTGGCTTGATGGTAAAGGTTACTTTGCGTGCACCAATGCTATTTGTCTGCGTAGTACACAGAACACACAACGAGACGTGTCTGCTAGGAGTTGTAGTGCTCCGCTGTACATAACCTTCCAGAAGGCTAGTATTGCCATTGCCTCACACGGCAGATTTTATCGTGGCAGAAGTCTGAAACATTATTTGAATTATGGGACTGCACGTGCCAAAACCACAATCGGATTGTGAGGCACGCCCTAGTGGCAGACTACTTATTAATCTTGTCCCCCTGGGTTTCTTTAACGAGCAACTAAACCTAAGTACACAAGCGTTTTTGTATTTCGCCCCCGTCTAAATGTGGCTGCCGCAATCGGGATCAAATCCACGACCTCAAACAATGCCAAAGCCGCGAAGCTACCACGGCGGGCACATAAGTGTTGAATTGCAATGCCTAGACTGTACGAAGCTACGATGTCACCGAGACGCTACGGTACTTCAATGTGAGATGACTGGCGACGAGACAACGGCGAACGGGACTGGTGACCACGTAGGGATGCTGAACGACGATACGGAATGGAGGGAGCGTCGTCACCGGTGGTTTGAGAAGGCTCGCGGTAGGGCTGAAATCGGCCATGATCCATGTCGGGGCGGCGGTTGTATCCATAGGGCGCCTGAGGCCAATACCACCGGCTGTTACAATGGCGGGCCACATGTCCAATACGATGGCAGTTTAAGCAAATAGGACAGTCATCAACAGTCCTCCCCTTGGCTGGATTGCGAGTACGGAACGGCGGCCTTCGACCTTGGGCGTGCGAAAGTGAGGGACGGTGGTCGATTGGCTGGTAAGGAGATGCGGGGCACACAGACTCCAGCCCAGCATTGTAGAGCTGTTGTTGAATGACAGCTTGGAGTAGTGGCACCATTTGGGAGCTATGGTCACAGGAGCGGCCACACGTAGAAGCAGGAGACACAGCGTCAAGTTCACGTTGGATGATCTTATTCACGTGTTCTATGGTGAGCAGCGCTGACGGCTCAGGTAGTACGTCTTCGCACGACCACGTTGCTGTCGTGTTCGGAAGTCGAGCGAAATGATGGGCAATGCATCGACTTTTGGCGGCCTCAAAGAGCTTGCACTCTTGGATGATGGCATCGACGGTGTTGCAGTCCTTGCAGATTAGCAGATTGAAGGCATCATCTGCTATGCCCTTTAACACGTGGCCCACTTTCTCAGACTCCGTCATGCCGTAGTCGTCCTTGCGGCAAAGGGCAAGCACGTCCTGTATATAGGTCAGGTATGACTGTCACTCTCTGCGCACGAGATGCCAGCTCCTTCTTTGCTGCGGCCTTTCTACCTGCAGACATGCCGAACAAGGAACGCACCTTTTCCTTGCATGCATCCCAGCTCCCAATTTCTTCTTCGTTATTCTCAAACCACACCTTAGCTGTTCCTTTGAGGTAAAATTATATGTTTGCCAACAGGATATCGTCTCATCCCCGTGATTATTCTTACTTGCACGCACGTACAGGGGTAGCCAGTCCTCGACGTCGACATTGCCAGTCACGCAGAATGTGCCTGGGTCTTTTATCTGAGCCAGGGCGACCGTTGTCGTTGTAGTCGCCTCGGAAGGCGCCGATCCCTCTTCCGCCTTCGTGGAGAAAGCCAAGCGTCGGCCGCTGCGGAGCTCCGTTCTACCGTGTGGGTGCCCCGCACCTCTCACCAAAATGCCATGGGGATGATATTAGCCAAAAGGGATAGGAAATTATGTTTACAGAATATACGCAGAGAGAGGCGGCTGCAGGCTAGATAGCAGAACAATAACACGAGCGCTACTCCGACCGTCGCCTTTCTGGCGCATTCTTCCATGCTTGGCAGGACGTGTGCTTCAGTGCGCAGAAATAGCGCGTAACAATATTGTTATCTTTGATCATTGTCTCTGATCAATATTCCACTAACTAATGTCGGACCACGTGGCCGGTCTATGATGGTAGAAACGCTGGAAAAGGGCTTTGAGTTTTCGCGTAACAGAAATATGTTATCTCGTATAGGCACATTACAGTCCGGCGCTATCACGTCTGTTGATTGTGAGGCGTACTTTACGATTTTTCTACGTATTTTAGTTTGAGAAATTCTGTTATTTCAGTAGCTTCCTTGCGCCACATGGAGGTCCTGCGTATGGGTGGTTCGAAAATATTTTTGGCGAAACGACGTCCGACGCCGGCTTTGCCGTTACACGGGGCCCTTAACGCTATCGCATTAATACAGCGTTTGTTGTCTTCCTTATGCTGTCATTTATAGAACTAAAACTAGAAGAAGAAAAAATACAGACAGTAATTGGAGAGCGCCGTGCCAGGAAACACATGAAAGGATAGGAATAGGCCCACATGATTGTCGGACCATTCGAGGTTGTTTGGCACGTAATAACGTTTAGTAGCCCCTGCTGTCACAGACTTGAAGGCACGTGTAGGTGGTTTTCTGCTACTGTCCGCGTTGTTCTTCGCTTCGAATGCGATGCCTTGATATTCTCAGCTTTAATAAGTTTACCTTGCCTATCTAATAAACTTAACCTAGATGTCATACTCCTTCAAGAAACGTGGCTTTCACCAGATAAATTTTTCATAGGTTTTCGGCCTTTTTGATTAGATCGACACTCGCGAGGTGGAGGATTACTGACACTCGTTTCCAGTAAAATTTGTCACAAGGCAAACATTTCTTTTCAAATCATGGACTCCTACTGCGAAATTTTGACAATAGGTTGACGTCTCCCAGGTTATCACCCATTTACGATTATAGGTGCTTATTTCCCCGTCAATGTGCAAAGCACGCTTCAACTTGATAGGGCTGTGACTGCCTATAGAAAATAAATTTTGTTTGCATGGAATTTTAATTCGCGTCGCGTGTCGTGAGGGCTAAAAAGAGATTTTTGTTGTAAGCGAATATGGAAGTGCGCTATTGATAGTCCCCTTTCATGTCAGAACACAGGACAAGCAACATTTGCGAGAGGTAACTTTCGTTCAGTGTTAGAATTAACATTTTGCAGCACTGGCATCCATTTTTCGTCGTGGTTAGCGGTCGACTCAGCAACCAACAGTGATCATCTTCCTGTGTCATTTCAAATCATTTGTCCAATAACATCTTTAGAATAGCAGACATGCACATTTGTGAACCACAACACATTTCAGGCTTCCATGCGTTCAGTCGTTTCGAAACTTTCCAATGCCAGTGATAAAGAAATTGCTTCAGCAATTTGCTCAATTCTAGAGGGTTCCCGGAAGCAAGCAGAATTTGACATCCCTTCGGCTAAAGGCACCGCTTGTCGTTGGTGGAATGATGAGTGCACGCGGAGCTATAGAAAAAGAAAAGCCGCTTGAAAAATGCTTCGGCATTATCAGTGCCCGAGAAATTGGAAGAATTATCAGTTTCACGTTAGTGTACTTAAGGGTACTGTTAATCGAGCGAGAAAGATGAATATGACATTAGGCACTTACGATTCTCTATCAAACTAAAAAAAATGAGCACGCTCTATTCGCATTTCTTCGTGCTAGGAAGGTGCTACAACGCCCTTAGCATTAGAGTAGATTGTTTTGACCCCACAAGAATTGAGCGCCTCCCTAGAAGAGATTGCGAAAGGCTTAGAAAATCGATTTGCAGCCTGGCTTCCTGTTATTCATTCTGCATTAGATCCCTCAAATGGTTTCATTCCAATTTCCCTATCTCAGCTAAATGAGACTCCACTATGCTCTCCGAATACAGCCCCTGGCCCTGACGGAGTCACAAATGCAATGTTAAAAATATTATTGCAGGAATCGCCTAACGTTCTTTAAGACTTGGTAAATTATTCAATTAAAAATGCTTGGACTCAGTTGCAATGGAAGCTTGCCAAAGTAATATTAATGCTTAAGAAACAAGAAAAAAGGTATGTATTGGAGAACATTTGGCTCATTGCACTTACATCAAACGCCGTAAAAGTAATTGAGAGCCTTCTTCACGTCGTATCATGAAATTTATTAATGATAATTTCATTTATTCCCTGTCTGATTGGTTTCAGAGTCGCCTGCTACATCTGGCATGCCCACGTCAACTTAGACGGCCGAATACAACTAGCTCGACGTCATCAGCGATACACCGCCTTAGTGACGCTCGATATCGCTAAAACATAAGATACCGTGGAGCACACTGTATTGATAAATCAGTTAAGATCCTGTGGTGTTCTTGGGTATAGTAGTATGGATTTACTCATGTTTAAGGGAAAGAGAGTTATTTTGCTACAAAGGCGGCTTTTCTTCTTCTAGGTACAAACAAACGAGAGGCGTACTGCAAGGCTATCCTTTCCCCAGTGCTTTTTAATATTCCCATGAGCACACTTCCCTGTCATCAAGAGCAGCTTATGTTTATGCAGATGATATTGCATCTGCGCACCTGCAAACGACATTTACACGCTATACCAACGGCTGCAAACTTACATTTGCGCTCTGGAGAAGTGGGTAGATGTTGATCAGTTTTTACTCAATGCCAGTAGATGTGCTTTTCTCGTCTTTCCGATACATGATACAGCGCACATCTCATTGTCATACCACCTTCAAGACATACCCCACGGAGAGTCTGTTAAATACCTTGGGATGATTTACAACACATCTCTCATCTGGCGCCCACACATCGATCATGTGACTGAAAAAGGTACCCGTGCAATTGGCATATCGCATAGGCTGAGCAATCGTCGAATAGGATTGGCGAGAGATGCACTCCTAATGATAGATCGTATGTACGTTTCGTCCTGTATTTGAATTTGGTTGCGTGCTCTTCTCTGGAGCCACAGCCTACAAGTCCCGTCCTCTAATCCTCTTAGGAAGAGAAGCATCAAGTTTGTGCTTAGGTCTTCCTAAACTTGTCGCAAATTCTGTTCTTTATCTAGAATCCCGTGCTTCTCCTCTTTCGCACAGGTTCAGGCTTTTGACAGTGCAAATATTCTCGAGAATTTATGAATCACCACTGCGACATTCTCAAACAATATTTATTTCCCAGCCTGCGCTGTTTTTTGTGTGTGCCATCTGGCCGCGATTACACACTCTGCAAATTACATTCGTGCAATAATTACTTGACTCTTTGGACTTGCGTATGTGCAACATATTTCTGATTCCCGACAGAGCTGTTACCACGGATGTTCAATTCAATGACATTTTTTCCCAATAATTTAAAATTACTTTCACATCATATTGTAGAAGGTATATTACAAGATCATCTGCAGAACCTTCAAGCAAACGTCGTAATTGCGACAGATGCTTCGCAATGTGAAGTCAGGCGTAGGAATACTTTCCCCGATTCTTGATGGGACATTTTTTCTTTCGGCTGCCATATTTTATATACCGATCTTTTTAGCTGAATTCATGGCACTGGAGTTGGCATTACGCAAATTAGGACTATTAATTACTTCAGCCGTCATAATCACTGATTCATTATCCTTGCGCTCATCCCTTACTGCCTGTCGTGATTCTCGCGTAATGAGGAAGTTTCATTCAACGGTACCTGGGTACTTGAAAAGCGTGCGTTTAATTTGGGTACCTGGCCATAATTAAAGGTATAATTATGAGGGAAGTTGCAGATTCTCTAGCCAAGGCATCGATAAGTGGCCTGATTCTCCCTCATTGCTCTCTAACTGCTCATGTCACTGCTGCTTGATTATGCTGTAAAGCAGTGATTTGGGCTTGTTGGTAATCCATCGTGAGGATTATAGCGCGTGAAAAGGACAAGGACGAAAGGGAGACGTGACACACACAGGCGCTAACTTGTAACAATCTTTATTTCGAGCAAGGGACCCATACATATATACAACTTTTTCGCGTACATCATACATGCGCTGTGTGCAAAAATTCCTATTGCAAAAATTGATATCTACTCCATTGAACATGCATTTCAATTGATGATGAGCAAAACGTGAACAAGGTGAATGCCGGAGCCAACGTTTCGACAAGTGGACTTGTCTTCTTCAAGGCGACGTACGCTTTCCTTGCCACAGTATATTGAGTGGGCTAGGCTGCAGCGGCACCGGCACCATGTTTAATCGCTGCTTGTTCTTCATGCAGTTCTTCGGCTTCTTTGCTGTACCCCCCTTTGCGGCGTCACATGGCTTGGAACTGCTTCGTCTGACTTGGCTCCCTTTGTGGTCGAGCACGTGGACGTCATTGAGTGCTTGCCCAGGAACTGCTCTATCGCTACCATATGCGATTACCTCGGCGTGTCCCACTTCAAGCTACAGCATGCCAGTCACCCCGATGTCCTGTCCTTTGATCAGCCAATCATCGACAACTCTCGGTCTGTGACGTCAGCAGCCGACGGTATAAATGTCCAGCGCGTGGATCGACTCTTCAGTGGGCTAGGCTGCAGCGGCACCGGCACCATGTTTAATTGCTGCTTGTTCTTCATGCAGGTATGTTACTATTCTGATGCCGAGTGTACGTATCCGATCTGATGATCGCTTTCTGCTGCTGCTCCCTTGCCCACAACGTCTTGTATCCTGCTGCTCGCATGCATTGTATTGCGCAAGTTGTCTCCTCTTAAGCGGAGATGTGGAAATAAACCCTGGCCCGGGCCCTCGGTCTAAGTCTAGGCGTGGATCCGGTTCCACTCTCGATGAGAATGACGATGGTCGCCCTTCCTTTGATAACCATGACAAAAACGACCCTACGGTATCCGAAATGTTCTCTAAATTATTGGAGGGGCAGACTCAGTTGGCACGAGATGTTGCAAAAATTAAGTCATTTCAACAGTCAGTTGCGCGTCGCTTTCATGTTTTAGAGTCACGTGTCCATGTACTAGAATCCACTCCTATGTCCAAAGACTCTAGTTTACTGCGTGATTTACGTGCTGAAATAAATGCCTTGACTACTAAGGTAACGGACTTGGTCTTAAAAAATGAGTCTTGATAATCATTCTCGTAGAAACAATCTGATAATGCACGGTATTTCTGAAGTAATGGATGAAAACGCTACCACCCTGATGACTGCAGTTTCATCTGTGTTTACTGAGCACCTCAAGACTAGCTGCCCTCATATTGAGCGCTGCCACAGGCTCGGTAGGGCACGCACTGGTTACATTCGTCCCGTCATTCTTAAACTTTCTAACTTCAGCGACAGAACCGAGGTTCTTAGGAACGTTTAAAAACCCAAGGGCTCAAATTTCGTCATTAAAGAAGATTTCTCTTCTAGGGTTCGGTTAATTCGGAAAAAAATCTGGGACGCATCAACCTCTTTTCGGGACAGCGGTTCTGTTGTGAAGTTGAGATATGATAATGCTTTCATTAACAAGGTTCGTTATAACTCGGATGACAGTTCAAACTCATTAGTCATGGCACCCGCTCAACGTGTCTCTTCTGAGTCTGGCCATTTGACTTCCATTCCATCCACTTCCTGAATTCATCCTGGTTGTTTTGAGAACCTTGTTATCTTGAATATAAACGCTCGTAGTATTGTTAAAAATTTCCTGATTTATTTTCCCTTATATCTATTCATTCCCCCCATGTTATCGGCATTACAGAGACTTGGCTGCACAATGGTATTTACGAATCTGAGTTCGCCCCACCTGGTTTTGTTGCCATGCGCTTAGACAGGATTAGCGGTACTGGTGGTGGCGTGGCACTGCTTATCCGGTCGGATCTACGATTCTCAGTCTTGCCTTCTCCTCCAGAAACAGAGTCCGTGTTCATAATCGGTGTATTGTGATTAGTGTTATATATATCGTCCCCCCGGCTCTCCTCTTGATGTTCTTCAGGCTGTTGCAAATTTCATGAGCGAGATCAACATTGCTTCGTCGAGTTTTGCCTGTATGGGTGACTTCAACGCCCCTGGCATCCACTGGCCATCATTGTCTGCAGTCGGTCGCGACACAGCTATTTGTAAAGAACTAATCAACATTTCCTTGTCCTTTGGTCTCACCCAGGTTGTTCCTAGTGCAACCAGATTAAATTCCGTCCTTCACTTAGTTTTTTTAAGCGCTAACCTAGCCGAACGTGACTTTTCTTGCGAGGTAATTTCTGGTATTTCAGACCATAAAGGCGTTTTAATGTCACTCTCCTGTCCAATTTCTAAATCCCTCTACACGTTTACTAATTTCCCTGGTTTCATTCGTTCGGACGACAACTCCATTACTGATGTTTTATCTCATCATTTCGATACGCTTAGTGCACTTGCAGACAACCAGGACGTCAACTGCCTTGCTAATTACTTTGAGCGTCTTGTCAACTCATGTATCGAACGTTTTGTGCCCATTAAAACTAAAAAAAAATTCTAACATTCTATGGATGACTCGTGATATCTTGCATTTGTCCCGTCACGTTCGATGGTTAAGGCGTTCCAGAAGAGGCACTGATCCCATGGCGTTGGATAGATTTGTTAAGGCAAAGAAAGAACTTAATCTTCAGTTGCAAAATGCCAAGGATTTCTTTTTTCGCGTTCGCCTGCACAATTTGTTAAGCACTAACCCACGAAAATTTTGGTCTTCCATTTTACCTCGCGATGCTTCATCCACTTCTTTCAGAATAGATGATGACGTCACCAACGACCCGGGGATGATACCGATGCATTCAACAAGTATTTCCAATCCGTGTTTGTTTCCGATAACAACTTTATACCGACACTTACCAATATAGTTTCTTCTGAAGCAATCAGTGACGTTGAGATAAACTGCGAAGGCATCCTCAACCTTATATTAAACCTGGATGTTAAGAGATGCACTGGTCTGGACGGGATACATAACGCGTTCCTTGTTCGTTATTCGTTGTGGTCATCAAAATATCTGTCAGTCATATTCAGAAAGTCCTTATCATCCTCTACTGTACCTTCTTCATGGAAGTTAGCCAAAGTGCTCCCTCTTTATAAATCTGGAGATAAGCAGTGTTTGTCGAACTATAGACCAATTTCACTGACGTCACAGTCATGCAAAATGTTGGAACACATCATTCATAAGCACATCACGCTGTTTCTGGAATCAAATAATTTACTGTCTAACATGCAACATGAGTTTAGGCGCGGTTTTAGCACGTTAACGTAGCTAGTTGAGATCATGCATGACATTTCATTTAACCTTGACGTAGGCAACCAGGTTGATGCCATTTTTATAGATTTCTCGAAGGCATTTGACACCGTTTTACATTCTAAACTTATTGCTAAACTTAATGCAGTACTGAATAATCCTCATTAGGTTAACTGGATTTTAAGCTTTCTCTCATTTCGCTCCCAGTTCGTCTCTTACAGTTCGACTGACTCCGCTACTGTTGATGTGACATATCAGGTGTGCCTCAAGGCTCTGTCCTTGGGCCGCTTCTTTTTTTATTATACATAAACAATTTACCACTGCACTGCTCTTCTAACATCCGTCTCTATGCTGATGACTGCGTTCTATATGAAGTGATTAAGTCTTCCAATGATCATTATCGCCTTCAAGAGTCGTTTTCTAGGTTTTGCGATTGATGTAACACTTGGCAAATGAACATTAATTTCAATAAAACCGTTCTGATGTCTTTCTGCAACAAATCTTCCCCCTCCCTTTTCAGTTACTCGTTCAATGGCCGTACAGTAGATAAGGTTTCTGAGTATACGTATCTTGGTGTCATTTTTACGCATAACATGTCATGGTCCAAACACATTGATTACATATGCAGTAAAGCAATAAAAAAATAGGTTACTTGAGGCGAACGCTAACCCGATCTCCTAAAGACACAAAGTTACTAATGTATAAATCTATAATCCGCCCTGTTCTTGATTATGCATCTGTAGTTTGGAGCCCGCATAAGCAGTTAGATATTAATACACTAGAGGCTATACAGAAAAAAAGCTGTGCGATTTATATGTCATCGTTACGATCGCGACTTTTCGCCCTCTTCAACATTTTCTTCCTTGAACCAAAACACGCTCTCTTCTCGTTGCCGTGTCGAATCATTGAAATTCTTGCATTGCATTGTCAATTCTTTAGTCAGGCTCTCAAATGATAATTACATGAACTTCGCGCCGGGATCATCAACGAAAAGACATCATGACCTAAACTTGATACTCTACTACGCATGTACTAACATGTTCAAATTCAGCTTTTTTCCCCGCTCAATCGAAGACTGGAATTCCTTACCTGGGTCCATTCGCTCATGCTCATCCCAAATTTTTGCAACCGCCATCCCAGATGCATAATCGTGCTCACCCATGCCTGGCAGCATTTGTATAACTTCTTGTGTATTTTTCTTTCATCAGTGCTCTTTAAAAGTGTTCACCACTGTACACTCCAATGCATTTTCTGTACCTTTTCTTAACCCACTCCTGCTATAGCGCAAATTGCGCTGCAGTATGTATAAATAAATAAATAAAATAAATAAATAGGTGGGGTTCTCTTGGGAGAACCCCATCTATATATACTGTGGCGAGGAAAGCGTACGTCGCCGAGCTCTTGGTAGAACCCCATCTATATACTGTGGCGAGGAAAGCGTACGTCGCCGAGAACCCCACCTATATATACTGTGGCGAGGAAAGCGTACGTCGCCTTGAAGAAGACAAGTCCACTTGTCGAAACGTTGGCTCCTGCATTCACCCTGTTCCCGTTTTGCTCATCGTCTTGCATTTCCATCTCCCGCATTCCCCGTGTTTTCCCTGGATATCCGATTGATGAAACATATAAACTCTTGCATATAATGAAGCGATTTTGCATCAAATTCGGGAGCGGAGTTCTTGCAATTCATATTTGTTGACGGACACGAAAAATCCACAAAACCCTAGCGATAAACAGCTGCAGTGTAATACACTGAAATGAAGGCAATAAAGGGGCCCGGCAAACAATCCTCAGGCTTGGCGAAATAACGTAGTCCGCGGGTAGCATGCACTGCTGCGAAAATCTCAGCCAAATTTTGCTGTCGTACGTGGCGCGTGGAGCTCTCAAGCGGATCGCCAAGTCTCCTTTCTCTCCAACAGAAGGCACTGTCCTCACTCTCTTCTGATAGACGCACCATTTCGTAATTCCCTTACACGGCTGCTATTGGCCAATAGCTGACATCAAGCTGTGCCTGGCTACATAGCGTAAATACCACGGCCGCCGCGAGATGCCGCCACGAGTCCACTGGCTAAGCGCACTGCGGTTCGCTCAGGACAACCGCGCTTGACTTATGTTTCGTAGGTACGAAAGGCGGAAGTCGTGGCATCTACGTGACATCCAAAATGAAATTTGAACTGCGTGCCATGGTAACATCTAGAAGGCGGAGCGTTGTGGGCACGCCCCAGTGCGCCGTAGCCTTCGCAGTGCAAGGCTTTGAAGGAACGGGAGCACAGCGGGGGGCCGTTTGATTGTCAATAACTGCGCTTCTGCTGAATCCATTGAAGTAGTTTTCGCGGGAAAGCATTTCTAAAATAGCCAATTTTCACTTCAAATGCCTCTCTCCACTTCAATATAAAGTGGTTCAGCGCCCCTTTAAACGATGCCTCTGAAGTACGTACTGCATGTTTGCAAACAGACACGAATGTTCTTTGTTCAATTATATGCAAATATAAGTTTGAGCACTAGACCTAGCTAAATCCATGCAACAATTAATTACAAAACGGGGACCCAGAAATGAAGTTCCGGATGCCTCCCGAGCTTAAACCAAACCTAACAAGTGCAGGCCAGACTCACCTTGGTGTCACCGTTTTATCTCACAATGAATGTTGGCATTATCGCTAATGTAGCGACACAATGTATTGCCACCACAGAGACCCATTGTATACGAGGCGTGTATACGGCCGGGCTCCTCTTTCGCACTTCCCTCTGGACATGCTGCGTCATTCAGCGGCGCTACTGCAACGACCACGCATGGCACTTGTGTGAACATGTATTCATATAAGTTTGTCCGAATATTTATGATGCGGGTTTGATTTGGCAGAACCCGTTTCGCGACTAGCGTCGCCAGTAATGCATTTAGCACATGAATAGATATAGCAACACAGCATCTAAACGAGTTAAGTATGAGGCGTTTACTGCAGTGGGGCTCCCCTCTCGGACTTCCGTCTAGCACCACTGCCGCGAAACCTACCAGTGCCCTCCCCCCCCTCCTCGAAACGCATGGTGCGTCAGTGTGTGCGAACGCTTAGAAACAAGTCATGCGGCAACCGGAGCTCCTCTGCCACTTCTTTGTGGACGCGCTGCACCATCTGATGCTGCTGCCGATAAGTCTATGCGTGGCCTGCCTGTGCCTGTGAGCTCCAAGAATTGTCCCCTTGCTTGTGGCATACCGTACAGTGGCACATAAGCAGTGACCCACGCCAGAGGTTAATTGAAAAGCAGCACACACTCGGGGAATTCATGGTGCAGCTTGCTAATGCGTCGGTGCGAACGATGTTTGCTGAAAAGTGGCACATACCCGCTGCATTTGTAGCACAGCTTGCAAAAGGGTTGGGCCTGTGAGGAACCCTTGTGATGTGGGTTCGATTCCACTCGGCATTGCAGAAATTTAAGGGATCTTTTTCATCATGGTAGAGCAGTGCATTACCAGTCGCACACACCCAGTTACCCAAGCTGGTGTCACAGACAATGATTGAAGAGTGGCACGTACCCGGTGCTTCAAATGGGCGTCAAAGAGTTCCACTGAGCAGCAGTACCTACCTAGTCCCGCACTAGTGACCCGTGTTGGCGTAAAAGAGATTTGTTGAAGAGTGGTGCATACATACACACTAGGCGCGTTTACATGAATGAGACAGTGTCGCATCGCATTTTTAGCGCATCACATTCATGTAAACAGTGGTAATGCGCTAGGAAGGCGCATCGCATTAATGCGCCAGGCGAGGGTAGATTTACAGGTGCGAGTCGACTCTCGCGGAGCATGTAAACTCAGGATCGTTGCATTAGGAATTATGGGAAGGAATTAGCCACCAACATGGCAGCAGTCCCGGCTGCCCGCTTCGAATTGAATTAGGTGCTGCCTTTGTAAAATGCACTTCGTTCGTAGCAAATGATTGTGTAAACGGCTTTCGCTTAGTATCAGGCTGCTTCGACGACAGAGTATTATGGATGACCTTGTGGTGTTTTCGAGATCGCTTCTCGTTTCGAACGAGTCGAAGCCTAACGAAAGAAACATTCGAGATGTCAGCGCTACCTATCGCTAGAGTCAGGAAATAATCGCAACGACGGCATATGGCCTCTCAGATCCGATCATCTCGCTGGCCAACTAATACTGTAAAAAATGTGCATTGCTGAACGTACGCTGCACTATAGCGTATAGCGTATGCTATAAGTTGCGTACGCTAAACTAAAACTATTTCTCGGCACTCAGCCACCAACCTGCACTCAACCCACTACTGGAAACCAGTTACACCGGAAGTCGGCTGCACTTCCCTTAAACAACACCATGTGGCGCTACATTCTCGTGAGAGTTAATGCGCTACATGTAAACGGCGTCGCATCGCCTTTCCCAAATGCGCTTGGAAATGCGATGCGCCACTGTCGCATTCATGTAAACGGGGCTACTGCCACACACTCAGCGACCCAAGTTGGTGCAAAGGTTGGATTCGAACCCTGTTCCCTCAGCACAGCAGCCCAATGCGCTACCAATTGGACCATGGAGCATCCAGTGACCCAGGTAGGCGGGAAAACGATTGGATACATACAGATATCTAGCCCCCGAAAGGTGCATGAAGTACTCTAAGAATGCAACAAATGCATTACAACCTCACTGGTATGCAGAGCAGACACAAACGACATGTACGCATTGCAAATGCATTTATTTTCAACGCGATAAAGGATGCAGTGAACACAAGCATATAACTTTAGTGGCCGTTTCTCAGTGAACCTTGCACACACACACACACACACACACACACACACACACACACACACACACACACACACACACACACACACACACACACACACACACACACACACATGGCACACACTGAAAGGTAACTCTCGATATGCAGAAAAAGTATAGTGAATACTGAAACCTATCAATAAAGAAACAGGCAACACACCTTTAAAGCCAGTTTGGGTAACCACAGTAGACACAGTAAACACCTGCTTCTAAAATTGGTTATTGTACTGTTGCTAGAAAGGAAAAGAATGGAGCCTCAAGTCTGCAGATAAACTCCACACAGATTTTTTCAGGCGTGCAACAGCTAATGCAAAGAAGAGTGTTTACCACTTGAGCATAGTGCGACTTAATGGTCAAGCATGTGGACCGAGAGACAGACGAGGGGCATAAAATGGGTGAGAAGGGTACTCAGAAACGCACTTTACTGTCCATACACTTGTAAAGAACAACCAATACTATTTACCAGTGCATAAGTGGGACAACCAGATAGAAAACACGAGATAAGACGGTTGTCCCACTTATGAACTGGAGAATAGCTTGTATATCAAAGCAACTAGCCTAATCGTACATTTTTGGAAAAAATCAATGCATGCTACAAAACTGAGGTGATTCAGACTGTGTGGAGTACTTGGCAGATATACTACACTGAATTGGGCTCAGTTCACCAAATAAGCTTTGCCGTCTGCTCTATGAACTGTTTGCTGCAAGCTCTGTTCTCTTTATCAAGTGAGCTTGCAGTGGCCTCAGGTGCATGTTCTGACCATTATTGGAGTAGTGCATACTTTCAAAAGAATGTCTCAGTTCTGCACCGGTGTCGATTCTGTTTGCATTTTTTCCACTTCGTGGCACACATTTTTTTTCAATGGTATTGTGTTTTGAGTGTTTCTGCGGGCTCAAGCCTCAGATGCAAGCACGGACCGATTCCCAGGACCCCTGCGTGCCCCTCTGTTGCAACCTGCCAGTTACTGACAATCGGGTTGTGGGCCTTGTGTCCTTGAGATGGCCTAACTAAGGTGTACTGAAGATGTTCACATTAAAGCATACAGGAAACAATTAAAGGAACAGGAGACATCAAACTCAAAATAAAAAAATCAATTCAATAGACTCGTTGCACTCAAATTGCTACTACCCACTGATAAATGGGGAATGCAGTGTGGAGGCTTAATAAATGTAGCACTGTACATTGCAGAATCAGTTGGCAACAAAACTCAAAAAGAAAACGTACTGCTCACTTTCAACAGTTTCTCCCTAACTTCTTTTTTGTTTAATTCAGTGCATCAAGGCTTTATGCTAACGTTACTGGTGACTGTAGCACCTCCTTCATCAGAATGCTATTTATGAGCACAACTCTGTTTCAAACACTTGCCTCAGTTGACGTACCATGACAATAGATTATAGCACGCACAAAGCCCTTAGACATGTATGCACACATCAAACGACCACATCTCCAGGCTGTGAGCTTGTCTTTGAGGTGTGAAGGGGCCCGCCACACAAACATATACAACAGTGACACTTCCATGATGAATGGAACAACACAGCGAAGGGCTTGTGCATCAGTCGCGACACCGTGGATATCACTGTCATGTTATGAGCATTCAGATTTTACTCCCCTCCTTTCTTCTATGAAGACTGAAAGGTTTGTTCAAATCAGATCTACAAAAAAAGAAAAGTGCAAACAAAACGAGGTCCCTCACTGTGCCCGATACATAAAATATCAAGAGTGCACTATAGGCACAAGACATGTCAGGAAAATGGTCACACCGTTTCAGCTTGCACTCTTGCAAGAAACCTTCAAAAAATGTCACAGTGCCTTGCGCACATGCTGAAATGTCCAAAGCATTCCCTCACTTGAAGTGCTTGAGTAACTGTTCAATGAATTTAACTTCACCAGGCGCACAGGAACAGGGAGCCAACCATGGGCATGGGTCAAACATCGGTCAAACTTAAAAGTGCTGCTTTCAGCGACAACAGTTGCACGCAGGAAGCTGCTGTTGCAATACGCGTGCTTGGCATTGTAACCAACACCTGTGAACCCAGCAAGAACAAGAACATTAACCTATACTGCTAGACAACTGTGACCACCGAACCAGAGCCACAGATTGATGCTCAGAAATTGAGGCAGCGACTAGCGGTCTCCTACAGCTTTTGGCACACGCACAAGCGAGTTCTAAAGTCGTAACGTTGACTATTGCAGTTTTGTTAATGAATGTTGCACCCAAGTTCTTAAATCTTTACAAAGCTTTAGGGCCCTGTAAACAAACATGTGCCCCATCATAGTCAAGTTGTACTTGTGTGCCCAATGGTGGTGTTCGGTCTGGAGACCCATCACTGACACACCTTTAATGTGAGGCAAGGCCAAAGAACCATTGCACATTGAATACACATCCCTTCATGTAAAGGTGCTGCTAAAGACAGTCAACTACTGCTCCTGCTTGGGAAATCCATTTTGTGAGCCTCTCACCATTACCAATCTGCTTTTAACTGACTTTAGTCTTCTTAGTTAAGAGGCAAAGCAAATGGCTGCACCACATTCAAATGCAAATGAGCACTAAACGGGTACTTCAAAATTGCTGAAATGCTAGTCAGGACACATTATACCGGTGACAGCACTTGCTGCAATAAATAAAAAAAAGTCACATTCTTTGAAGCAGCAGAACTGCTTCATGCACAGTTGAAAGAACAGTCGCTTTACCCAACACTGATGAACAAATGATGATGCTCTTCTGAACCCTATGAAATCGTGTTGTAGCAGAACACGACACACAGTTGGAGAAGTCACGCATGGCACATCCACCGTTCACACCCACCTATGTTATCAATGGAGTAATTAATTAAAAAGAAGACACATTGTGCAACTGCTGCTTATCCTTGCTAAAACATTTCTGCACGCACCCCTGCAACTTTATATTTTCCGTGAATTGACATCCAGATAGTATGACGTGGGTTATGCCAGGCACTGTGATTTGCAGGTGGCCTGTACGGAAAACATATACAATCATGGGAATGTGTGCGGAAATGTTTTAACAGGGATTCCATTGAACTCGGTAATGATGTGACCAGATGATGTAAAAAAAAGTGGTGTTCCAAAGTCGGAAGTACTGCTTCTCTTTTCTGCTCTCCTTGCAACTCTCACAAGCTCTGCGACAGATGTCATTCAACATCGGTGGCTTTGCTGTCCCCGTCATATACATTACATGCATATAACAAAAGTAGAGAGAGAGAGACAGGGACACTGGGTTCATATTTGCAGTTACAGCAGCGCTCTTAGTCGACAGACCCTGCTGCAGCAATAAAACGTGGACATGCTGTATTTTCGATTTCTGAATACTTTCAAATGACCTCGAGTGGAGGAAGCCCGATATGGTAGTCCATGCAATGAATGACTGAAGGAGTCGGTGGATGCATGACAGCCTTGCTCTCTTCTGCCCGCTCGAGGCCTTTACCTGTCTAGCATACAAAACAATCGACCGAGCATTTATTACCAGAAACGAGAACATGCTGCATTCGCTGATCAAAGTTCCAAGCACTGATGTTCAATGATGTGCTATAGTGGGCTAGGTGTTTCTGTGACATGATGAAACACTGTGCTGCAAAGCAATACTTTCGACACAGACGTTGAGAACTAAGACATTTGACACACAAAGTGCTGATCAACAACTCGTTAATGACAGCAATGGAAAATAGTGCGTACAGTGAGAGTAAGCAAGATGCACTGCTAGATGGCTTCTTGTGGTCTCGTGGAACGTCTGTTAGCGCACCATTAGTAGCACCAAATTACGCAGAAACAAAAATTTGAAAAAAGAAATTGATGTGCATACAACTTGATCTATAGATAAAGAAGGAGCCATGTGACCGTGTACATATTGCTTATTCTAGCTACTATATACACTTCTTTCCATTCCAATATTCAGGCCCTACTGACATGATAATGTCATAGTCATCTGTTAACATTTTCAGGAATGCGAGCTAAGTTGTTTCAGTTTACTAGGGCAGCAGTAGAAATGCAAAGATGGGCTGTGATACCTAATAAACTGAAGACTATGCTTGAAAATGCACGAAAACCCGTTCCCACTGATTGGGCTTACAGCCTCGGAAATGTTCACAGCAGTGGGTTTGCACACAAAGTTAAAGCGCAGCACTCTATCCTGACAATGTGTGTACAATGACTGTTAGAAAACTCAAGTTTTGAGATGAAGGCTACTAAACGGCGTGTATTGGGCCTCAATAGTCTGCAAAAGCTGCACTACCGGAAACTGGAAAGGTTGTGGGGGAGCGAAATGGCTCCGTGACCTATTCAGCGCTAGTAATAAAAGCGTGAAGGTTTTATTTTTCAGGAGTAGCCTTATGCTTAGGGTTTTAGAATATGTTCGAAAAATGGCATATAGCAAGAAGCCAAATCATTTTCAGGTCGCTCTGAATGCCGTCAGCTTTATTACCTGCACCCAGTGACGCTGATGTCCCTTCTATCAGACGCCTGTTGTATGGTTTGCCGGTAAAATTTTCAGGTGTCCAACTGCACTGCAAGCTCAGTGTATCACTTTAAAAAACGTTCACAGTGCTGGTGTTAAAGGTTTGGTATATCCAAGGACGTGTGGTATATCTGCATGCTTTCCATGCACAACACAGACATATTGAGCCTGTGCATGTTCATTCCTGCTTAAGTACACTTTACATGCCTGGTGATTATTTCTATGCCTATCCAATACAAACTGGTCTAAAGTATCACTTCCTTGAGTGAACGAACTGTTTACCCTTGAAGTTATTGTGAAAATAAATGGCAAACATTTATATGAAGCACTATGAACCAGACCTGCTTGCTTATTGAATGCAAAGGAACTGTGCAGCTGCCTACCGCATAACTTGCTGTTCAATCAAAATATGGACATATTGAAGTACAACTGGCCAGAAGCCATCTTGGTAAACCCATAAACCGACCAGAGAGAGACAGAGAGAGAGCAAAACTGAGAAGCAGTGCCGTTGATGAAATGTAAAATTAGTAGACAACAGCACCCCGCTAACGATTTGCACCTAGACGAGAAAAGACACTCTGTGGAGCAGCGGTGCTACCGCTGAAGCCCACACGAGAAAGCGTGGCTGCACGGTTCGATGTCAGAACCACAGTGCTTCCTTTCCGGGTAGCGGCCACAGCTGATGTTGGTATTGTCGTGCGAATTGTCGTCCGAACAACACCAGTTGTTGTCGACGTTCGCAACTTGGGCCCCAGGCGGTCACGAGCCGCAACCAACCTCGTTGATGCGACACCTGAACAGGAAGGAGAAATAGGCATTCACTTTTGTGTACGTGCCAACCTGCGAACACTACATTTAGTAAAACTATCCCAGGCACACCACAGGAAAGGAACGCAGTAACACATATTACAAAGAACTGTCACGAGCACACATATCTTTTGTCAGATACCGTATAGACTCGTAGAAGAGCTGCACCCGTGCAAGGGCCACACTCCCAACTTCGCGGCATAAAATTTGCAGAAAACGAATTCCAACAAAGAACCAATCACATTCGGTGCCCCGTTGCCGTGCGCATGCATTGGCTAATTTTTATGCACTGCTGTTGTGGCTAGGGTGGCGTTCAGGGCTTGGAATCCACCAAGCCCGTCGACTCCTACATCAGGTTGCAGAAAATGAAGGAAAAAGGGTTCATTTAGCTTAGTTACACGGCTCCAGTTACGGAAGCCCACTTCATGCAGGAGCAAGTTAAACGTCCGAGTTCACATCAGAACCCTCTGTCCTCACTCTTGAAAAGCCTCTGCTTTTAATACCGTCGTCTTCCATGGGCGACCTGACTAGGGAATCTGAAGACCATCTAGGAGCAAATTACCATTGTCAACTCCGTTGCGATACCTGTGATACTCCCTGCAACGCGCCATGCGCGCTAGCAGCTCGGCGTGGCCTCAGAGATTACATACAACCTAAGATGTTACGAGCTGGCCGAGCCAAGCCGGTGCAGCGAAGTTAGCTTGTCACCTCAATCACACAGCGGAGCGCTGTGCTGTGTGCCCCGTGCTGCTCGACCGTGACGAGCCAGGTGAAAAGTGGGTACGAAAAACCATCACATCGGAACAGAAAGTAGCTATGTAAAGGCTGTCGCGTCAGGTGCTAACTCGCATGTTCCACACGCCGAAGATTATTTTGTTCTTTTATTCAATTGCATGTGCGGCCGCGTAGCAATTCTTTGGGCTGCAAAGCAGCCTTCTTATTTCCATGTTAACAAACGTGCACCCCATCGGGCATATACAGTTAAAACTTGATATAACGAAGCCGGTAAAATCGGCAATTTGCTTCATTACAATGTAATTTTCGTTGTATTGAAATTCAACCTTTCATGCAGCTAAGTACACTCACCGATTGATTTTTCATACAACGAAAGGGGCCGCGGATTTTTTAAAAATTATCGGGCAATCAAAAAAAGCTCACTTGAATGAAAGAACAATTCATTTCGATGAATTAGGGAGTCGGCGACGAATGATACAGTTTCATGCCATGTCAACGATATCTTCACATACGAATTAAGCGAGGCGAGCCAAGCTTTAGCGTGCACTCCGCCTCCGCAGCTGATAGCGTCGCCCGTACCGAGACGACGCTATCGCGAAAAGCACTGGCAGCGGGAAGCGAATGCTTCGTCTGCTTCTCGCTCCAATGGGCCACCGAAAGTCGAGATTGCACAATCTCCAATGCTAAATGTGCGGGAAGACAGCTTCACGCTGTCTTGGCATGCCCACTCTTTGCACACGTAGCAGGTTACTTCTAAAGCAATGTGTGCGGCTGAGCAGTCATTCGCAGCCACAGCCGAGACACGCACCAGAAATGGAGACATGCGCAAACTTAATACTTAACACCCACTTTGTCCCACCTCACCCCGTCGTGTATGCTCGATCATGTTACCGCTGGCGCCCTCCCTTCCCCCTCTTACCCATTGCTCGCGCGGAAAGGCGGTACTCGCGAAGCCACCATCTTTCTTTTCTAACCCTTGCACACTTTCACTCATAACTAAAGCACACAGTGTGCAGGCACAATAAGATCTGATCGCACTTGAACTTTATACGGAACATGATGCGACTCCACTTCTGTGGTAGCAGCCCCCGATTTGAGAGGTGTGTTTGCAAGGAACTGCTTGAAATTCAATTATTTGACCATCTGCGTCCACAGACGTTTCCATTTATTGTCTCGCATGCCTTTGTGGCAGCACTGAAATTTCATTATACTGAAATCGCATACAAACTTCATTATATTGAGGCTCTAAATACATGGAATTCTATGGACAAGACGTTAAGAAAAGTCAAATACTTCGTTCTGTGGTTTAACTATACTGCAATAAATGGTAATAATGGATACGAGCTTCGAGTGTATGTTGATTTCTATGTACCTATTTTACTTGCTAGCTCGATACATTCCTGTTATGCAATGCTAGAAGACTCCAGAGCAATGCAGTACCATATGTTCTTGCACAAAATTTGTAAGCATTTATTTTGTGAAATACTGCTCGATGTTAGATTAGGTATCGTATTTACACACATAATGATCACACTCGCGTAATGATCGCACCCCTGAATTTTGTCGTCAAAATTCGATTTTTTTATTTCCCGTGTAATGATCGCACCCCGAACTTGCCGAAGTGATATGTCGCGTGCAAGTCTAGCTAATGATGACCGCGCTTACCATCTGTCGAAAACTACGAGAACGACTCTTCAAGACAAACCAAGTGGTCTGCACAGACTAAACATTCTTAAGCAGATGCCCATTTCATTCCTTTCATCACTTTCCACACTTCCATGACAAAAAAAAAAAAAAACTACAACCAAACTTGCCTTTATAATGTGTAGGCATTATAATGGTTGTGGTCAACAACAACAAAAAAGGTGCCTTTCGATTCTTCTCGTCTACACTCGTGGGCACGCAACAAATTGCAAGCAGCAATGATAGCAGCCACGTTTACTCTGCTATGTTAGAAGTGTACCCTATTCATACGCCGGCGCTTGAAACACAGCTAAGATATTCGCACACCCTCAGCGGAAACGTGCCGTATTAGGATAGTAGTGAAGACAAATGCCGCTGTTTCCGCAGCATGCCCGCCATGTGTTCCTATGTCACTGGCAGCTAAGTGCGCCCCATCTGTTTCTGTTCCCTCAGTGGACATGGCTATGTTATTGCCGCAAACTTGCTGATATTAATGATATTATTCATTACTGATATGGAATAAACAGTTTCAATGCACGTAATGTACTCACGAGAAGAAAAAAATCGCGTTTGGTGTGTTCGGCTTGCTCCGCCGGCCGCCATTTTTGTTTTGGTGTCCCGCACTACATACAGTGGCAGCTGCCTATTTGTTGACCTGTTGTCATCCCGCAGCAAATGCGGGGTGAAAAAATTTTGTAAAAAAATTTTTGTGGGAAATTTACCCCGGGTAATAATCGCACCCCTGAACTTGGGTCAATTTTTTTTTTGACAAAAAGTGTGATCACTGTGCGAGTAAATACGGTATTTGCATATTTTTTCTTTATTCAGTATTCGATTCAAAATACATTATTCCGTATTCGCACACCCGTAATTATAAGTGAACTGCACTATACTTTAATAATTTCATGTAGTCTGCCCAATCTATGTGCGGTTGGACACAGATGCATGGAACAAAGCTACACGCTTTCCGTAAGTGGTTCAGTGTGCAGAAACGTTCCATGAAGTTTGCCTGCATGGCAAAGTTGATGCTGGCAAAGCGGGCTGCCAACAACGATTACATTGATGCTTTCGACGATGTAGCTTCTGTTTTATTGGTACAGGATATTGATTGCGTCGACGCTGCCAGCACAGTATCTACTGCACCATTGGTCAAGTGTGCCTGGTGCCCTAAGCGCATCAACCTCTGGGATCGCATCTTGCACGTGGACTACCATATCTACTCTATTCTAACACGCACCCATTTTCTGTGACTAAAAAAAGGGGGAAAAAAAAAAACATGCCCTCAATTTTACCGTGCACCCGTTTGCCACAACCTAAGAAAAAAGAAGTCCTTTACAGTACAGTGCACCTCATTATTTGATACAGGAATTCAACTTTCTCTCATTTGGAAAGAAAGATTTACTCCCAATACACTAAAGCTGCGATAAATAAAAAAGTTGCAGTTTCGCTCTAAAGGGGAACCATCGATTACAATAGCAAATTAGTAGACAGCTATACGAAAAGTAAGGATAGCAGTTTTATCGGCCATATAAACTTTTTAAACATTTACTTACTAACTAAATGAACAAACGTGGTGTCATGCGTGCACAAGCAAACATAAACACATCTCACTCAATGACCGCGGAAACTCTTTCATCAAAATGCTGGAGTGGCAAAGTGTGGTAGCAGGAGCGAGCAAATTGACTTTTGAGCGTACTCTCACTTCAACATGCACAAAGCAACAAGAACACGGCGCATCGCGCCAAGATGCGTAGACTCTTCGTCTCCATCGCAGATCGCTTTCAAGGCCGTACATATAGCAGCCGCCGGAGTAGAAAGCTTCTCCTCTTTGCGCCAGTCTCACATGCAAGTTTCGGGAACTTTGAATGCCCGTGATGCGGCCCGATTTCTGTCTGTCTCCGCACACGTGGTCACTTTCCTTTTAATTGCAGCCACGTGATGAACTCAGCATGTCTTTGCAGTTGGAACTTCCATGCCGATAGAGCAAACGTGAGAAATGGGGAGACGAACAGTGCACTAACCTACGCACACAGAAAAAGCTACAGCAGCTAGGCTTGAAGTGCATGCGAGGTGGCCATATTGAAATGCTGATGGCGATATGGTAACACAGATTTAAAGTCGTACTCGATTGTAACGTGCAGGCAATTTTTGGACCTGTTTTATTGGAAAAAAGGTGCACGTTAGATTTGAGTAAATACGGTAGGTAAAATGAAGCAAGAAGCAGCAGTAAAGGAAAAAAGTGCGCAAAGACATGTAAAGCTATTCTGCAGTGATTTTAGGCCAGGAAACGTGGGTGCAACTTTCAAAGGGCGTTTTTTTCCTAAAATGATTTTTTTTTGTCTAGTGTTGCTGCTTGTGCCAACAATACCTCGGGAACTGCTTATCAGATCTCCTTAGAGCTTTTTTGTTGTCCTGTGCCTGAATAAAATTTCCAAGGGCAATACAAGCATGCTTTATGAATTTATTTCTCATGAATTTGTGATAAAAGGTATCTAAAAACCAATATTTGACAATTGCAAGTATAATCAAGAACACTAAATTTAGTGATGTGCTAAAATCTTGCTCTGCAGAAATCTAAAGAAAGGGCTTTGACTTGCCTTGAAGGACCTATCCAGGAATCACTATAATAAATTTCACAATGCCAGTACATTTTGCAATTCTCCAGGTCTTGCCTAAGAGCCCTGATGTGAAATATTTTGAGATACTTCTGTAACTTCAGAACCTGCATACATAGCTTTGAAACTTCGTAGTTTTCAAATGATTGCGGTGTGAACCTACTTTGGAAATTTCAGATATATTAAACAAAAAGGTTGGTGTTCGAGTAAGCCTCTCCCATAATGGGTAGATGTTAGGTGCTGCAACGTAACAATAAAAAAATTTTTTCCCTTCCTTCTAGTTTATTTTGTCATTTTTGTGGGTTTAATTCTTTCTTTAATAAAAGCTAAACTACAATGGCAAACTAGTATGCATTACCTCCAATGACGGAGGCACCCATATCACGCAAAACTTTACTGCTGCCACCACAGTCGCTCCACTGTTAAAGCAAGATTAAATTTCTTTGAAAATGCTGCCATGCAGGGTCTCTTGTACTAGTGAAAAAAGAAAAAAAAAATTCTTGCACCAGTGAGCACAGTTTTATGCACATAAAAGATGCACCACTGTATAGATGCACAGTCAGAAATTTTGGAAAACATTTCCGCATCTGACACAGGTGACTCATTACAACGGACCCTGATAATTCAACAAAAAGCGTCCGTTTTATCCGAAGTCCGTAATCTCCGAGACACCTCACTTCCAAAACTTTCGCCGCAATGTCTAACAACTTTATTGCAAAGAGTGAATGACGAGCGTCCAAGGTAAAAAACAAACAAAAATGTTGCAGCTTCGCCCGAAAGGCGAAGCATCGATTGCGATAGCAAATTAAGCAGGCGCGGCAGCAGCAGCGAACGAATTGACCTTCGTCTCACTTTAACGCTGACTAAACCTTGAAAGCACCCGGTATACGAAGCTACCAGCACTGGGCGCACTTTGTCCACATCGCAGATCGCTTTCAAGATATGGTGCCTGCGCGGCCGTCCCTGTGCTTTGCGCGTGAAAGATTGCGCACTTCTGCCCCGCTTTCCTCCTTCCCTCGCACGCAACATATTGAGTCGCGATCGTCAGCTGACCCTCGCAAGTAAGTTGTCAGCACGTATCAACACGGCAAAAGTCCAACTTATGTGCCCGATTTTGAAAAAAATTCCCACTAATTTCGTCTGCTGCAGCCGATAGTCCGTTGTAGCGTGGTCCGCTAAAAGTGAACTTCGTTGCATTAATAAAATAGGTAGAACAAACTAAGGCTGAAACATGATCCGTTATATATGAAAGTCTGTTGTACGCAGGTCCATTGTAATGAGTGTAGACTATACACTGAAATATGTGCTACTAATACTGTTAGTCCTACTGATTACCTGTTAGGCCTACTGATTAGAGCTATTATAAATCAGCAGCTGTGGCAACACTGCTTTTAGGTTCTCACCTGCAATGGCAGTGAAGCGTCCCTGCGAGCCCCCAAGCCTTCCCGAGGTAGCCTCGGTCAGCGACCGTCGCAGCATCACTCCTCCTCCACCAGAATCACCGCTTATGGCAGCACCACGAGACGAGGCTGTTGGTGGCAGGACCTGCCTCCGCATCAGTGGCCTGCCTGTGTTGGCAGCTGCAAACATTCGAGTGGAAAAGCTGATCACATCAAGCATGGTGTGGGAGGCAAGCGTGACAATGCTTCATCTAATCACGTAGTTTGTAGCTCCTGTGGTTCACATCTGATAAGCCGTGCGATTCCGAATAGCATGAATGTGGAGGTCGTATGTCGTAACAATCCATTTCATTTCCATTCTTGTCATTTGTCATGCCAGGTGTAGTACTTCTCACAAAGATTACCTGAGGGAACTAGGGCACTAGTGCTTATGGGAGCCACAAGCATGGTGGGGTTCAGTCAGCATAGGAATGCAAGTTAGTGGAGGAACTTGCCTAACTTCAACTTTGGCATCAAACAGCTTTGTGGCCTTGCAAAGTGATCATTTTCAACATATTAATACTGCATTACAAATAATACTACCTGCAATGATTACTCATGTACACCAAGACTAATTGCCTTGCCGTGTTTAGAAAACTATGCTTGTAAATTGAAAAAAAATAAGAGTTCCATGAACAACATTACAAAAGCGTTTGAAGCCAGAAGCGCGAAGCTTAATCAAATCCACGTGCTACCAATGATTCCCATGGTAGCTGGATGTTTGCAGTGCCACAGTTCAGTCCAGTAACAGTTGCAGGAAACTCTGGTACTGAGTTACCCCGTATTTGTTCGATTGCAAGACACACTTTTTTATATTTTTTTGTTGAAGCTGACTCTCAAGCTACACTCGAATAACAGCAAAACTGCCTATTTTAAAACAAATATTCTAAATCTCAGTTTTCACCGTTATGTTGGCAATCCGTACCTTTACGTTTCAATCCAATCCATTGACAAGTCAACCAACGTTTTCTTTGTCGTCACAACCGAATCGAGCCCATTCTTGCTGTGCTCATGAGTGGTGGTGCAGTTATGGTGCTACGGTACTCTGTGGCCCTTCATGCTTTGACTCTGTTCATTCACCAAGTTATGGCGGCACAGTGCTTTCTGCCAGACACCCACTTCAATATGCTATCAATTTTGATGGCTGAGGAGCTGGGAAACTCCGCTGCGGCTCAAGATCAATGAATCAATGATTCGCGGATGGTGGACCAGTGGGAGGACCCCTTTCAATACGAGGCCGATCGAAAGAGCTTCCATGGATCTTGTCATGGTACGGTTTCCAGGATGAAGCGGCTGTGCATTCTTTTAAGAAGTGCTCACTCTCAAAAGAGCTCGGAGGCACACGAGATGACTTGATCTGGGAGGTGGATAGCAACATGAGGCGATATTCTCGGGCAATTGCTTTCAGATATAGTTTCACTTTTGCGACACTCTGCCTCTCTTGGCACTGAACCCTTCAAAGTACATGCCTGACAGAGCTCTTGGCAATGTACGGCACAGCGCCCTTGGCAGTGTACAAAGGTAGCGAGCTTTGCACAGTGGCAGAAACAGTGTCACAGCTGCATTCGGTGCCGAGTCATGCGAAACGCTGGGAAAGTGAAACTATCTTTGAAAGTGATCGGCTGAGAATGCAGCCCAAGGAAAGCTCTACCTCCACCGAAGACGACAATGACGAGTGCAAAGTACTCATTTCTGAACTTCTTGAATAAAGGCACCATTTCTTTTTCCGTTCATCTCGCATTACATACGAGGTTCTATTATTTTCTTTTGTGTGGCTGGAAAGTTGCCCCTTATGTTACAGTCGTGGTAATTGAATAATGTGGTTTAATGCTTCAAAGCAACATGGGGGGCCTTTTGAGAGGCACTGTAATGGTGGGCTTCAGATTAACGAAGACCCGGAGTTCTTTCAAGTGCACCCGTATCTTGGTACAGGGGCATTTCGGCACTCTGCACTCATCAAAATGGGCTTGCTGCTGCAACCTAGGGTCAAACCTGCCACGTCGTGATCAACGTATCCACAGAACAGCCACTCAGACAACAGTAGGGGAGGGTTAATCTGTGAGGATGTATAGTGCAGCAAGGCCTCTTACGGGCAGTGAGCTGGATGATACGGCTTGGCTTGGCTGCAGCTTCCAGGACGGCTTGATAAGGAGCAGGCAGCTGTCGCTTGGTAGTAAACACAGTCTTTGGTGGCTCACTTTCTGGCTCCTCGGCAGTGCTTGGTCCCAGGCGTTGGAAGACAGTGCTGCTTCCCGGCTGGGCAAGGTATAGAGCGTCCTAAGTTATTGTGTTAGGTCACGCTGTTGCTTTAAACGACAGAAACAGTAGTGAGTTAGTAAAGATTTGTGGTTTGAACGGTTAGGCGTAAAGAAGATGTACACAAAATGAATGGAAAGGACCACCATAAACACCAACGTTTGTGTTCTCCTTTTGTTCCTTTCATGTTCATGCTTTTTAGGCCTAGCCTTTCAAACCATGCATGCTGCTTTGTGTTACAACTAAATAAGATGCTCACAGCACACATACATGGGGAAATAGAAAGAATAGCCTAATAAATAGAAGATTTTCTTCTAGTTACGGCATACCAACAAGCCCAAATTGTCATGTATGCACTGCAGTTGGCTTGCATTAATTCAATATTACATACACTCAAACCTCAGTAAAACAAAGTGGAGCCAAATTATTTCATTATTATCTATTGCTGCACTTTACTGCAGTGTGTGCCCAGTGGGGTGCACAACTTTAAACATGCAAAGGAAAAGACGGCTTCGTAGCTTGCCCCACTGCTACATGGTCATGTATGCAACGAAATTTTAGTGAAACATTAAAAGTATCCTCCAGTATGCCACATGGAACTTATTGATACCTGACATGACAGTTCTAGGATGGCAGCCTTCTGTTCCAATGTGATGATCGTTCGCTTCTGCTTTTCCCTTGCCTCGCTCATACTGTCAAGAAACCAGTGAAACAGCGATCCGCCGTGGTTGAGCAGCACATACCATGTAACATAACTTAGTGGACCGGCTATACAGCTGGTTCGTGCTTCTATGTTTTAGAAGCTTACCAACATTTTGGCAGCATTTATAAAACGTTGGAAATCCTAAATCTGAATACTGCTTGCTTCAGCTGAAGAGATACAGCAGAAATGACAGGTTTAAAAAAGATGAGAGCGAATCATTGAAGACATAGATAGGAAACGGCAACTACCAATCTCCCACAGGCTATAGAATTCGGGGGTGCAGTCTACGTGAAGCGGAGGACAAACAGGTGTGTCGCCTCCAGCCAGGCTACCTGAAGACCCAAGCACTCAGTGTTGGCCTAACTCCCAGGATACTCATTTCTCCGGATGCGGCCAAGACACGCATGAACCCTACATGCTCGGGTGGGTGGTGCCAAAACACAAGAAAATCCTGCTAAATCGTATGCCCTTATTGTGCCGATTTCTATTCGCAAGGTAGAATTACAGACTAAATAATCCAGCCGATGCTATATTAACTGCGCCAGAGGCATGACAATGCTTACTGCAATTGGTCTCTGGTCGGCAGGAGGCAGAATGAGGCTTGCGATTGCTGCCGGTGGTGTGTGTGCGACCCATATTAGCCCCATTGCTGTAAATGTTTAGGCCTGGGTTACAACTAAGCTCCCCAGCACTAAACAGCGCGGGTAGGGATCAGGGTGCCAGTTGGAAACAGCGCCACTGTGCAATTTATTTTTCTTTCGTAGAATAACTTTTACAAAAAAGCAGCTGAACACTGTCAACTGTAACGCATTAACGTTAACTGAATATAGCAACACAACGTACTGCCACCGTATAAACGAGTTATGATGCGTGTACTGCAGTGAACATTTCTTTCGCGCATTTCTATGAACACTCGCCACCATCTAGTGTTACCGCTGCGATGCCTGCGCATGGCCTTGATGATTTGTACAAACACACTGAGTCATTAAGGTAGGTCTTTCTCATGATTAAATGACATCTAAGCACTCAGTGTAATGCGTGAAATTTATTATAATGTTTTCGTATTGTACATCGCTACTGACTGCAGTAGCGATGCTCAGCTCCCCTGAGTTTTCAGCTGCCCCACCAATGTTGATGCATGTCCTCCATCTGTTGTCAGTAGGGTGAGCTATCCAATTAACTATCTAGGGTACGTCATCGATAATTTTTCCAAATTTATGATGAAACAATGTTGTTCGTAATAGTTGCAAAGCTGGTTCATTTGTTTCTATAAAAAGAAAGTAACAGAAAGAAAATTCACAACAACAATTTATCACTACACTCGAGTACTTCCAGCACGCAGCAAGTGTCGTCTGCTTGTGTTACAACATGGTCCATGTTGAGGCGATCTGCACGGTCAGTGTTAGTCTCGATCTTTCTTTTCGCGAACACCATTGTTCACCCTTGTTGCGTTGTGGGCTGCAAATCTAACAATCGGTGACATGTCAAGCCGTGACATAATGTCCCTCTGCAAGGCAACATGCGAGAGGAGTGGCTGCAGCGTATCAGGCTGTTGATATCCAATAAAATCCAGCATTTATGCGTTTGCGGCCGTCGTTTCAAGCCAAAGGATTACTACCACAATGGAGTTTAGTGTGTCCGGTATTCGGGTAAACGCAAGCGCAAGTGGACTGGGCATATTACGGAGGCACAAACGTGAATGGCCTGCTCAGTGTAGCCGCCTGGTGGCACAAAGCTCAACCAAACACGGAGCTAATATAATATAGCAGCAACTAAGTGTATTCTAGTCTGCTGTTAGTGTAAATTTTCGGCAGGAGCATAATCATGAACATGACATCCTTTGAAATGTTTAAAATGCTTTACACTTGGTTAAAGCAGTATTAGCTCTGTTTGGCTGGACATGCCCTATAATTTGGATGCCTTCGCGGCACTGTTTCTGACTGGCTTCCCTACCATTAGTTTTTTTAGAACTGCTCTGCCATCCCCCTACTTTGACTTACTTTCATGCAACCTCGTTAGAACAATTATCAGTTTAATGGCACTTGAATACAGTCAAACCCACTTATAACAATATTCAAGTGCCACGGAAATTCCATTGTTATAATCGATTGTTGTTATAACCGAGCTGCATGAAAAAAAAAATCAAGACGGGACGGCGTAGCGGTTCTGAGAAAAGTATAACGACGGAGAGGCCCACCTTCCTCCTTCCAGCTTCTGATTGTGTTGACTTGTTCAAATGTTTAACTTTGCTTCCTGAGTGTTCCGATCTCATGTTGTTAAAGATCCGTGGCTGTCTGCGTTCAAGAATGGCACTGCTATAACAACTGCGAAGAAGGGCCACGGGCAACAAGTAACATACAACCTCGGCCGAGGCATCACTTTGGAGGCCACAAAAGGCGGCTTTTAAAATATGTGGAAAGGTTGCTGTGGCAGCATCTCAGCTTGAGAAATCCATAAGAAAGGCTAAAGCGAGATCGCCACAAGCATCTCACCACGTACGTCCCACTGGCTTGCACGAGAAAACCGCATGTTCATCAGCCTTGCTTGCTTTATGCGAAGCTAGCCGACATCCTTCTCCAAGGCATCCAGGTGCCCCACGTAGTGAAGCAGAAGGTCCCTCACGAAAACAAACCCATGAGGGATTGAATCATCTACAGGACCTCCCGTGGGGACAGTGTTGAGGAAGCCTGCCCAACTGCATCAATGCTGCCGTCATGGCCATCGCTGTCGCTATCTGATGCAAGCACGTTCGTGACAATCTCCTGATATGTTAAAAGCACTTCATTTCCAAATCTATAGCTGTGCGCTTTCTTTTCACTGGCAACATCGCGCATTGCCGATTATCAGCAAGCGGATCAGCCATCTTCTGTTTTGGCAGCAAGTTGAACGAGGCTGAGAAACAATGTGGCCAGGAAGGACTTTGAGGCATCGAACAAAGACAAACACGAGTGACATATTAGGGTGACAGCATAGAATAAAGAACGAAATGTGAGGGCCAAGCAAGCAATCGCGGAGCAGCGCCAACGGCACAGTTGGCGCGGTCCATTTGTATTTCGGAGGGTGGCACGGCGCAGGGCTATGGGCACAGCCCATTCGTGTTTGGAGGGGTGGAAGGGAGACGGCAGAGATACGTGCAAAGCAGCTGTGCATCTCTCATGGAGAGATGCGTGCAGTGGTTTGCATTTGACTTTTTCTTGTTTCTTTTCAAGGATTTCGCATTCCATTAATTTTTGGCACAGACACCCAGTAGCCAGACTTCATCGTTATAACTGATAATGCGGCATGTGGCTGCAGTAAGCGGGTTATTTCCCTACAGAAAACATACAAAAGTTCACGGTGCAGCAGCTTTTCATTGTTATAACCAATATATTGTTAAAACCGGTATGTGTTACAAGTGGGTTCGACTGCATTATGAGGCATCTTTAAGTAGCACGGTTGACAACTATGCTAAACAATGTGTTATCAAACATTACCCAAAGCTGTTGTTTGATTCCTTAGTCCCCTTGAGCAAGCTCCGTGCCACAGTAATATATGAGGAATAAAGATCTACAACCTTAACTGGACAAACAAAGAGGGTGCCAGAGTGGCAGAGCATTGGAACCTATACTCCAGTGGTTCTCGGCCATGGATGTGTTGGGGACACCTTGTGGGCAGGTGGAAGTGATGGGGGACCCCTTGCAGTGAAGGAGCAGGGGGGGCAATGGTTTACTTTGACTTCGATAAACAAAATCGGCAATGAACATTGTGACGTGTTTTATTTTTTTATTATCTTGTGCAGATTGTTGACGCAGTTCTGAGAGCAAGTCCTAGAACACTGGGAATGAGCCAAGGCTAAACTGGCCTCCAAGATATGTGCAATTTAAAAATATGTATATAATCTTTTAGAGGTTTGAGAATATCAAGATTTTCTAACACGAATACTCAAGCTTTACATATTGAATTGTATATTGAGCAATGATATGCACATGCACTTATTAGCAAGTTGAGTTAATTTGATATGTTGGAACATTGCAATTACATTGTCAATATTACAAAGCTAGACTAGTAAGCCATTATACTAAAGCATTGTGCATTTGACTCATGTTAACTTGGAAAATTGAGTGATTCCCACAAGCTGTCCTCACCAACCTGTGCCTTATTATACCGCATCAAATGGCCGTAAACTCACAGCCACCACTTGCTTTCAAGCAATAAACTCAGAATTTGGGGTGGCACTGACAAAAAAGAAGAAAGAAAGAAAAAAAAAATGTACCTTCGCTGTCCGTAAACCTGTGCCCCTTCCAACTGAGAGCCTGTCTTTCACGCGCAATTTGGATGTTTAGAGGCTATTTGTGCTTTACAGGAAAAATTTCGCCAGCAGCATAAAATTATCACAAAATTTAGTATACTGTGGCAACAATATTCGTAGATTAGATAGGACCAAGTGCTAAAAAGTGTGTTTGCTCCTGCGCTTGCAGGAGACTTGCAGGAGAAACCTGCCTTTGAAATTATTTTATAAAATATATCATCCCCATACCGGTATTATTAGTCGAGAGAAATATGTGACACCACCTTCATATGCATCCCTAAGAAAGGATCACCCTTTGAAAGTCAAGGAACTTGCTTTTAAAGGTGACGTTTTGTGGTATTCTTTTTTTGTCCAGACAGCATGCGCCTTGAATCTTCTTCCGCCTGATGTTGTGCTAATTCCATCTGTTGATGCTTTTCACCCTGCTTTGAGTGTACAAATACCCTTCTACAAACTACTGTATTTCGAATGAAATCCCCCCAGCTGTAATGCCTAATTGGCGATGCAGGTACTGAATAAATAAAAAAATAGAACAAATAAAGTAATTAAGGTGCCATGCGCCTTGCACTAGTCATGCAAAAGATTGCACGCTTGGCACTGCACAAAAAATGCCATCGCTCACAAGGCGCCATGCGTCTTGCATCCGTCACGCAAAAGATTGCATGCTTGGCACTGTGCTAAGAATACCATCACTCATAAGGCGTCAATGCGTCTTGCACTAGTCATGCGAAAGATACCATGCTTGGCACTCTGCCAAGAATGCTGTTGATGCGTCTCGCACTAGTCAAGTGAAATTGACGGTATCCCCAAAAAGTGACGATCCGAGAACATGTCCCACCTTTTTTTGGCCACCAGTGAAATGAGGTCACTCATTTTCAGGTGAATCTCGTATTTTGGACTTCCGATTATTCAGACCTTTTGGCGGTGTCTGTCGAATCAAAATTTTCGGTCGGAGCCAATACAAGATGCAATATCAACAAGCTCAGTGTCTCAGGTTTTTCCGCTTTCAAAAATCAAGTCCACTTCAGCTTCCCCCCACGGAATCCTGCCTGCTCTTTTAATTTACATGCGGCACGCACCTTGGATACAAACGAAGCAAAGAATGCGTGAAAGCGTCGAGTTCAACAAAGAAAAGTTGTGGTGAATCAAAGGTGAACACACCTTAGCGTCGGTCGTGCTGCTCACTAAGCTTTCGCCAAGCCGGTCGAACACTGATCGCTTGCCAGCAGCTTGTGTCCCAGCTGACAAACCTGCGAGTGGTGTACAACACAGGGGGTTCAGAAGGACTGCATTCAAATGACATACTGCATTTATGCACGTACAAGCCATGCCTGTTTTAGAGCGTCAGGGGTTTGAAAGCTACCATTTTCATTCTTGGACCAAGTTTGGCAGGCTTGTTTAGTCACTCCTTCTGATCATAAGAAATGCAATTACATATTTTGCAGGTTCATTATTTTACCAGATAAAAAAACTTCCCTTTGCTTTTTTAGCACAAGTGAGAAATAATGACTGCATAAAAGTGTACAAATGGTACATGGATAAATACTACAAAGCATAAGGCACACAATAATGGAAGCACTTTTATGACTGGGTAATTATTTCTAATTTTACAGCACACTGAAGCCCAGTGTTTTGAACATGAACATGCAGCAGTCACACAAAAGACAGATTTTAAATATCTGCTCCCGACATGTATGTGCTCGAAACATTTTGTTTCATTATTGCAAAAATAATTATTTTTTATTGCAATAGCAAATATATGGACACTCCAAGTGCATACTTTGCCGTTAGCATCGCCATGATTTTCCGTACAAAGTCCATGGGCCATAACACCGTCGTCGTGCGCCGTATGCTGTATGTGCGAATGAAAGCTTAAAAGTCAGCAACAATCGTGGCTCAATCTAGTATGTGTAACAGAGGAAAGCGGTGACGAAGCACTTGAAAGGCAATCTGCGATGTGTACAAAGTGCAACGACTGCTGGTAGCTTTGTAGGAGCTGTGTTTCCTGTGGCTTACTTCACGTTGATGTGAGACGAAGCAAAAAAGTCAATTCGCACGCTGCTACTACTGCGCTTTTTCATCTCAAGCGTTTTCACAGCGAGCGTCCGTGGTCATCGAGTGAGGTGTATTCACGTTAAGCTGTGTGCGTGTGACACCGTGCTTGTTAATTTAGTTAGTAAGCGAATGTTTGCAAGTTTACACAGCCGATAAATCTACTATCCTTACTTTGTATAACTGTCTACTAATCTGCTAGCCCAATCGATGCTTTGCCTTTGAGTTGAAACTGACTTTTTTAATTGCAATGGGTACTTACTGGGAAATCACGGGAACAAATTTGCAGGGTGTGCAAAAATTACTATTTTGGGAAAGAGAAGGAAACAAACACGTCATCTCTAATCAAGAACAGTCAGGAATACGTACATGTATACAAACACAAAGTTTTAATAGGCTCGAGGAGCAAAGACCAGGATGGCGGCACGCAAGTCCCTCGAACGTGTGCGCTGAGTAATTTGTGCAGTCATCTGACTTTTTCTTTTTTTTTTTGTAAATATGCACTCATTGTCCGTACAGAAAGGGTCAGATTCAACCCCTTGTGGTCCTCAAATGCATGCTTGCCTTGTTGGCTGGCGGCCAGGAGCTGGCGAGTGCGGGCAGTGGTGCCAGCGGGCAGGACCACCTTGAGCGTGGGGCCCTCGGTGTGGGCGACTGGCTGCGGCGCCACTCGCTGAGAGGCCGAGGAGCCGATGCCCAACCGCTTGGTGGCCACAGGGGTCGACGCAGCAGGTTCATCGCCTAGACGCCGCTTGGTCAGCGGCCGCACCGTGGCACGCGGCTCTGCTTCTGGACAGATGCATGGTGCCACAAGGACACAAGGTCATCGCCATAGGTTAGCATGCTCACTCAGAGTGCCCTTACTCATCATCCTTTTTGCGCATTCATTGCACAGTCAATAAGAGCATTAGTGAGTGACAAAGGGTACGAGAGGATGCGAGTATGAATGTAAGTGCTGGTTAATGAGAGTACTAATGGACACATTTGTTTTACTAATGAATATCCGTTGTGGAGATATTGAACTGATGTTAGTACGAGTGTGAGTGACTTTCAGAGAGTGCGAGGGTGTGTGGGTGCTGCTAAGCATGAATGGAAGGGACTAGGAAAGCGAGTAGGAATGTGATCGAGTGCTGGTGAGTGTGAGCGAGTGGCCTGCGAAAATTATTGTGAGTATGGGTGAGTAGTATCAACTTATTTTGCTGACCATACAGTCAACGACCTTCACCTACAGTCAACGACCAATTTTGTGGATATCCAGTTTTCCAGACATGCCTGATTATTCAGACTGATATGCGATGTTCATAGGCACAAGGGCTAGGTCTGGCCTAGAAGTGCCGCGCAAGTATGAGTATTTAATGGGACAATGAAGTAGAAAGCATTGATGGAATACAGCCATATATGGGCCTAAAAATAGTCTCTGTGCAGTGCGTAAAACATAAATGTATTAAAATTATGACAATGGCTTTAAAGTGCTCAGTGAACGTAAAAGATATATTCTGAAAGAATGGCCTTTTAAGATATGTACATGCCATTGGCACTGCTGCCTCCTCAGAAACCTTGGTTGCAAGGCCTTGCAGGCATGTGCCATACAAATGCTACTATCGCAGCAGTAACCTCTGTTCAGAGGTCATGCTATGAATTCACTGGGAGCAGAACTTGTAATGAATGAACATCATTTAAATATTTGAAAAGTGATTTGCTGCTAAAGAATGACTCGACATAAAGGAACATTGCTGGACGAAGAGAAATATTCTGTTTGTAAGCTAGAGGAAAGTGCTTTTTTTTTCTTTCAGCTTTCAGTTCACAGCACTCCACCAGGACATTGTAGGACGATCAGCGTCTCTCCAAATTTAGAGCAGACGGGAAGGTCAACACCAGATAACAAGTAAATGTGGGTCCCATAGGTATGGCCTATCTTAAATGGACAAAGAATCACTTCAGTTTGCCGGATTTTCGTTAGTGGTCACCAATTTCCCCAATGGGGCTTAACTAAATGAAGCTTATTCGACGTTTCAGTGTTCCAAATTCGCTGCCAGTATGTCCTAATTTGTCTGCAGAGAAAAGGCTTCAAGTCTGTCACAGGGACCGGTATGAAAGTGTTGCTTGCTTTCGCTCTAACAGACGTAGCCATCTGGTCTGCCAGCATGTTCCCCTTGATGCCTCTGTGGCAGGGCACCCAGCAGATCGCAACAAGCTGGCATGACATGTACGCAGTGTGCGAAAGTGGATCAAGCTCGTTGAGCACAGGATTTTTGTTTTTGCTTAATGACGTTAAGGACCTTACTACAGCCAAAGAGTCAGTGAATATGATAACACTGGGTAGGTTGCTTCTCCCGACACATTAAATAGACAATATTACTGCGCGCACCTCAACAGGAAAGATACTTGTTTCCAGGTGCAAAACATCAGATTCTGAGAATGATGGACCAACCATTGTAAAAGACACACCAGCATGGGACTTTGATGTGTCAGTATAAAGTTCCGGGCAAGAGTACTTTAGCTGGAGTTCTAGAAAGTGCATTCAGATGCGTTCCTCTGGAGCGTGCTTTGTATGAACAAACGATGTGTCACATTTAATAAGCTGTCATTGCCACAGCGGAAAGAGCTTTGCTGGGGCCTTTAGACAAGGTTCTAGAAGTGGGACACCCATTTCATCACTGAGCTTTCATCGTGCAGCGAGAAGGGCTCCTTTGCTGTGGGTCAGTTGCGAAACAGTGTGATGCATGTCACATCATTTACAGTAGCGTAACACGGACGCTCAGGACTTGCGTGTACAGTTGACGACTGATCACTCGGACAACACAGGGAAGGTAAATAAGTCCCAAATATTGAATGCCCAAAAAAGCTAATGTATCTAAAAAAGATGACTCTAGTTACGTTTTAAGGATCCTGTACACGGAACAAGTAGTCGATGCATTGCTGCCCACACTTCTGCTTACATGCGACCAAGTCCGCCTGTATTTCTGCCAGTTTTGAGTTTTGCTGTATGCTGATGCAAGGACAAGACTCGAGTCAAATCCGCATGTGGAACGCTCCGGAGGACACGGCACATCATCATCCGAGTCGGAGTCACTGCTTAACGGTGGGAGAACTTGCTCAATTATTTCATCGTTCAGGTCGGCACACAAAAAAACCGCACTGTCAACATCTGCAAATTCTTCAAATCTAATGGCAGCAGGAATTGGCCCACCACAGCAGAGCAGGCCACCAATGATGTCTGCATTTGAGCTCGTTGTGGTAGGCGGCAGTTCAGCCTCTTTAGATGCAGAGTTGGACTCATTCGGACTGTGACTCGAGACTGTTTTGGAGTCGGACTACGAGACTGCGTTAAGGAGCTCGTGTCGCAGAAAAGCAGGTGTCGTCGGCATCGGCTGCGTTGGCCGTGAGCGATAAATCCCGGAAGGCACTTCCTAAATAAAAAACAACTTGCAAGATGGGCTGGATGGGAATCGAACCAGGGTCTCCGGAGTGTGAGATGGAGACGCTACCACTCAGCCACGAGTTCGATGCTTCAAAGCGGGACAAAAGCGTCTCTAGTGAATGCGGTGTTGCCTTAGAAACGTGCCGTAGAAAGTTATACTGCGGTGTATATCGGTAATTATGAGCATGTAAATTACAGAAGTCACAGTTACACGAGTAGCAAAGTACATTTCCACTACATTTCTTCTGCGTTCTGCGCACAAGCAGAGCTATCTTGTGGCAAACACAGAAGACTACCCCCCTCACAATGTACGGCGCTGCCCCAACACGTGGTGCGCCACTCGCCCCATGATCGCGTCCGCCTTCATGGCGCGCCACGGCCCGGCTGTCCGTGCCGATCGCGACGTTTGGCTCGCGTAGATCGTTTGAGTGGGTGGTGTGAACGGGGTGCGATAACGCTATCGCATTCTACTCTTGAAGGCGAAGCTTAAGCATCCTCTAATATTTTTGTTGCTACTACATACACCATTCAATCTATATTGTAGTGCACCACACTAAAGGCACCAAGGTGTTTGTGGTCACATATTTAATAAATAAATAACAAAATTTATAAATACAGTCCCTAGGAAGTCTGAAAAATTGGACGTTGACTGTATTGAGTTACAGCTACATCCCTGGTGGTCTATTGGAAATGTGGTTCCAAGCTCACCAGGTGCTGCATAGTTGCTCTGAAAGCTGACCCTGCTCACTGGTGCTGCCTCGACAGGTGGTTCTGGCCTGGGCGATGCCTTGACGGGCGTGTATCGACGTGGGATGCCAACCGCTATTAGAGAGAAAACGATCAGGGTAAAAACTACCAATCTACGTGGCCCTGCTGTGCAAGCAGCAGCTCTTTCCTTTACAATATTCCTTTAAAGTCTACGACAAGTGTAGTTCCATGCTTTTTACAAAAGCTGCATGGCTTCCGACAGTGCAAGCACACAGAGTTACAGTGTCATGCATATAAATGGTGTGGCTTTAGGGCAATGCACTTTACCCCCTAATGATGAAGTTTGAGTTGTTGAGAAGAAGATCCTGAGCAGGGAAGCCTACACTCTGCGTAGTAATTTACAGCAATTATATGCACACATTGTTCTTCCTGTTTTTAGGACACAACAGATAGTAACAATAAACTCGCATACCAATTAAGAATGGCAGCGTGAACAAATAAAGAAGGCCGTGGAATCCGTACCTAGCTGGGCCCCCGATGATGGTGTGCCACGCATCAGCTTCTCTTGTGCCTCCTGCAATGCAGATTCATCAACTGAGTGGTTAACATATGTAAAGCTAAAGGCTGTAGGTTATAAATGCCGTAACGCAGGGCCCCCAGACTAACTTGACTATGTGTGAGGTCTCAAGATGTGCGGAAATTTAATAACAGAGTTTTGTTAGCATCCTCGTGCCATGACAGGGAACCAAGCCTGTGACATCAGACTCACTAGTAGGATGGTAAAACTAAGACACCAAACCAACTGCTTTGCTGAATTGCACAGTGCCCAGAATTGATCTGAAGTCCTTAATGTCTCATTCTCAAACAATTGACCAGCATCAGGCAGGCATTGCCATAACATAAGCTGTCAGTGGGACATGGTAAAAACATTCCCAGAAGGTACAGTCACTTTTTCTTTAACTTCATATGTCAACACTTACATAGAAAACGTCTGCTTTTGGTAAAAGTTACCGATGCAATTTTTGTGAAGATGTAATGCACCAATCCAGCTAGATGGCACATTGTTTATCCGAAAATGCAACACGTAGCTCAACTATGGATAATGGTCACCCGACATAACGAAACCGTAATAACATGAGAGAGAGAGTGATAAACCTTAATGGTACAAAATCACAACGGGACGCTCCCTGGTGGGAGGCCTCGTTCGTGGGCAGAGCCCTCAGTCCGAGACCCCAAGATAACATGAAAACACGTTTCTAGGGGGACAAGTCACAAAAGATAAAAGTCAGAGAAATTTGGCCCATACCTGACTGCAGCACAATGTTCTAAACTGATCCATTTCAGTGCCCTCAAAAATGCATTTCACAGTTGAAGAAACTATTGCTCTACAACGGTGAAAGAACCTGAGGGTACTGCAATATTAAGGCAGTCACTATGCCATCTAAATAGGAATACATATATTTCCAAAGAACTCCCAGGCCCCGTCTTTAATTGCCCAGCTCTAAGCCTCATCAATGTCACTGTCATTGCTCCCAATGATGATGCAGAAATGACTGTCGTTCCCTGGCTCACCAAAGCTGGCTGGCCGAAGTGTGTGATGCCACGCCCTCTGATGTTGGGTGTTAAAATCATGAAATGCGTACTCATGTGCAGCATACAAATGCTAGCTAATGCCACCTTTTTAGTCTGGCAATAAGGTCGACATGTGTGGGCCCCTCGGGTTGTGCCCCACCCACAATCACAGATATAAAAGCAGATCACTTAGTGTTGGTCATAGTATCTTGCCTCCACTACCTTCCACGTCGGCCCATTCCGGATGCCTAGCACTTACGCCTACCGGGAATCAGCTGCATGCTGACACAACAAAATGCATTCAAGAACAGCTTGCAATTTGTGCAGCCAGAATTAGTCGTGCAAGGCACGATTAACCCACCACGCCATGGTGGACAAAGATGTACAGGTTACAAGAGCAGCTGGCATCTTAGAATTGTCCATTTGGCACAGCTAATTGCATAGGGCTCTAATGTAATCCTTGAAGCACTTTTTCATTGCTAAGTTCAGGGACACTGTCATTCCATGATGGCCAGGTTGCACCTGCCTTTGCCCCTGTCTTGGCCCTGCCACTCTCACTGTTAATTTTTTTTGTCCTAATGCTTGCAACACGATGTGGACTCACCATGTCATCAACCCTATCAGCAGCGGTCAGCATGCGGAAGTACACCACAGTCTGAATGGGGTTGCCAATTTGAATTGGACATTATGACCTTTATAACAACGTCAGATTAATGACAGGAATAATGACTATAATAAAGTTGAAATGATTTATGAAGGTAAAAGTTATTACACAACTGAAACAAAGTCTACATTTAGACAAGGCTGTAGTAGCTCTTCTCAATATGTATTGCCACGTGCATTTAGTTCAAGCACGACATGCATTTCGACACTTAAGTCATTGTGAGAGATGTGCATTAAACGCTGGAACATTTGCACATCTGTAATGTTGTAGCCACGTGTAGAGAAACAGGCCTGCCACAGCATAAGGCAAAATTACTATTCTCGAAATTGCCGTTATACCAAAGTAGTCCAATAATGTACGCTGACACCCCCTATAACATGGTAGCCGTGTTATTCAATTCGACAACTGCCGACTGTGTTTCTGGCTATCCCAGCCACAGAATAAAAATATTGCAGAGTGCATCCACGCTATGCAGAATGTCAGTGCAGCTGCTGTGCATCGAGGCAAGTGCAGTGGTGTCTAGAGGCATGGCTTCGCGTCTGCTATGCGTACTGGTGGAAGTGTTTACTAGTCGATGTTGCAATGTACTGGGCTTGAGGTGGTCAAACCACCACCTCACATGTGGCACACATACACAAGGCTGGTTTGCCGTGACAACGTGCTACTGAAAGAAACGTTCACTTCCCCACACCGAAATGCAGGCTTGGCAGGTCCAAACAATGTAGCAGACGACACAAGGCCATGCCTCTAGATGGCACTGCGCCTGCGCAGCTTTGGTTTGATGCACAGACACAATGCTGGCAATGGTGCTCTGCAAAACCTGGCCATGTGCTTGCATGCCACGCAATATTTTACAAGCGAGTGCATTTCGGCTTGGAATGCCCTAACTTCTGCCCTAAACGGTGTCCTTCCATTTTGTCTGTATGCCTGCCAGCTGGCCAGCACTCGTTACTACCACGTGACAATGTCCCCTCCAGTGCAAACACCCATGCCTACCTTGCTGTGGACGTACTTGGCATGCTTCAGGATGGCGATGACATCCCCCATGGTGTGGATTCCCATGTCAAAGAGGTACTCCTTGGTGAGGTCCATGAGCATGCCCCACTGGATGCGGTTGTCACCAAACACCACTGCGTACTGCACCGACACATCCTGCGGCAGTCCTGCAGCACGGAAGAACTGCACCCACTGCGAGGTGCCTGCAGCAGAAGAGCACAACGTTAATTTAGACCTAGGCCCAGTTTAACATAGAGTTAATTTTTTTTAGAGCGCAGCTCTTGGGCGCCCGTTCCTGTGATGAGCATCGGCAAGTGTCGCCTTCCCTCGTAACCGAGCAAACAAACACAGCAAAAGAAAAAAAGAGCAAACGCAGAGAGCAGCGAGGGATGAAAAGCGGCAATAGCTAAGAGAGAGGGAGGAGAAAAGCGGAAGAAGCTACAGCGTAAGCATGAGGGAGGAAGTGGAGGAGCAGAGTATGGTGAAAGGGTGAGAAGAAAGCATAGTGTCACGCAAACGCAAGAGCTCTGCGGCGACAACTGTTACAAGGTGGCACCAGAGTAGCGTGCTGCTGCCTGTTCACCAATGGCATGTGGAAAGTATGTCAACTGATACTCTATATGGAGACAAAGCACTGCATGAGCAGTGGTCTGTCTGCGGCAGCTGCTGTGAATCATGCACATGCGTCACCCACGCGCTGCCTGTGAGCTTCCGATTAGCGAGGCAGTCACGCCACTCTTCGTTCTGTTAACGATGTGCTGTACGAGACAGATCGTCCGCGTCAAACAATATAGTGCGGAATGCAAACACATACATGAGCTGCGCTCAAATTTCACATTAGAGGGTATCAGAATCATTGGTGAATATGTATTTATTTATACACTGCAGACTAGTCCTATTGGGCCTCAATCACACAACCCTCATCCGCTCTATCTTGTCCCCATTACAATATCAGTTTTTGTCAGGAAAGAGTGTTACCTCACAGATTTGTCTTCAAAAACAGGTCACTTGCTATATAGGGAGCATTGGCCAACGTTGCTGGTGCCTCATATTTTGAGAAACCAGAAAGGAAACACTCTCCCCTGATGAAAACTGACACTGTGACAGTGGCAGGACCCGGAGGATGAATCAGGCTTTACTTGCGAATGCTATTTTTTGTAGTGTGACTAAAGCAAATGGTGTCTATCCTGCACATATCACCTGCCCTATTCCTTCTCTAAATTTCTGATGCGATGTTTTCATAGTAAAAATTATTTTCCCATGACCATTAAAACCAGCATGCAGTGTGTGGCTTCAGGATCACTGTCCAGTGGCTAAGCCACAAATCACAGCAGGCTGGCAATGTGCAGAGAGAAAGAAAAAAAAGGCACGTAAAGGGGTTTATGTTTTTGTGCAAGAAAAGCCGCTGCAAGAAGAACAGCGGTTGCCGAAGGAGATGCAGCCAAACAGCAAGACTGGTGAAGGTGAGGTATAGCCGTGGGGGAGCCATGGTTACGGAGAGTGAACAAATGGGCCAGCTCAAGCCTAGCCTTCACTGTTCGGTTTATGGCAGCAGCGTTGCTTTAGAGTCAGGCCATCATCGTCTGAACACAAGCTGCCAAAAACCTATGAACGGCTGAGACGTCCCGATGAGTGTGGGAATTTCTTTCAAGGAGTTGCTGAAAGAGGCCCGTGCACAGAGAGGATTTATGATAATGACCTCAGAACTGTGTAAATTCGAAGATATTTACTTTGGAGTCTCGTGTGTCCATTAGTTTCGCCGCAATTTGATTGAACAGATGATGGTATGACGGTGATGTTGGGAACATAAATATGTGGCAGGTCCTTGGATAGAAGATTAGCATTATATCAGGAATTGGAACACGATTATACCTTTTGCTGATAGCTTGCATTTACTATTCAGTGTCTTTCTTAAACAGTTAAACCACTTGCAAGCAACATTGTGATCTTGCTTCCTGTAATGTGATCTCATGACATTCATCAAGCCTTCAATATTCCCTCCCCAATATTACCAATACTTAAGTAAATAAGACTATTTGTTTGAAAATGTGCCTTCGCACATGTGCTCTACATATCGCATGAGCTGCTCACCCATGCTTTATGAATTTGTGAAGGACTGAACACTCCTGTCACACCACAAGCAGTCGACAGCAATTGAGCAGCATTGCGAAGGTCTGAATATTCCACATCAACTTACCACAAAGTGTGTTTGTACAATATAGAAAAGAATGATAGCATTTTCAGTAGATACTGCAACCTCAGAGTATTTACAGTTAAATCAGGGCATCGAACCGAAAACGAACCAATATGCGGACCCAGACCACCATTTTTTACATAACTTGACCCGAGCTTGAATCGATATTTTTGGAACATGCCTGAACTCGAATGGAACTCTAACCGGAAAATATAACGGTTATCGGTTTGGCACGAAATGGTTCAAGCATATAAGGCGACAACAGGTGTTGAACAGTTGGCATGATTGTTCGAATAACTATACTTCAATCGGAGCACTCTACAAGCACTCTACTCGCGAGTTGCGTTTTGTGCGATAATGGGGATGGACGATGGGTATGTGCTCGTAACCAAGGCCACCTCAGCAAAGACACTTGAAGTTGGCCATGCTAGTTGTGTTTCACGGCCGCAATGTTCTTTCAGCGGCTCTGTGGAATCAGCATTTCTGGTGGCACTCCCAATTCTGCAGTTAAGCCAACTTGTTGATAGATTAGTAAAATTAGACAAGCATGGAGAGTGGAAAATACTATGTCCTTGAGAAGGGACATCAATGAGTTCAGCTGCATGACTTACTGTAACCATAACACTGTGATCACTAATGAATGCCGTCCCTTTCTCAGTGAGCAGAAATTGTGGCTGTAAACAGCACACAAAAAATCTGCTTTTGTTATGTGCAATGGTTCAATGCATGTTTGGTACTTAGTTAACAGCACTACGCAAGTGCTTTTGAACTTAATTCTGGGGTTTTATGTGCCACCACAATGATTTGATCATGAGGCACACCACAGTGGGCGACTCCGGAATAATTTTGGCTACCTGGGCATCTCTAATGTGCTTTCAATGCAGGGGACATAGACATTTTCGCATTTTGCCCCCATCGAAATGCAATCACTGTGGCTGGGATTCGACCCTGTGACCGTGCTTAGCCGCGCAGCACCATAGCTGCTAAGCCACCACGACGGGTAATGTGAGTGCCTCCGAGTTTTGACTTCTTTCTCCGCCCTCAGCCAGTGCAAGATTACACACAACGTGCAGATGCGCAAAATAGCAGTATGGCTCAGCACAAACTGTCCTTGTGCATCATCCAGAAACATCGGTGTTGTCACCTGCTTTCTAAAAAAGCAACAAACTGAGTGAAATGCCAAATGCTGACTTCTTTCTTTGCTACCGACTTGAAGTTCCAAGTTGGAATGCATGTAATACAATGTGATTTTGCATTGTGTTTGACACCATACATTGCATGTCACAGTGCGCTCGCGAGTCCTGCAGTAAAAACTAGTAGAAAAACGGAATTCACCTGACTCTACTGTCGTCTAAGTAATGAGTGTGCAAGCTACATAAACCTTATGCTGATGCAGGGATTTGTGCTAAATTAAATGGTATTTATTATGCGCGTGAAAGTTCCCCGATACCTGTGTAATTCATTCGTAAATTTCTGCCTCCTCTTGATGAAGCTTCCGCATGCGCCATGTGAGCCTATTGCCATGAGGCAAGATAAGACTGACTGCGTGGAACTGGTTCACAAACCATTATATCATTTTATTTCTCTGAACCAGAATTTAACCGGAATTAAATCGGAGCATGTTGAACCTGAACAGAACTGATGTTCTTTCTGGCTCGACATCCTGGTTTAGATAGGTGGAGTTAAGCTCCTTTGCACGGTTTAACACTGTTTCTGCCACTACATTACTCTAATGATGCAAATAATACGAGAGAAAAAAAGCAAAAAAGCTTCCTGCTTTTCGGAAGCATGTGTTGTGTAAAGACATGTTGCAGTGGCGAAACATTCAAAGATGTATGTCGTCTTTTCATGCATTAAAAAGGAGAGACACTTTACAGACATAGTCGATTTTATTGGTATCGCCGCAATTATTTGGTGCAAGATTAATATGCATTAGCTGATGGCTTCTACTGGAGTTAACTGACTCACGCTCGAACACTTTGGCTCAACTCAGTAGAAGGTCAGGCATGCATTCAGGTTTTTGTATGCTTTAAGCGTAGCAAGCATGGACATTGAGGAGCACCAGTGAAGGGCCTTATTCCATATAGACGTGAGCGCACCCACAATCTGCCATGCCGATGACAGCACACAGAAATCTGAAATACGGAATGGAGTGCGTGTATGTATATACATTCAGTACTGTGTAGCCACATTTTATTGTTTTTCTCGTTTTATGTTCATAGATATTAGCTGTCTGTAAATTAGTTTTGTTGCATTGTTGGATTGTGCACTGTTGTCACATAATCATTATACTGCTATTCAATTGCAGTAATCTTCGTACTTTCATGTGTATTTCAATATATAATTATTCTTGCTCATTTGTGTGTAATCTTCAACTACCAGATGTTTCACTAATTACTTCTAATATGTTGATTGTATTTTCACGCTGTTCTTACCTTCGTTGCCAATCTCATATTCTACATTTTTATACGTGTTATAACAGGAGGTCCCCCTAACAATTTTTACTTTGGGGCCTCCTTCTGTATTACATTTCCTTTGTAATTGTAAAAAATGTCTAATAATAACAAAATTGATTGATTGAAATTGAAATTAAACGACGCATGGCGTACTCCTCAACAGTCGCAGGCCTGATGCTCTAGCCGGTGCGAAGTGCACTGGAAACCGGCACAAAAAACCGAAAGCGTATCGCATAGAAAACAGCATGAGCGCGACAGCATCGCGTTAGCTTTCGGTGTCATGAGCCATGAATCGCACTAAGCAACTGAAGGAAAGCTCACGCACTAGGCGCTTTGTCGACAAGGCCCGTCTCGGATTCTTAAACGCCGCTGTTGCCAGTCTCCTAAGCGCCTTCAGGTCCCATCACTGCGCCGAGGAGTGCTGTCGGCTGAGCCGTGTCACATTACATACGCTAAAGGGCAGCCGTCAACAAGACTGCTTCCGCAGCACACAGGGGCAGAAATAGTTTCATCCGCCGCTGTCAGATTTGCAGGACGAGTTCATCACTGCTCACTATCGTGCAATATCAAACGGCGGCATGTCGCGCTGCTCACAGCGCTACGCTCGCAACCGGAAGGCTTGCCGCTCGCTTTGTACGAACAGACAACGGGTGGGGGGAAAAAAAGCACACATTCAAATGTTATCATAAACTGTCTGACTTCACGGTGCGTCTTCACCGGCAGAGCACAGCAAAATAACGCAGAAGCCTATTCTTAGAACTCGGCGAGCCTCGAATGTGAGGCTGGATACGTACTCATTTCGGTTTTGGAGGACATGCTTTGGCTTTGGTTGCTCGTGGAGCGTCTTGGTCCGCTCCAACTAGAGAATCGGAGAGTTTGCACCACTCGCAGAAACGTGCGGCTAAACGAATCCGTTTAGTAAAATCTGGCGAACTTCCGCACCTTCAGTCCATACCCACCACGCCAGACCGCTACGCCAGTTTTTGTTATTTGTTCACTTTTGAACACGGCTGCCACACCAACGTTTGTGGCCGAAAAGTCAACTGGGACCAGAAGTAGAAAAAAACTATGGCATCGCAAGAGCTTTGCGCGAGTCCGCGCTTCATACAATGACGCCCTCTGCATTTAAAACGCGGATCTTAAAGGCAATGCTTTTGCTGGCTGAAGCGGCGGAAGCGATTTCGGTAGCACGTTGTACTGGGTTGTACATGTTAGGTACGTTCGATTGCCTGCACCAAATGAACCTTTTCACGAGCTGTGGTGCCCTGCTACCCTGCAATTCGTTCTAGTGATCTCAGTGATGCCGCAATAGCGCCCTCAGAATCACGTCGTTTATTTATTGTCATGATTATAATGGAGGAAAGAGAGAAAATAGGACAGAGCTTGACGTCATGTTTTTGAAGCCGGAAGTGCAGCTATGTTGGTGTGTGTAATATCCTGTTTCGGTATCCAGTTTCGGTTTTGAGTGGTTATGACTGCTGGCGCCTCTTCGCGCCTAACGCTGTAAGTGTTCCCTGATGTATTTCCTTTCCCCTCACCGGAATAAACGCATTCTTCGTTTGGACCCCGACTGGAGCAGTGCGGCTCTTCTTTTGCAGCAGGCCTCACGCCGTAGGTCCCGCGTCCGGCCGCCCCGTCGAAGCTACTACAAACTGGCAACGCGGGTGGGACCGTTTGCTCTACTTGCTACTTGCCTTTGCCGTTCTACTACTGCTTCATAGTCGTCAACCACGAACTCATCTTGACGTCGCAAACATGCCTCCAATTCATCCTCAATTTGCTTCTCCGAAGTTGCGCCAGGAAGTGCAGAGTCGAGTACGTCAAAAACAGGAAAATATCAAAAAGTATGTAGATTGTTGTAGCGCAACCAAATTACCTCAGTTTCAGCCAGGCGATCTTGTTAGAGTTCGTACCTCACGGAAATCTGGTCCTAAATACTCCGGTCCGTTCAAGATTTATCGTAAAGTAGGTCGAACTACTTTCCAGCTTGAAAATGGCAAACGTTGGAATGCTTCTAAACTGGTGAAGTGCACGGTACGTCAAGAACGACACATAAAAGGAGTCATTTCCATGACGATACATCCTTTGATGATAGTTTTCCACCTTTTCTTCCAGTTCCTACTGGTACTCGTTTTCCTACTATATCCACTTCATTACAACCGCCTGTTTCACCAATGCGACCGGGTTCACCCCATGCAGAAAGGTCTCCTGAACGTCCGCACGACACTGCTTCCCAAGACACAGCTCCTGAAGGCACTCAGGACACCGACACACATTCCAGTTCCTGAACGAGTAACGTTTACTCTGATCCTACCCTACAACCCGAAGCAATCCTCCGTAGGTCTAGACGTACGTCATAGACAACTTGCGGTACGGTTTAAGGATTATATTTTCAAGTAGCTTTCTGCCTTGGTTTATTGTCTAGAGAGGTTTCAACCCTCCCATGCGAATTCGGCTCTTACTCCAAAAGTCTTTCTTTACATGTTTGTAAGGTAAATAGTATACAAGTAGTATCCTCAGAGGGGAATTGCCAACATTCTTGCAGTGCAAAGTGCCTTATACGCACAGTCTTCAATCCACGACAGCCTCAGAGCTGTCTGCACATGCCCGTGGTGTGGCGCAATACCCACACTTTATCACATCACATGGGGGTGCAATACGAATAAGGCATTCCACAAAATAGAAAATCCGAGTGCGGAGCAGTGGGAGAGCGTGCTCTCCAGCGGCGACCCTAGCCTCCAACGGAGGCTGGTGGATCATGCCCGACGAGCAGCCACGCTCAGTGGTGCCCTGGAATAGGGGCGCCAACCATGCAGGCCGGAGACCGGCATCAACCAATAGAAGATGAAGACATCCGGCCCGACCGCTGAATTACTCTTTCTATGGCAATAAAGTTTACTTCCTCCTCCTCCTCCTCCCATTGATTCTTGTACTCAGTGAACTCTTGTAATGTATGACGTGTATGCGCAAGTATGCACCTCTTTTCAAACACTTCATATACTGGTTCCCGGCACACTCAGGACCAAAGCTCGGCGACGTCCCCAACCTTAACGAGGCGGCACACGAGGCTGCGCGCGCGCTTACAGACCGCGCGGCTTCACCCGACCACTCGGAGAATAAGGACGCGCCCACTACATACAAGGAAGTCACTAAACACTACTACCTACAACGCAGACAATATAGCACGCCACACCGCACGCTCACTCGAGCTCAAGCAGTTACACTCAGAATGCTACAAACAGACACATACCCCACTCAAAACAGATTACACCATTACATGCCTGAGCTCTACGACAAGTCTTATTGCACCAATTGCAATACATCCCTTAACGTTTATCATTTACTCTGGCCGTGCTCGCAAGCTCACGTAAACTACGAACAGGACAAGCGCAAGTTTGAAGAGGCAATCCGGAGCGAAGAACTCGCTCCCCAACTCTGGGCCGTCCAGCAGGTCCACGACGCCGCCAGGAAACTCAACCTCCCGGTTCCGTCGTGGGAGACGCCCACTCCATGAGAGCCCGAAGCTCTCGTGGCCTGCAGGACCTGAATAAAGTTGATTTCCTTCCTTCCTTCCTCCCAAGACGAGTATATTCAGAATTTTAATGCAAGTGTTTTCATGAAGTTGTGTTCATTTTCAGTCTTCATATGTTTGCTGCTTCTTTCCTTTAAAAATGTGGAAGCCAAAGATGCCTACTTAAAAAAAAGTCTGTGATAGGTACATGTACCTGAATTTCCTGTTGTATAAAGATATCATCACCAAACACTTGTGTTACGGTGAGTACATGTGGTCTCTAGTCATAACTCATTTCAAGCTAACACATAGCATGTATACTGTGCCGCATTTCCATTGCATTTATTTCTCCATTTGGCCGACGCCAACAAAACTGTATAAATGATACATGATCATAAGTCAAACCTTAGTCACTTTATAACTGCTTACACTTCTGTATTCTTCTGTAAGTCATGAAACTTGCTTCTTACGCGAGGAGAGCCATTGGCACATTTTTCTTTCAAGGGAGAGGCGCTTTATATATCCTGTTTTGGTATCTAGTTTCGGTTTCGAATGATTATGACTGCTGGCGCCACTCCGCGGATAACGCTGTAAGTGTGCCCTGATGTATTTCCTTTCCCCTCAACGGAATAAACGTATTCTTTGTCTGGTTCATATTTATTGTTATTATCGCCTTTTCCAACTCTCCTCTGGAATCTTCTAATCCAATTTCCCATCCCTATACAGAGTAGCATGGCAGCGGTTGTATACACTGTAAGAACAGTTTACACCCTTTGGCGTGCCCCTTAATACTGCCACACAACGATAATCGTCATCTGCCTTGATGCGTTTTCTTTCTTTAACGCTACAAGCCCGGTACTTTCCAGTAACGAACGGCACGCGCGTTATCAGCATGATAGCATTGCCGACAGGAAATGCTATCATGCTCATAACGCGCGTGCCGTTCGTTACTGGAAAGTACCGGGCTCGCAGCGTTAAAGAAAGAAAACGCATCGAGGCAGATGACGATTATCGTTGTGTGGCAGAAGGGGCACGCCAAAGTGTGTAAGCTGTTCTTAGAGTGTACGCGCCGGCAAAAATCTGCGTTTTTCTGATAAATACTCTCTCCTCTCTCTCTCTTGGAGTCCTCGGCTCGAGAAATCCGGCTCTTCTTTTGCGGCGCTTCGCGCCAGGCCGTTAGGCCACACGCCGTAGGTCCCGCGTCCGGCCCCCCCGTCGAAGCTACTACAGTGTGCCATGTCCTTTGCGCAGCGAGAGCTGCTACGCTTTCCTTCCTCAGTGGAATATTATGCATGTTGTACTAAAGTAGGGGGTGAAAGCGTGTCTCTTTTCGCGATGACACCTTGGGGTGCTGGAGCACTCATGTCTACTGCAGCGTCATCTGTCGCTGCAGCCTGAAATCATTGCTGGCAAGCGGAGTCATAATGGTGCAACACTAAGCCTCAGGGATCAGTAGTATGCGGAAGTCGTATGCGGAGCTCGCCGATTGCTTGCTGCGGTTTTTCCTGCCATGTTCGCGCATTTTCTTTGTGCACGGCAAACTCTCGCTTTGCAAAAGTCCTTCTTTTTCTTTTTTTTTTTTTTACAGCGAAGCTGTTAGCCTCTAGTTGGTCGGGATTTTTCGTGGCGTGCTCTCCCCATAACCGGCAGTTGAAAAAGGGGTTTGTGTTTGAGTTTCCGCGTAATGAAATTATTTTTTCCCGTATATTCGAATTACAATCCGTTACTATAATTTCTGTAGGTTTTGTGTAAGTCATACTCTACAAATTTTCTGACACATTTTTCTTTGAGAAATTGCATTCATTCAAATAGTGCACATGCCAGGTGGAGGGCCTACAAAAAGTATGCTGGACCTCTAACGGTAGCTTGAAAAGGGCTTTGTCTTTCAATTTTCGCCTAACATTTTCTCGTATATTCAGATTACAATCCAAACCTATCATGTTTGCAGCTTGCGTGTAAGTCTTACTATACGCATTTCTGCGGCAATTTACTTTTAAACATTAACTTAGTTCAATAAGGCACTCGCGCTTGGTGGTCTGCATAGAAGAATGAAGACGTATGCCAAGGTCGATCCAAACAGGTCGCGAAGTTTCGGGCAAAAATGATTCAGAACCAATTGTTGCTGAAATCAGCAAGGGTGGTTATGGAAGCAGCGATTGAAGCTCGACTATGTGAGGATGAAACAAACATTGGGAAAGAAAAAAAAAACGCTTTTTAAATAAACCGATGCACAGTTTGATTCATTGAACTAAAACTACTAATAAAATTTATATACTCGTGGCGAGACCGTGCAACACTATTTTACTTTATCCTTATCAATAAATAAATTTGTTGTTTTGCAGCGCCACTGGCCGCTCGAGGAACATTGCGTGTATTCGCGGGCTTCTTTCACGCTTGGAAAAACACTTTTATGTAGCCGGTATTGAGCAACAGAAAGCTGTATCGGGAGCTATTCATGCTTCTCTACAATTTTGTCATTCACTCTTTTCATATAATCATAATATTTGAGATGTTGAAGATTAATTAAAACTAATTACGCAATTAGGTGGAATGTGCAAAAATACCCGGAAGCATCTCCAAGTGACGGCAGACAACATTACCTTGATTCTGTCCAGCTACGTGGCATTTGCGTATTTTTAAATCTTGGTTCATGACATTTGGGCACCCTGTGTAGGGAAATAATGGAACTAAGCAACGAAAATGACGTTCTCTGGAAACAATGCTGTAAAAATCTATATAATTTGATATTAAATAAGAATATAAAGTGATGCGCAACAAAATTGCAGCCAAGCTAGAATTAGCAAGGAAGCGTTATTTCGAAAATAATTTATGGGACAGTAAAACGAATCCGAAGAACGCGTGGTATACGTATTCAGCGAATGCATGCGGCAAAAAAGGAAAGAAATGACCAGATAATTATACCAACTTTTAAAGGCAGACTTGAGGCTTGGCATCTAGCTCGGAAGTTGAATAGTCATTATATTAATTCTGAAGATGACCTTAGAAGCGAAATAGAAGACAGCATGGTTGATAGAGCAGAGCTTACGTCATCGCTGCAGTCGGCTTTCCTACTGCCGATAACTGAAATGGAGCTTGGGGATATTATGAAAGGAATACCAACCAATAAACCAGAAGGCATGGATAAGATTAGGCCAAGGGTAATTTTCTGTAGCTTTGACCAATTGAATGAAGATTTTCTGTTAACTAATGGTATAGTAAGTACTGGAATCATACCGGACATACTGAAGGTACTGGTAGTAAAGCACCCGTATAAGAAAGCAAAGAAGAATGAAATTAATTATAGGCCCAATACTGCCGGTTATTTTGCTTATTTTCGAAAGATACTTTACTAAAATTTTTAGAAAATATTCAATAACGTTTCACTCCCTGAACGCGGGTTACGCGCGAGCGTATGGGTGCCATTTCCTTTTTGCACATTGCGCGTAGAATGTTTGCATTGTCGCAGTTCTCGGGAGCCTCCTGGGCTAAAGCCCCTCCATCCACGCGCCACCGCCGCTTTCTTAAGTAGCGACAACCGCCTTTTCCCCTCACACCAAATCCGGTTCCGGCATTTCCGCTTCCGGCATTTCCGGTTCCAGCATATCCGGTTTTAAGATTTCCGGTTCCGGCATTTACGCTTCCTGGAGTTCCGCTGCGAGAATTTCCACTGTGATTGCAGACGATGGCGAGACGCCCGTGCTTAGCAACCGGTGCTAATTTGAGTAGCTCGCTCTAGCCATTCCACCAAGCGTCATTCGTGTGCATCTACGTGCTTGTTTGCGTACGCTGCGCCCGCACGCTTTGCCTGTCGTCCCCTTTCTCTGACAAAGTGCGGAGAGCCATGGGCTGGTGCACAACACACGAACACAATTCGCCGTACACCTTTGCACGCGTTACAACACGCACGCACGCACCAATTCACTGCACACCTCCACTCATATCGCACAAGAAAAGCACACTTGTTTTCACCATGCCACTGAATGCCCTCCACGCAAATTTGAACTTGTTATATTTCATAGCTTCACGTCATTGCAGTTCTTCACGCAGTGCACGCACTTGGGACGTTCGTTACCTTCGATCTTCCGTACGAGACAACTTCAATCTCAGAATCAACAGCATAAACTCTATGCGTCTGCCGTACAAATTGGCGTCGCGAACTCCTTCACTAAAGTCCCTCCATACGTGCTGGCTGGAGGGGATGTATGCTTCAAAACAAGAAGAATTCGAAGGGGACAAGCTGTTGTATTCCGCTGAAGTAGTAGTTTGCGGTCGCTGTTTTCCAAATGCACAAAAAACGGGAGCGGTCTCCAAGCACCCAGGCACTACATTCCACTGTACGTTGTCTCTCGTGGCACAACTTGTCGCAGGTTGACGCGATGCAGCGAACACGACCAGATCGCCGATTACAGTAGGCAGTGATTCTTGGATGGAATCGCATTAACAGTTTCAACCGCAGCTGGTGCAATTAAAACCTCTCCGTAGACGCGAAAGTAAACAACGCTAAATAAACATAGGGTCAATTCCACTCGGAACAGGAAGCTGAAGCTACGTAAGTTCCGCTTGACGCCGGAAGCTGAGGAGGTGAGTGGGAGAGGAGCGTGGAGGAGGAGGGCAGGTTGGCGGTACTTAACCTGGTCGGCGGCGACGCGTGGATGTAGGGGCTTTATCCTGGGCAAGCCTAGCCCGCGCCTTTTGCCGGACTTGTTCAGCTCGTGCCCGGCCCTTGGCGACGACTTCGGGGTCGGTCGACTCGCGTTCGGCCTGCCGCCGGTTGCGTCGCTGCTCCGTCCTTCTCGCTCGGCGCTGGGCCTTTCGATCACGAGAGGAACCCGGTACGTCCATAGCGCGCACAGAAGCCTTAGCAACTGCCAGAGGAGGTCAATCCAGCGCGCCTCCTCCTACCCTCGTCCTGCCCGACAGCATCGCCTCCTTTGCCCTTCTCCGCTTCGTTTAAGGAGACTATTGAAATCCTCAAGAAGGTTGACGAAAACCCTAAAAAGAAACGTGTTGAGTTGGCAAACAAGTTAGGCATAGCACCGTCGATGCTCTGCATCATTGTTGGGCAGCGAGACGTTGTGCTGAAGAATGCCCAGCACTTCGGTGTGAACGTCAAGCAGGTGAAGACAGCTACACAAGTAAAGCTGGAAGAGGTCCTGCTGACATGGTTTCGTGAAGTTACTGCGGCCGGCGTCAACGTGGATGGCAAGCGTGAAGGCAGATAACGTTGCACTTTCCCTTGGAATTGAAAATTTTCAAGCTTCCGGGGGATGGCTGCACAGTTTTAAAGAAATGCATGGACTTGTCTACAGAGTTGTTTGCGGAGAAGGGAAGAAAGTGGGTGAGTCAGCTGTCAGCGACTGGCTCAACACACTGCCGGTGCTGATTTCGGGCTACGCACCATGCGACGTATTTAACGCTGACAAAGTGGGCCTCTTTTTCAGCTTGCAGCCGGAGAGGAGCTTATGCATGAAGGGCCAGGCTTGCCAGGACGGCGAAAAAAGTAAAGAAAGAGTGACCATGCTTTTTTGCGTGAGTGCAAACGGCTCAGAGAAAATGCAGCTGACCGTTATAGACAAGTCCAAACAGCCGAGGTGCTTCCGATCGGTAGCACGTTTACCTTGTTTGTACAAGGGGAACAAGAAAGTGTGGATGACCGCAGATGTTTTCCGTGAGTTCCTCACGAACTTGGATTGGAAAATGGCAGCAAATAACTGAAAGATTTTGCTTTTCATAGACCAGTGTTCGGTCCATCCAAAGGAGACAACCTTTAACGCCACCTCCATCCGACAAGCCAGTTGCAGCACTGCCGAAGCTACGAGGCGTACACAGGCAATATCCTTGCGCAGTAGTATATAGTTCCGGGCGTAACTGGCTGATTATTGGCTACACTAGAACGTTTTACTTTTGCTCGCTACTTGATACGGTACAGCGATGCGTGACACGTTAGGACCTTTGCGCATGCAGGTCGTATTCCGAGAATTAGTGTGGCAGTTACCGCCGGTAACCGTAAATATTCACGCTAACCGTGGCAAAATGGCAGCGTCCATACAGTGCCGACCACCCACTTCGATCCGAATTCGAGCTTGTTACTGTCTCTCCGCCCTGTAAGCCTGACACAAGCGGTAAAATCTGTCATCGCTACGTCTACTCTCAAGCTGAGGTCCAATTATTAGGTATGCTTTGTCGTAATTATTGAGATTGGCTGTGTGTTTAAAAAAAATTAAATTATGGGGTTTTACGTGTCAAACCACTTTCTGATTATGAGGCACGCCGTAGTGGAGGACTCCGGAAATTTCGACCACCTGGGGTTCTTTAACGTGCAGCTAAATCTAAGTACACGGGTATTTTCGTATTTCGCCCCCATGGCAATGCGGCTGCCGTGGCGGGGATTTGATCCTGCGACCTCGTACTCAGCAGCCCAACACCATTAGCACCGAGCTACCACGGCGGGTCCTATTTGTTTTCGTGCTGCTCGGACTACAGACCCGCCACCAAGTTATAAAACTGGTTTGATTACTTGTTAGCTCATGGCGCAACAGCATTAGCATTGGTGATGCTTTAATGATGCGAAACGCTATAAAATCCTAATTGTTCAGTGAATAATTTACTACCCTCCTCTACCCACGAAACACGGAAGTAGCTATTTGATGCCTAAAAGATGGCTTGAACGGATCATTCAAAGGTATAGTAGCTGTGTTGATCAATACATTTTATAGCTGTGGGCGTCTAAAAGTACTTCAGTAAGCCCTGCTAATGTTACGCTAAGAGTTGGCTTACGGGCATTTTGACAAGAACAACTGAAGAATTTATTAGACATTCTCTCAAATCTTTCTGACAGCGGTTACATTAACATGAGGTTTGTCCACAATTACAATTTATTTTGAATGAGGCGCGGACATCAGAAAAAAAATTATGTTGTTGGGTAGAGAGGGGGCCGTGGAGTTCAGCAGTGTCTCACATGGGCTCCCGCTTCTCGTGCTTCTCAACCCGGAAAAAGGCCAGTGACGAACCCAAGTTTTGCACCGGTGCAGCCGGCAAGACCAGAGTAACCGGCGGACACTAGCCACTTTCGGGTGAGTGCACCTTATCTCAAGATATAAAGCGTTATTCCCGACGACCGCCCACCCGCCCGGTTAAGCCTAACGCCAGAACCAGCTCCCGCGATCTCATCGGCAGAAACACCCTCGCGCCGCGCGCCACGCGCCGCGTGAGCACGAGCACACGAGCGCTCGCCCACGCCACGGCGAAGAGCCCCTACGATGAGCCGAGAAGCAGCTTCTACAAGCGAAATGACAAACCAGAAAGAAGATGAAGCAAATGCAATGCAAACAGACCGGACGGAAGAAAACACCGGGGAAGGTACCTGGAACTATGATGCAGAAAGCGGCCGAACAATCGAAGCGGAAAGCACCTGGATCACAAGAAACAAGAAAGCAAAGAAGGACACCTCGAATTCAAAGACGCCGGCAAAAAAACCAACCGATGAGCAAACGCCCAATGCAGCACCTTTACAGCAACAACGCAGGCCCAGGATGCCGCCCCTGCCACTTGACGACTTTAAGATCGTCTACCGCCCGCAAGCAGGTCTCGACCTCGCCAAATGGCATACCGTCGCAGTCATGCACGCCATCGGTAGAGCGAGTGGACTATCGCAGCAGGACTTCAATGATAAAGTACGCGTACAAGTACAGAGAATCGAAAATTTAATCATCGCAAGCACGGCCGACAAGGAAGACGCCAAGATGCTGGTCAGCATCAACAGAATACAGCTCGGAGGCACTTACCACAACGTCAAAGGCAACATACGAACCCCTGACGACGTATCCCGAGGCGTCATCAATGGCCTCATACCAGGAACAAGCACCGCAGAACTTATGGCACGAATCCGAGCACCGGCACGATACACCGTCCTTCACGCCCGAATGATGGGTCAGTCGACCGCGGCAATCGTATTCTTCGAAGGACCGCACGTTCCCTACTACATCATCTTCCAGAGCGTAGACTTCCGCTGCAGACCATATCGCAAGTCAGTGCAGTACTGCCGCACCTGTGGCAACACGGGACACCGCCAAGACGTCTGTCCGAAACCCATCCCAGATTTTTGCTACAAGTGCGGCAAGACTGGACAACCACAAGACCATGACTGGAAACCGACCTGCAAGCTCTGCGGAGAAGCGCACGAAACTGCAAGTACAGAGTGCAAGAAGAAACTGAAGCCAAGCCCTCCACCCTACAATATACGGCAACAGCGCCTTAGCAGACTACAAGAAAGAGACAACCGCTGGAGCTCCAGCAGTGAAGAGTTCCCGGAGCTGGGCACCTCGGCCACCAGTTCGAGCAGTGTCAGTGCGGGCAGCTCGCCCAGGCGCAGCACCAAGCCAATACTGCGAAGTGCTTCGCGCTCACGTTCCCGCTCTCGCACCCGCTCAGTCAAACGCGCGAGCTACGCCGATGCGGTAAACGGCTCGAGCGACTCGGCTGGTACGAGCAGCTTGGATGCATCGGCCGATGCGGCAGTCATTCGGGTCCCAGCAAACAAGCAGCAGAACCAACAGAGCAAACTGCAGAATCAGCACAGCCAATTACAAAGCCAGCAAGACCTCATAGACAAGCTAATCCGCAGTCAACAGAAAGAGCAAGAGCTCACCGACAAACTGCTTCAAAAATGCAAAGAGCAACAAGAACTCACAGACAAGCTGCATCAAAAATGCCAGGAGCTCGAAAACATAAACAGACAGTCGGGAACGACGTTGACCAAGGCCGACGTTGAAGCCATAGTAGATGCAAGGTGCCTGATATTTCAAGAAGCCTTTATGAAGAACATTCACGCCACAATGGAAAAAGTTGTCCAATCAGCTGTCGAAAAAACAGCCGCTACCTTCGAAAACAAGATCGCCACGTTAAACGCCAAAATTGATGGGATCGCACCACAGCTCAGCAATTTTATCGCGCATGTAAAGAACAACTACATCACTAAAGCACAGCTCGACAATTCGCGCCCCACGACTCGGAAGAAGGCACGGGCGAACAGCCACAGCGACTCTCACTCGGTCTCGCCCACTCGCGATCGCCGACGCGAATTCGAATCTTACGACGATGGCGACCCCTAACCACAAGGCAAAGAACCAGCATTCAACTATACGAATATGGCAATGGAACTGTCGATCATACCGCCCTCGACACGCCAATCTACAAGAATTCGTCAAGCTGAATCAACCCGACGTCATAGCACTACAGGAAACCAACACGCAGAACGTCCGACTGCAAGGATACGCCACATATGCACAAACCCGACGAACTGCCATACTGGTGAAGAAAACTTTCACAGCCCAAAAACATGACGTAGAGGACACCCAGACCGAACACACCTTAATCGAGGTTTTACCGGAACGAAAGACGCAGAAAAGCCTATTCGTGGCCAGCGTGTACAGCCCGCCTCGCGACCAGCTACCGGACTTCGATCACTTTGTGCGAAAAATCAGGAAATCCACGAATGGACACCAACTCGTCATAGTGGGAGACTTCAATGCCTCGCACACGGCATGGGGCTATCATACCACCACAAAGAAGGGTGCTAGAGTGGATGATGCTGCCCAGCAACACAGACTCACCCTCTGGAATGATCCTCTCCAGACCACAAGAATTGGAAACAGCGTCTCGAGGGACACCAACCCCGATCTAACCTTTACTGCTGACGTCCCCTGGGCAGAGTGGAGTCGACTCCAGGAAACCTTAGGTAGCGATCACCATATCCTCCAATTAGATGTAGCACACACCCGTAAACAGAACAAGACCGGAACTGCACGGTTAACTGAATGGAAATCCTTTAGGGACAAGCTAGATTCCGGAGCAAGCATAACTGACATTGACGAGTGGCTCAAAAATGTATTAGACACAGCAGAACGTTACACCAAGATCATACAACTCGATGCCGATACACCCGCGGTCGACACGCACCTCCTCCATCTCTGGGAGGCAAGACGTGGCCTCCTCAAGAGATGGAAGCGACAAAAGCTTAACAGAAAGCTAAAAACACGTATTGCTCTCCTGACCAAGCAGGCTCAAGACTATGCGGACCACCTCGCCAGGCAGAACTGGCACGCTTTCTGTGACAAGCTACACAGACTCTGAGCACGAAGAGGACCTGGCACCTCCTACGCGCACTCCTGGCCACTGAACCCACCAAAACGAAACAGAAGCAACATCTTCACAGTCTTATCCACAACCACGCCGGATCAGAAGAACACCTTCCTGCGAGAACTACAAAAGAAACTATGCGGAGACGCACCCTCTACCGCGTCAACTCGCAGCAAAGAATACTCTGGAAAACCGAATACAGAACTCGACCGACCCTTCACGCAGGCCGAAATCCACGTAGCCCTATCCAAGCTGACTAGAAATACTAGCCCTGGTAAAGACCGGATCATTAACAAACACCTACGCAACCTACCGCCACAGGCCACCGAGGCTCTCCTCCGTTACTACAATGAGTGCTGGGAGAAAGGAGAACTGCCTGCTGTGTGAAAACACTCGGACATTACCATGATCCCCAAGCCCAACAAACCTCTCAGCTTGGAGAACCTACGCCCAATTTCCCTCACCTCGTGCGCGGGAAAGCTTTTCGAACATATGGTTCACGATCGCATTACCCAGTACCTGGAAGACAACGGTCACCTACCAGACACCATGTTCGGCTTCAGGCAGCACCTCTCAACGCAGGACGTTCTCTTACAACTAAAGGAAGGCCTTCTAGATCACTTAAACAATCGAAGCAATTACTCCATAGTGGCAGTAGACGTCAAGGGAGCCTTTGATAACGTTAGCCACGACGCGATCCTCACCAATCTCGAAGACACCGGCTGCGGCGCTAGGACCTACGCATACGTCAGAAACTTTCTGATGGACCGCACGGCAACAGTCGGAATCTGCAACATCCGCAGTGAAAGCTTCCTACTTCCAAACAGAGGCACCCCGCAGGGGTCGGTCATTTCACCGCTACTCTTTAACGTAGCTATGATCAAGCTACCCCCACTCCTCGAGACCATACCAGATCTGCGTCACGCGATGTATGCTGATGACGTCACGCTCTGGACCAGAGCTACGAACGTTGGAAGGCAAGAAAGTAGCTTACAAGAAGCCGTCGACACCATCGAAAGCTATCTCCGCGACTGCGGTCTCCGCTGCGCCCCAGAGAAGTCTGAGCACCTCGTTCTGAAAGCAAGAACGAGAGGCCGACCACCCAACTACGAAGAGCCCGACCCTACCATCACACTCAACGGGACAACAATCCCGAAAGTCGACACCATACGAATACTTGGACTCCACATCCACAAAGACGGATCGGGAGCTGCAAGCCTACCGAGACTAGAACGCACCCTTTCGCAACTCACGCACCTTGTCAATAGGATCTCAAACCAAAGAAGCGGGCTCAAGGAGCAAGACACTCTAAGCATAATACAAGCACTGCTCACCAGCCGCATCACATACGGCACGCCGTACCTGGCTTTGAAGAACGGTGAAATAGAAAAGCTCAACATCATGATAAGGAAGGCAATCAAAGTCGCCCTGGGACTACCCGCCATGGCCTCTACATCACGTCTCCTTAAGATGGGCGTCCACAACACGTGGCAAGAGCTCGCCGAAGCGCACAAGAACAGCCAGCCAGAACGCCTCAAGCTCACGCCCACAGGGAGATCAGTACTGCGACACCTGAACTACAGCGAGACGTATGTCGCAGACACGGACAAGAAAGAGCGAATACCACCGGACGTTCGAGAGTGCATTTGCATCGCACGTGTCCCGCGCAACATGCATCCCATATATCACAAGAGTAGAAGACAGGCTAGAGCCAACGCCATCCAACGAAGTTTCAAGCATAACCCGAATGCCCGCTACACCGACGCGGCCAAGTATCCGCATCGAAACGCGTACGCTCTCAGCGTGGTAGACTACCAAGGCTCCGAGCTAGCACCGGCAACCGTCAAGGCACGCAACCCGGAAACGGCTGAAGAAGCGGCCATCGCCCTCGCCACCACTACGTGCACAGACTCAGTGGTTATATTCACTGACTCTCAGACCGCCTGCAGAATGAATGAATGAATGAACTTTATTCCCCTTTTAAGAAAGGGGAGGAGCCGGGGGGGGGGAGAGAGGGAGGTCTAAGTACTCCAGTCCCAGCAGGCGTCCATCACCACATTATGAAGTCCGTCTACCAGTCGTGGTAGGCCTCCGCTACCTCCTCAGCCCACCTCAGGACTCGGTCCTGTAGGGTGGGATCGGAGCTGCGCAGGGCAGTCTCCCACAGCTCCTCGCTACTAATTAATGGTTTGAGCTTGCGGGGGGGAGTTTTGATGGGGCATTGCCACATGATATGGGAGAGATCTGCTATGGGGACAGGGCAAAAGCGACACTTGGGTGTCGGGTATGTGGCGGGAAAGAATAAGTGCAAAGTGCGTGGGGTAAGAAAGGTGCGAGTTTGTAGTTGTCGCCACAGTATTTCTCTCTGGCGCGTTCTAGACACAGACAGAGGTGGATACAATAGGCGTTGGTTTCTGTAATGTGTGCAAATTTCATGGAATGTGACGAGTGTGTCTTTATTGGTGTGTTGTTGGGAGTCATTGGGTTTTAGAGTTAGGCCCATATTTGCGGCAACTCGGTCCATGAATCCTCGAGCAGCGGCATGAGCCATTTCGTTGCCATGGAGTCCTTGATGTGCTGGAGCCCATACGGGAGCGATGTCTTTTTCTGGTGGGTGAGCTACAAGCAGAGAGTGTGCGAGGTTGTTAATGTAGCCGTTACTGAAGTTCCGGATAGCAGTCTTAGAGTCACTAATTATGACGTCGCAATCGGGTAGCCCCGATGCAAGTGCAATGGCGGCCTCTTCCGCGTCACCCGCCGAGGTGGTCTTGACTGATGCTGAACAAACAGTGTTGCCCTGGTTGTTTACGACCGCTATAGCATAACGATGTTGAGGGGTGTAGGCTGCAGCGTCCACATAGTACACTCCTTCAGCCTGTCCATAGCTGCGTTGTAGCGCCTTGGCTCGATGTTTGCGGCGTTTGACGTGAAATTCGGGGTGCATGTTTCTGGGTAGGGGCTGGATGTGGTATTGGCCGTGCATGTTCGGAGGAAGTTGATGTCGCCTACTCTCGTTGAATGGTGGAGCATGATGAAGTTGTCTCAGGATCTCACGCCCAGCTTCAGTGGTGGTGAGTCTATGGTATTGCGATGATAGATGGGCTTCGGTTAATTCTTGAAGGGTATTTAGTGTGGCGGTGGCCATCACCCTTTGTGTGGATGCTCTAATTGGAACACCAAGAGCGACTTTGTGTATCTTGCGAATCAAGCCATTCACAGTATCCTCTTCCTGCCTAGAGAGTGAGAGATACGGTAGTGCGAAGGTGATATCGCTTAAGACAAAAGCCTTGATTAGTTGAATTAGCTCCTTCTCCCGAAGACCTCCGTGTTTGTTGGAGATCCTCCCTATCAGGCGGAGCGTATTATCTACTGTTGTTTGTAGTGTTTGCAAGGTATGCTGATTTGCTCGGTTGCATTGGAGGTGTAATCCTAGGACCCTTATCCTGTCTTCTTGGGGTATAGGGTGCCTTTCAATCGTGAGTTGGATATTCGGGGGTGAAGTCCTGAAGCGTCTTGTGGGGCGTAGAAGGAGAAGCTGTGATTTGGTAGGGGAGCACCTGAGATTCAACTCGTGACCCACTTGTTCGACTTGATCAATTGCGGCTTGGAGGGTGTCTTGGATGTGCCCGTCAGAACCTCCGGTCATCCACAGCGTAATATCGTCCGCGTACAGTGTGAATCGGAGGTCAGGAATCTTCTTGAGAGTGAAAGCTAAAGGTCGCATAGCCAAATTGAAGAGGAGGGCGGAAAGTACTGCCCCTTGGGGCGTGCCAGTACTTCCTAAACTTATTTGGCCAGATTGTTCGCTGCCTAATTGTAGCGTCGCAGTGCGGTTCGTGAGGAAGCTGCGTATATAGCGGTAGATTCGCTCCCCGCAGTTTATACGGCTAAGTTCGCGTAGTATGGCCAAGTGGGACACGTTGTTGAAGGCGCCCTTGAGGTCGAGGCCGAGCAACGCTTGTGTGTCACGTGCGTCGCTCGGTTCGATAATGTCTTCTTTGAGCCTTAACATGACATCCTGACAAGAAAGAGATTTGCGAAAGCCAGTCATTTCCGAAGGGAACAAGTGATTATGTTCGATGTATTTGGAGAGGCGTAGGTGGATTACGTGCTCCAAGATCTTCCCTATGCATGAAGTCAGAGAAATTGGACGGAAGTTATCAATGTGAATTGGCCTATTCGGCTTTGGAATGAAGATCACTTTGGCTGCTTTCCATTGTTGGGGTATCTCTCCCTCTTCGAGACAGTGGTTGTAATACTCGGTGAGTTTGCTTATGGATTGCTCATCGAGGTTGCGAAGCGTTTTATTAGTCACAGAGTCTGGGCCTGGTGCCGTGGTGGTTCGCACTTGGTTGAGGGCATGTCGAACCTCCGCTTCTGTGATGGGGCTGCAAAGCTCCTGATTGGGTTCACCAGCATAGTCGGGCATGGGTATTTGCGTAGGAGGGGGCATATGTTTGGAAGCCAGGTTGCTGAACATGGTCGGCAGGTCGGCTGCATGTTCATGCAGCAGTTTATTCATCTGGTGGTTATTGTGCGTCCTAGACGTGGTGGGGTCGAGCAGGTGCCGGAGCAATTGCCAGGTCTTTTTAGTGCTGAGAGTACCATGCGCGCCTTCGCAAACCTGAGTCCATTGCTGTGCCGCCAATTTGATAGCATATTGTTGGATCTGATAGTCTAATTTGGCGATTCGGATTCGGAGTTTACGATTGTAACGTGCTGTTAGCCATTTCCTAAGTAGAGCTTGCTTCGCTTCCCACATGTGTAATAGCTTGGAGTCAATTGTGGCCAAGGGTGTGTCTAGCGGGAGAGTAGTGGTATGGGCCTCTACGTCTGCTTGCAAGGCGTTCGCCCATTGCTCGATGTCGGTAATGGTTTCTTCGTTAGTGTTACAGCGAGATTTTCTAAATTCCGTCCAATTCGTAAGCCTTAGTGGTTTCGTGGCTAACGGTCTGTGCTTAAAATCTACACGGAGTTCGAGGATGTAATGATCGCTTCCCAAGTTGTTTTGGAGGTTTTGCCACGTCGCCTGAGTGATGCGGTGAGTTAGGGTGAGGTCAGGGGATGTATCCCTACTGACGCTATTTCCTAGCCGGGTAGGAAGAGTGAAGTCATTGTAGATGGTGAAACCTTGATTTTGTGTGTGCTGCCATAGAGCTCTTCCCTTAGGAGTGGATGCGGAGTGGCCCCACATTTGATGGGGGGCATTGAAGTCGCCCGTTACGACTAGCGGCTGTTTATTGGCGTTAGCTTTGGCCTGGGCAAGCATGTTCTCAAAGCGGTGGTGTCGAGCATTGGGAGGGCTATAAACATTCAACACGCATAGGGTGGGTTGTGTGCGGCTTTGAGGTAGAATTTTGGTGAAATCGTGGGGGATTTCTGTACTGCTGAATGTGTCCCGTTTAACAGAAAGATGTCGCCTTGCAAGTATGGCAGTGTTGGGCTTGTCTATGTGAGGGTCTTGAAAGGTATTGTATCCAGGTAGTGTGACTTTCCCGTGTGTTTCCTGCAAGGCTATAATGTCAGGGAACTCGTTAAGACTCTGTAGAAATAGTGTTAGAGATGCGCGCTTGTTGCGGAACCCCCTGCAGTTCCACTGCCAGATGACTAGACTACGGGCTGGCTTCATCATTATTGTCATTTTGAAGGACGGGAATTTGTGACGTCGCGGAGCATCTTTCCCAGCTGTCGATTAGCTCTTGAAACCGGCAAAACTGTGCAGATGCCTCACAAATAAATGCATCAAGCTTGCTCTGTAGTCGATTTTCGAGGGCAACAAGTTTGTTTTCCAGAATGTCCATGCGGTCAGTGAGGACAAATATGGCGTTTTCAACGGTGTTCTCGGTGTCTGTTATTTCGGCATTCTTCCTTTTTGCGGGTGGGGGCTGCGTGTGTGATGAAGGCAGCATTGGAGTTGCGGCTTCCGTCGTAGCAGTGGATGCAAGTGTGTCCATGTGTTCTGTCGGAGGACGTGTGAGTGTGGGCGCAAGCGTTTGTGGGAGTGGTTTGGAAGTAGCAGCAGGAGTGTCAGTGATATCGATGGGGGGGTGGAGCATTGCTTTGAGCTGTTTGATTTCGTTTTTAAGCATTTCGTTCTGATTTAGCATGTATTTGATGAGAGAGCTATCAGCATATTGTGAGGAGCTGCTATTGTGGGAGACTACTCCTGCCCAGCTCACCTTTTTATGGTTGATGTGCGGTGTCTCCTCGTTGCGTGGGGTCAGCGGAGGCCAAGCTTGCTTCGATGATGGGAGCTGCGCCGATGCTGCAGTGTTCTTGCGGCCAGAGCTGCTCTGCGGCGTCTCTTGTCCAGTGCGTTGATTGGGGGCCTGTACAGCGTTCCTGGCCGGAAGTGTCAGTTTAGACTCTGGAGGTGCCGGGGGCGGTGTCCGTGGTTTGTAACGAAGTTTGCACTCTGAGGAACCAGTCTCATGTGTTCCGTTGCAGATGATGCAAGTGGGAGTACAGCTGTGGTCCTGAGGAGGATCTGGCGTGCCACATTTTGGGCAGAGACATATGGTCACATTGGGGCAGAGGTCTTGGCGATGGCCAAGCTGCCGGCACTTAGTACACGCCTCCACTTTTTGTCGATATGGTCGGCAGCGGAGGTCTGTGCGGAGGTAGTCAATGTAGAAGGGGACCTTTGAGCCTTCGAAAGTGACCAGGATGGAGTCTGTAGAGCCCATTCTTCGAGCAGCTAGGATGTTGATTGCTGGATTGGACTCTCGAAGGTTAGCCAACACGTTCCCTTCTACCAGGGAGGCCGGCAGCTTGATGATACCCCTACACGAATTTTTAGGGTCTGCCACGTGCGTGGAGACTTCGTAGCTCTTGCCCATGATGGTGAGGGTGGCGATCTTCAAATAGCGTTCAGCCCTGTCCATGCAGGGAGTGCTTATGATGATTGTGTTGTTAATCTCGTTGGCCCGGAGTCGATCTAGCGACGCTGCAGCCCTGGAGAGACCAGTGGACTTGATGACGATGTCACGGAGAGAGACTGGATGTATTTTGGCGCAGTTGACTCCACCGTGTACACGAAGAATTATTTTGTATTCTGCGGCTGGAAGTGGAGGAGGACGAGGCAGAATGTGGCTTACTTGCGGTGGAGTTTTGAGGGCGCTGGGCGAGGTTGGCGAAGGCTTCTTCGTGTCGGAGTAAATAAATTTCTCGCGCCAATCGAGGATCTCTTCCGGAGTCATGTAGACGCTGTCGACGACGCCGTCCTGACTCATGGCTGCTGCAGCTGCTACCGCCGACGCACGCTGCCGGCGTTGCGCGGCAGGGGCGCAGGGGTTTGGATGTTTCGAATAATTGGCGATGAGCTGAAGATGACAGGTCCGATTTCCGCTGAAGAGGTGTCGTTCGACAGCGAGTCACTTACAGCACCAGTGATCCAAAAATCACGAGAGTCGAGGCAAGAATTTGGACACAGCACACGCAAAAAGACGGAGCCGATGCATCATGCAACCACAGCGTTCCCCTCGCTGGCGTAGTATCCCGCCTGCAGAAACTTCTTGAGGGGCCGCATCTCGGCCGATGCACTCAAGATACTAAAACGACGAGGCACTCCGCTCCCGTACACCTCCGTAACGTGGGTACCCGGACACGAGGGACTACAGGGGAACGAAGCGGCCCAAGCCGCCGCCCGCGAGCACGTCGGCCGGGCTCCCCTCTCCCCACGCGCTCTCGGACCCGCGACAGAAGAGACGGAGGCCGTACCCACCAACTATTCGGCCATATTGCAACATTACAGGCTCGAGCGTCGAGTGTACCCTCCACCGCACCCTAAACTCGACAGAGAAGAAAGCCTGATCCTCAGACGCCTGCAAAGTAATACGTACACGCACGGAATGATAATGCATCGCCTCTACCCGACGCTCTACGGATACCTCTGCGCACTCTGCAACGTACCCGACACTCTGGCACACTTGTTCCTGGAATGCCCGTGGCAGGAAGGCAGCGAAATGCAACTAGAGACGCACGCAAAACGAGCAATAGAATCAAACGACCTATTCGAAACGTGGGAGGCCAAGCTAACCCTCGGGGACCTGGAAGACCAACGACAACTCGTCGCCAGGGCCAAGAGGGCAGTCGAAGCCAGAGGGTTCCTGGACTAAGGAACCTTCCCACCTTAGGGTGATCCCCGTCCTCGCTCGGGACAGTGTTTCGTACAATAAACGTTTCTTTCTCTCTCTTTGTTGGGTAGAGTTATTCACAGGTAGTTTTACCAGATGTGAACCATGGGAATAGTCTAGCACATCCCTATTTAACTAGTATATCTTGCTTAGGCGAATAAACTAAATACCGCCTGTCACAATTATTTTGTATATAAAATCATACCTGTATTTTAGGCCGATGTCAAAAGGGCCCCCGTTGACAGAAAAAGGATACACCTCTGCATGAAACACATCACTGTCGACAAAACCTTGCCCTGCTGGGTCTCCTGCGTACTAAAACAGTTTCTAGCAGGGAAACATTTTTGTCAGTGATGATGCGGATCAGGCAGAAAGAACATCCTGGTTTCATTTACACCAGGCAGGATAGCATGACACAAGTATACGACACAGAATACTGTGCTACATTCAATTATTAAAGAAATGAACGATGGTTCACATCTGCAAAAACACTCGGCACATCACCTTATCCGGTAATATAAATAATTTTTTTCTGATGTCAGTGCCTCATTTAAAAGTAAATTGTAACTTATTTTGTGGGTGTCCCACATGCTTGCAGAGCATCATGCAGGAATAATGGCTCGTTCTTCGGCATACCACCCTGTTGCGCATTTTATACTGGCTAGAACTGTTAATTCACGTATAGATACACAATCACGATCGACCATGCGCCGGCTTCCGTGGTTGTAGCGCGTCTCTCACTTGGCGCGCGGACACCCGAGCGGCGCAGACACTTGAGCTCAGTGGCAGCGCAGTGGCGCTGGTGGTGTGGCGCCATCTTATAAGGGCGCCGATAAACATACACGGCCCATCCATTAGTGAATTCCTCGCGTATTGGATGCTACCGGAACTTAAAGATAAAATCAGAACACGCTGTTATTTTTTACACACATTGTACGATGAGGTTTCCATGCTAGTGCAGCGCGTTGCATAAAATATAATTGCAAGATAAAATGCTTCAAAATATCTGCTTCACTCTATGTGACATAGTCAAACGTCATTACCCAATAAATTAGGAAAGATGCTGAATCCGAATACGTAATTAACAAGAGTGACAAATTGCAGCAAAGATGGCAATGCGCAGACCTTGAAGGTGACTATTGCCATAGCCAGAGCAGGACAGCCGTCACAGGAAAGTACTGGCTGCCCGCAAAAGCTCGCTGTCGTAGGTCGCGCGTGAAAGTTCTTGTAGACACAGGCAAGCAAAATCTGCAAAGAGGAAAAAGGCGAGGGAGGGAATGAGAATGTGCAAATTGGAACTTCAATTAGCAATATGTGCCATGCAAAAAATTTGGCTCACATAAAATATAAATTTTGGTCCTCCTATCTCAAGGCATTGGGCTGTGTATGTACACTTGGCTGTGTAAGTGATGATGCTTAAAATGACTAGTATATTTCCTAGAAGATCATTATTAAAATGCAGAACAAAGTCAGACAGAGAAGTGTCTTCAAAATATTATACAGTGTTTCGTGGCTAAAAAAGTCACTTCAACTTGTCGAACAAGTCTTTGAGGACTTCTCTGCAAAATATAACGAGCTTAAGATAGTTAACCGTTCGGTAGGTAAATGACGCGCTAGCTTGATTAACTAGTTAAATCGCGTTTTATACTAAACCAAAAGCAAGTTACGCATTTTGAACTCTCTAGCTGTCGCCTTTTTTCATATTGAAATATGACATAGTACAGGTTAAGCAAGTAGCATACAAAGGACTGGGGATAAAGTAATACAAGGCATCGCTTCTGGGGCTGGGTCAATGCCTTTTGCTGATATATTTTCATCTGACCCTAATTGGCTTAAGGTGATACTTTACGCCAATAACGTGTCACCTTGGCTGATGCGTCATACAAAATTTAAAGTATCTCATGATAAACACGAGAACATTGCCCACTGTCTTGAAGTGTTAACGTGGCAGTTGCGCCAGAGAGTGCAAAGTGATTTGTAGAGCTTGCAAATTTATTAGATCATTGCATCTATAGCCACATGTAATTTTGAGCATCTACATTGTCCAGCAATAGAAAGCCACTATGTACAAAAAACTGTATTCAAATAATGATCCGTGGCGAATAATTGCCCACCTAGCTAAAGGCGAAAAGTGGCAGCGTAGTCATAAGGTTAAGAAAAATAAGTTGCTCAATTCTGATAACACGTTTGATTGATATTATTGAAATACATTAGATAAACAACAGCACAGGAAAAATTAGACTTATGACAAACTTTTGCTAAGCCCCTCTGCAAACTGCTGGAACCCGCAGCACCATGTCTCTTCTGCACGCGCATTTGACAACACAATCTGTATCTCTGACGCATGCACCTCCACACATCATTGTACAATCCCATCAGAGCAAGATTAAATAATAGTCTGCACAAGCTATCTGAGATGATTCATTCGGGAGGCGCCAGACAAGTGCCGATGGTGGTAGAGCCAAATTGAAGTTCATTCTTGCATGGAAGCCTCAGTCCACATTTTATCAATGAAAGGAGCAAAGCATACACCCTGCAGCGCACACAAAGAACGGAAATTAGATTCCTTGCTGATGCCGCGAAGAAAATTCCTGTCAAGAATGTAAATCACACAAAAAGCCTTTTAAAATACCGAACTCATCACATACTGACTTGAACACATTCGTGCATTATGGAAGCGAGTTGCAGCGTACACTGTTATAGCAGAAATTTTCTCATGTATGAAATACTGGAATATGATGACACAACAGAGTTACTTTATGAGTTCTTACACAATACTATATATAGTTATTAAGTTTTGTAAGGTTTAGGGAAACTATGTAGTAGAAGTAACCTGCGCACACTGGTGCGGAGAAACTGGGCATAATAGTAGCAGCTTAATAATTAAGGATAAGTGCGAAATATTGGCCCTTTGTTAAATGCTAGATATTTTATCGCAAAGCGGTCCCTGGTCTTAACTCATATACAAATCATTGTGAGGACTAGACAGAGTAAACTGGCTTACACGGATAATAATGATGAGTTCCCGTCCTTCAGCTAGCACACAGAGAGAAGAAGTATGTACAATCTATAAAGTGAAAAGAACAAAATAAGAGAGCATCAAGTCAGTTGAAAGACATATTTGCAATCACAAATTAGGTGTCCATTAATCAAAGACAAGCAGTCGTGATTTCACTCCCAGAGGTAGCATTCACTAAAATACAAGGTTTGCAGCTTATTTAGAACAAAGCACCAATGCCATTTTTACATCAGCAGCCGATTGCATTTAACATTGTATAAAACAAGTAAGCATTGCAGTAATCTTTTTGTTTTGCTATAAAGTGGGAATGCTATAAGCTGTATAGTCACACATACGTGCGCACACGCATGCAAAGCTGTAACGTATGCAAGAACAAAAGGACGCAAAATAGGTCGAGTACAGTCTGGTTCATGATTACGGCCAGCGTCTCTTCTTTGAATGAACTCCTTTCTGTTAATTCGTGCTGCGTTAACTGTAAAGAGTATAAACAAGCAGAACTCTCGTATGAAAATAAAGGTTGACGAAAACCTACAAGCCAGAAGCGGCCAACCATCAATATATATTTGGGGTTTTACGTGCCAAAACCACTTTCTGATTATGAGGCACGCCGTAGTGGAGGACTCCGGAAATTTTGACCACCTGGGGTTCTTTAACGTGCACCTAAATCTAAGCACACGGGTGTTTTCGTATTTCGCCCCCATCGAAATGCGGCCGCCGTGGCCGGGATTCGATCCCGCGACCTCGTGCTCAGCAGCCCAACACCATAGCCACTGAGCAACCACGGCGGGTGCCAACCATCAATACTCGTTGCGGTTGACACCTAAAAAAAAAAAAAAATTCGGACATTGTTCACGAAAAACAAAGTGGGAAGTATTTCACTTACCGGAAAAAAAAAAGAAACATGCTATCCGTACGGGCGACTCACAAAGGCGCATCGAGAACGACAGCGGCGAGCGCAGATTCCGTCATTGTGGTAGTGAGCCGCCGGCGAAAACACACAATACAAGCGATGTTACAAAGCAGTGATGGAAAACACACGTCAAACAGCGTCGGCACATTGACTCCAGCTGACATCAAATAAATGTATAGAATAGCTTAGAACCGCACAGAACTAGCATATAACATACGAACCCACGACCGCGGCATTGCGTGCGCCAACCACCGCTTTTCATTTCGAACTTCTTGCGTTCCATTGTTTCCCGCACGGAATGAGATGCCTGAAAAAATTGTTGCCTGTGTACTTGAATACCGCCGAAGTCACCGTACCGCGGTGGCTAGCACTATGACACCGCTGCGATCACAGCCATCGCGCTGCGATCACTGTGACACCTGCGTTTCGCTCTTGCTGACATCCCCCGCTGCGTGAGCATGAAATAATGGCTTCCAGGCGTCGCGTGCGCACCCTTTATTGAAAACAATAATACACTTTTGATTGTTGAAGTTCCGGTGTCAAATTATTCAACAATGAAGCCAGCCTATTATATTGCTTATTAGGAGTTTGCCTCTGGCGTCTTTTGTTCGTTAACGCCAAGTGTCACCGTACATCTAACATGCCGTTTGACATTTTATGCACTTTCAGACAGAAATGTGTAAAAAAGTTATTGAGTTAGACGCTCTGGATGCGCTTAGCTAACTATGGCGACACCTGTATAGTGGGCTGTTACCGCAGATAGAATATGTACTAGTATATTTAAGACACTTAGGTTATGTTTAGAACGAATTCAATTTAAATCTTATCGTAGATCAAGACATCTATAGCCGTTTGTAGCCTTTTCAAGATATTTTAATGAGGTTCTGTGTTTTTTGAGTAGCATCATAGAGTTTCGTACAATAATGGGTAGCATGGTGCGTGAAGACGGTAGCGAGCATACGCCAAGTAGACGCCGAGCAGACGCTGTGGCGCAGGTGAACATTTCTAAGGGCATTCGCCCTAATACTTGCTAAGGAGGCCGCAACGTAAGTGCAGGGAAAGTAGAGGAAAAGCGAAGCCCTGCTGTCGCATGCATGTAAAAGCAGCTTATGGTTACGGCGTCCAAACATTTTTTTTGTGTTAATACACCAACCATGGAGCTTGTAAAAGGATGGCAAGCAGACGCGGAGCTGAGGACGCGGCACGAGTGAGCACACCTCGAGGGGCACTCGGCCTCTCTGTTGGCTAAGAATTCGTGTGGCTTCTACAGTGCTGCAGCCAGTTTGTGAGATGGAGTATCGGCTTTCCTATAGGTGGCGTTGCTTGGACGAGCACCTATTGCTACACATGCAGAGACGCCACGAACATGCACAGCGAGCACCGCGGCATCGAAGCACAAACGGAAAGGGCGCGAACATGGTCGCGGACGCTCCACTGATCTCGAACGATCCGCTAGGGGGCCGTGGAGTACTGATGTGCTTCCCATGGGTTCCTGCGTCTTGCACTCATTTTCACGGAAAAGACCACTCACTCTTTCCATCTTGCACCGACAGATTCATCGGCAAGCTACACGAAATCAGCGGACATCACCTAGTTTAAAACTGATGAGTTTTTAGTCTAGAGCTCGAGCTTCATGTCCACCGACCATCCCTCCTTGCTAAGCCTAACGCCGAGCGAGACCACACCGGTCCACAGGGGTGAACCGCCATCGCACGTGCAACAGGCCCACGGTGCGCAGGGAGAGGAGGCCGACAGTAGTAGTAGTAGGGGTTTAATGTGGGAATGACGCTTATTTCGGCAGCCCTATAGGAAGCATGGCGCAGCGTCAGAGGAAGAGGAAGCGGGAAATAAAGATGAGTGGAAGGGAAGAGAAGGGGAAGCAGCAGGAGCCTCGTCCGTTCATGGAGGATGCCGATGATGAAGGCAGTGGCTGGCGGGGTGCGGTCGCTTATCGGTAGGCGCGATCCCGTTCGCTTCCACAAATTCCAAGAGGCTGTGGAGAGCTCGGAGGTGGTGTGTGTGTGTGTGTGTGTGAAGTGATTTTAGAGAGAATGGAAGAGATAAGTGCAGTGCCGTAACTGTCTCTCACAGGAGGACACTTGCACGGGAAAGGGGTGTGGGGAGAAAAAGATGAGAGAGGAAAGGAGGAGGCGGCAAAAAAAGAAAAAAGACCATAAGCGAAGGCGGCGATAGGAACAGGAGGTCGCTGCAGGCGTTCCAGCCCCGTTGGCTGCAGACAGCACGCGCTGCCGCACGTGCACTGTACGCCAGAGAGGAGGCTCAGCGCTCGCTGGCGCTGCAGCTAAAAGGCAAGCTTCGCGACTGTCATGGATGACTTGCGGATCCCTCGCGCCGACCTCCCGGCAAGGGCCACCATCACTCGGCAAGTGCCTCGCTGGCTCTTCCGCTGCCTAGTAGCTTTGAGTTGATCGCCAGTGCGAAATCATTCAGGCCAAAGTGGTGACCATCACCGACGCGTGGCTCGTGAAGCACCCTGCTGACAATGTCCCGCCCACTCCCAGCGAGAGGTTCTGCAAATGGCTGTAGGCCTTTCCCTGGAGATCCCTTCTACTGTAGCCCCCGAAGGTGCTGGTGACCCTCGCGACGAGAAAATCGATTACTCGACCTGCGGCAAACGCTCCCGCAACAGCAACAACAGTGGTAACGAAGCTCAACGGAAAATTCCACTTCCGATGAGAAATCCGCATCGTCTGTGACCACGCGCCCTGCCCCCAAGAAAGAATGCAAAGGCGGCGCCGCATATTAACAGGAAATTTATTTATTTATAGTACTAGTAACTTTCGCACAGCCTGTATCAATTCAAGATCATTCTATCTTTTCGCTGCAGCAACAGATTGAAGATGCTTGCAATTCGCCTCATGCCCAGTTGGATATTCTGTTTTAAAGAACTGCAGCATGCTCTCTCGAAGAAATGCCAAAGAACATCGACTGGTCTTGGCAATATCTCTTACTGCACCTTGAGAAACCTTGGCCCAACAGGCAAGTCCATTCTGCTATATGTCTTCAACAAGATTTGGAAGGAAGCACATGCTTCTGTGAATTGGAGAAGCACTAACGTGGTCCTATTGCTAAAACCTGTCAAATTGTTACTGTGTCTCTCGTCTCCTTCCGCCCTGTTAGTTTAACCAGTTTCAAAGGTGATGTAAAAAATGATCGATATTAGACTGCAATGGTGAAATAGCGGATAGAATCCAGCAGTTGTCTACCAGATCAAATGGCTGGTTTTAGAAAACGTAGATGTACATTGGACTGCATCGTTGACTTGGTAACGTTTGTTGATCGCGAGATTGGCTGTGGGAACATTGCTGTTTCTGTGTTTATGGATGTTAAGCATGCCTTTGACTCGGTCAGTGCCCTTCATGTTCTATTTATACTTTCTATGTTCGGAATACATGGCCGGGTTCTCAAATGGATCGCTAACTTCTTGAAAGACAGATATATATATATATATATATATATATATATATATATACAAATGGCGGACAAAGCGATGCATAAACCATAAAGAAAGGAATTCAGCAAGGAAGTGCCTTAAGTCCACCTCTCTTCAATGCAGCAATAGCCGATTTACCAGCAGTACTTCCCGCATACATAAACATATCTATGTACGAGTATTCTTCCAGAAATGAGGTTACCAAAGAGCTCCAGCCACACGGGAACGTGCGAGGCGAAATCCGGCAAGACTATTGCGCGCGGCTGTTCCCCACTCTCGGTGCCCCCCGGCCGCGCTTCGCTGCGCTGCTCTTTCTTGGCTCAGCAGCGGTCCGATATGGAGGTTCCCATTGTTTATCCCACTAAGTGCGGGATTCGTTCCGTAATTCGCTTTTTGCACGCCAAAGAAACTCGACCCGCGGATATTTATCGTCAGTTGACAGATGTGTATGGCGACAAATGTGTGTTCGTTCAACACGTTCGAAAGTGGTGCAGGGGGTTTAGTGCCAGTCGGAAGGAAGTCTGCGATGAAGAACGGAGTGGAAGACCGTCAGTTTCGGAGGCGTTTATCGAGATAGTCCAACGCGAAGTACTTCAAAACAGGAGGATCACCGTCCGTGAACTTGTTGCTCAGATTCCTGGGAGTTCTTACAGTACAGTGGAAAGAGCTTTGACTGAAAAATTGGGGAATCACAAGTGTTGTGCTCGATGAGTACCGCGGCTATTGACCTTCGACCACAAGGAAAATCGCATTGACTGTGCTCACCAGTTTCTTCAAAAGTGTGAAGAAGGAAGGATTGCTGGACTCCATTGATACGGGAGACGAAACGTGGGTGTTTCATTTCACTCCCCGAAACGAAACAGAAATCCAAACAGTGGCGTCACCCAGTCACCAGTCGCAAAGAATTTAAAAAAACTCCTTCTGCTGGCAAAGTAATGGCCAGTGTAAGGGGATTATAAGGGGATACTGCTGATCGATCTCATGAAACGTGGGACAACAGTCAACTCAGACAGTTGTTGTGCAACACTAAGAAAACTCAGGCGAGCTATCCATAACCACTGGATAGTACGACTGGCAGCAGGGATAACGCTGCTTCCCGACAACGCCCGACCTCACGTCTCCCGTCAAACCCAGGAACCTTTACAAACTTTGGGTGGACTGTCATGCCCCACGCACCGTACAGTCCAGACCTCGCGCCTAGTGGTTATCACTTGTTCCCCAAGTTAAAAGAACATTTGAGAGGCCAACGCTTCCGGAGCCACGGTGAAGTCAAAGAAGAGGTGAAGTGCTTCCTCAACGGGTTGGCGGCGGAGTGCTATGACATTGGGATACAGAAATTGGAGCACAGTTTAGAAAAATGCGTAGAAAAAGATGGCGATTATGTAGCGAAATACAGCAAAGTTCCATCTTTCGAATGAAGTAAATATTTATGTGAATAAACAATGTTGCCTATTTCTAAAATTGATGGGAACTTTACTTCTGGATCAACCCTCGTATGCTGATGACAGTTGCACATGGACATGAAACAAGCCTCTGGAGGTTGTCAAGAATCGGCTGCAGGAAACTTCGAATGAAATAGGTGATTATTTAAGCGAACGGAGTATGCAGATATCTTATGCCAAGTCGGCGGTTTTGCCTTTTACAAGAAAAAAAGTTAGAAATCTTGGTCTTTCAACAGACGGCCATGTGATCGAGCTGGTTCGAAAACATCGTTTTCTCGGCGTGATTTTAGACCGCCACCTTCGATGGATTCATAATTTAACCGCCCTGAAGGACCACATTAGTTGTGTAATAAATGTTTTGCGCAGAATCGCAGGCAAGAAGTGGGATGAAACAACTGCATCCCTGCTTCACATTCATTCACCACATGTCCGTCAGAATAGCTTACTCCGCCTCTCTATTGCACAATTTGTCTGCGACGTCCCTCCACCGGCTACAGCTGTTGCAGGCTCGGAGTTTACGAGTGTGTCTAGGAGTTCGGCAAGCTACATCGAATCACTTCACTATTGCAGAAGCACGGGAACCACATTTCACAGTAATTCGCAGCCTAGAAACATGTCGACATGTCCTCAGAATCTCTACCCAGTATTCTGCGCAACCACTTATCTCTCTGATAGAGAACCGGTCCGGGTGCACAGGTACACGCCATGTTTCAGCAGCATAAATCACAACTTCCGCGTTGCGTTTTCCACAATGGCAGAAGAGGCGGCCTCTTCCACAGCGGCGGCAACGTCAACGGTTGTCCGTGCGCAGCAAAGAGATCCGAACAAGTTTTCCGGAACTGATGACGTCGATATTGACGACTGGTCGGCTCTATACGAGTGTGTAGGCAAAGACAACCGATGGGACGATACGGTTATGCTGGCGAATCTTATATTTTACTTATAAGGAATAGCAAAGGTCTGGTCCGGGAATCATGTAGCTGAAATAGGAAAGTTGGGATTCCTGATAACAAAAGATGCGTAATCTGTTTGGAAAGGCCATTGGTCCCATGGCCGCGGCTGGCGTCACGTGCTCAAACATCTACGGAGTCCAATCATTCTTAATACATGATGCAACATGGTCGACCCCATCATACGGGAATGCAAGCGTTTTGAGAACGCTAAAAGCCAACGCATTGCTCACCAGTTCATGCGTGTGCCTAACACGACAGCAAGTTCGTCATGTGAAGAAGAACCTGCACTACAGGTACCGCTCACCGCGGAGCATGTCCCCAAGATTGTCCGACGCTAAATTGAGGCAATGTATCCTGATTTCACGAGCTCTCGTGCCGTTGAATCTGCGTCCACTTGTTCAAGCCATCCTTCGTCAGGAGCTGTCCAGTCTTGGCTTGGGCTCTGTGTTTTCGGTCACTTCTTCGCGCCCAACTGACTGTCCCCACGTGTCCTATGCTCAAGGCCCGAGGCCCTCGCTATGTCGTCGCAATCAGGCCGAACGGAGGACTGCCGATGACCGGCCTATTTGCTTTACCTGCCATCGTATAGGTCACGTCGCACGCTATTGCAACAGCCGTTGGTCCTGGCGTCCCCATGCACCCTATGCCCATAAGCGTCGCCACGAGCAAAATCCTGAGCGTTTCGAACCTCACTGCGCACAATCGCAGACTACCAGCAATGACGCTCCCACCATGTCATATCGACGCTCACCATGCCCGCGTGGACACCAGTCGCGTTCGCCGCTCTCTCGCCATACGTCATCTCACTCGCCCCAATTCCACCGTCCGTCGCCGCCGATTGGACGCCTGCCTTCGGAAAACTAGACGATGTAGCGCCCGGAGGTGAGGCTGCATTAACGACCTGAGCACACAATCCTCAGACCACACTGCCTACTAGACGTAATCTAATATACGCTAAAGTGGACGGTGTACGCGTCGCTGCACTCGTTGACACAAGCGCACAGATATATATCATTGGTTCAGAGCTTCGTCATTGCATGAAGAAGGTCCTCACACCACCCATGTGGTCAAGCATCACTGTCGCCGATGGTGGAACGCTTCCTGTCCTTGGGATGTGCTCAGTACACATCAATGTCGGCGACTGCTCCACGACTGTACTATACTTGCTGTGCTCAAGCAGTGCTCCCATGAGCTTATCCTCAGTATGGACTTTCTATCAGGCCATTCCGCCCTGCTTGATTTTGGAAGTGGCGCGATCCAGCTCGACGTGCCTCTTCACTCCGACTCTCCACCCACACGTCAACCACGTTTCTGCTCCGTCGATCACCTTCGACTGCCTCCTCAAGCTGTTACGTAGGTGAACTTGACTTCCCTACCTTCCATTTCCGATGATGATTACTTGTTGACCCCATTACCCGCTGTTTTATTGGCCCGAAATATTAGAGTTCCTCACAACCTCGTTACTATCACTAATAACACAGTGTCCCTGCCCATCTTGAACTTTAGCTGGGGTACGCAAATTATCCCGGTAGGCATGGCTCTGGCCAACGTCTGTTCTGTCGATGAGCATGTCATTTCTGCATTCACTGCAGACGATTTCGTCTTCCGCTACGGTCACCTCCTTGTCCACTTCAACCAACGTCAGTTCTGACAAAATAATAGCGCCTGACCTCGTCCCAACACATGCTACCGATCTCCGACACCTGTTTATTTCCTATCGTGACATCTTTGACTTGGATGACCGCCTGTTGGGTCAACCATCCGTCGTAACTCACCGGATTTATACTGGAGACGCCAACCCCATCCGACGACGTCCCTAATGTGACAAGATGTCCACCAAAATGTCATTGAACCTTCCTGTAGTCCTTGGGCATCACCTGTGCTTTTAGTAAAGAAGAAGGATGGAAGCTGGCGCTTGTGCGTCGACTACCGGCACTTGAACAAAATCACACATTAAGAGGAAGCTTTAGCTCGGGCCCAACTCCGACGCGGCCTATTCAAATAGATGTAAAACGCAAAAACATTTTTCTGAGATAACCCCTGGACCGATTTTCATAAAATTTGTTGCACTTGTGAGAGAAAGTCAAATTCTAGTGACTCTTGGAAGCAGACTTTTGATTTAAGTCCTGGATTTTGTTAAAAGAATTTTCAAAAATTTTGATGTTCGAGAAATATAGAAGAACGAAGTTTACAAATTCATAACTCTGCATCAAAAACAGATATCGCAGTTCTGTAAACGGCATCCATTAGACCGTTGAAAGCGGACAAATTTGATTTGTCATTTTATATCTTACGTGAATTTGTTACGCTGTTTACAAAGGTTATGCAAAAGCTGTATTTACATATTACTAAATTTTTTGAGATTCATGTATAGCATATCAATTTTGTCCGCTTTAGATTTACTATTATATGCAATTCACAGAATTGTATTATCGTTTTTCGTTTCTGAGTTACAGAGTTGTAAACTTGATAGTTCCTTTTTTGAAAATTTGCGATTTTTGCCAGTTTTTAATAAAAAATTAAAGACCTAACTCAAAAATTGGAAACCAACAGTCACTATATTTTAAGTTTTTCTTTTAAAGGCAACAAACCTCGTCAAATTTGGTGCAGTGGTTGCCGAGAAAAACGAATTCTCCTTTTACATGTATTTAGATAGGAGCACCCGAGCTAAAGCTTCCTCTTAAGACGTTTTCCCAATGCGGCGGATTGATGACGCCCTTGACTGTCTTCACGGGTCTACCTATTTCTCATCCATCGGCCTCCGCTAAGGATATTGGCAGATTTCTTTCGACGACCTGGACCGCGAAAGGACAGCATTTGTTATACCCGACGGTCTTTTTCAATTTAAAGTTATGCCTTTTGGCTTATGTAATGCCCCCACTACGTTTGAAAAAGTGATGGACTCTCTGCTTCGTGGCTACAAATGGTCATGACGGATTACAATGAAATCACGAAGGCCTACCGCTTGGCTCGCAGGACTCTTCCACCCCCGCACCCGAGACTGAGTCGAGCGGAGGCGGTAGTACTGAGACAGCTCCAGACCGGATCGCTGGCGAGCCCGAAACTGTTAAATCGCATGTACCCCGAGACATATCCGACAGATATGTGCAGAGTCTGCCGGAGGGGGACCGCAGACTACACGCACATCTTGTGGGACTGCATTAAATATCCAGAAGACGCTAACTCAAGAGCACTCCCACCGCGGCTCGAGGCAGCCGCGAAGAGCTACGACCGAGACGATCAGCTCTGGGCCGTCCAGCAGGTCCTCGACCCGCGCCGAGTAACGGCACCTTCGAGGATGACGTAGGCCCTCGTCGGGGCGCGCGAGCGCCCAACTGCAGGCATAATTAAAGTTTCTCCAATCCAATCCAATCCAATCAACATGCCTCTGTTATCTAGATGATGTGATCGTTTTTCACCAACATTTAAGAGCCACCTGACTGGCCTATCGGCAGTGCTTGGTGTTTTCCGACGTGCTGGTATTTAGTTGAACTCTTCGAACTGCAGCTTCGGCCGTCGTAAAATTACCGTGCTAGGCCTCCGCGTGAGCTCTTGCAGCGTCCAACCTGATCCCGACAAAATTCATGTCGTGAAAGAGTTCCCTGTGCCGCGTTCGGCCAAAGACGTCCGGTGCTTTGTTGGCTTGTGTTATTACTTCCAACATTTTGTCAAGAACTTTGCCAACATTGCCTGTCTGCTAACACAGCTCCTGAAGAAGGAAAACACAATTTCATAGGGTCCTCAACAAGCCAACGTATTCCAAATTCTCACCAGATTGCTCACTATTCCCTCCATCTTGGCGCATTTTCACCTCACGCCTACACAGGTAAGTAGGTAGACCCTGCAGCGCCTACACAGGCGTACGCCAGCGGACACCGCATCGGCGCTATCCTCGCACAGCAGCAACAAGGCTAAGACCACGTCATTGCCTACGCCAGTTGCCTCCTCTCCCCTTCAGAGCGCAAGTTCTACATCACCGAACGCGAATGCCTTGCTCTAGTTTGGACAGCCACATAATTTCCACCGTACTTGTTTGGCCGCACCTTTTCGATCATCAGGGGGCACCACGCGTTGTGCTGGCTCACGTCCCTCGAACACCCGACTTGACACCTTGGTCGCTAAGCGCTGATGCTTCAAGAATATAGCTTTCATGTTATTTACAAGTCCGGTGTCATGCACCAGGACGCCGATTGCCTACCATGTCATCCCGTGCACCCTCCCGATTCCACCGCCCATGATTCCTACACCTGCGTCCTCGCAATGTCCGACTTGAGCGATATACGCAATGAACAGCTGTGATGCAAACTTGCGGTCCATCATCGATCGTCTACGCTCTAATCCCTCTGACCCGTCCCTCCACCTGTTCGTGCTCCGCGACAATATTCTCTACCGTCGCAATACCAATTACGATGGTCCGGCGCTCTTGCTTGTAGTACCTGACCCTCCGTTCTACTCTTCTCTACCAGCTCCACGATGCCCCAACAGCCGACCATCTTGAAGTATCCTGTACATACGACCGCGTGCGGCGTCGATTCTTTTGACCAGGGCTTTGTTGTTCTATGCACAGGTACGTTTCTTGTTGCGAGTTCTGCCAACGTCGCAAGTGCTCGTTCTTGCAGCCTGCGGCCCCACTTCAGCCTATAGACACTCCAACTAGTCCGTTCTACCGCATCAGCCTTTATCGCGTTGGACCATTTTCAACTCCTCCTTCGCGGAACAAGTGGAGCACCGTAGCTACTCACTACGCAAAACGATACGCCATCACACGGGTACTGCCGACCGGTTGCGCCACGGACGTTGCTGACTTCCTGCTTCACAACGTCATCCTCCGCCACGGCGCTCCACTGTAGCTGCTCACACATCGCGGTCGGTGTTTTCTTTCACACGTTGTCGACAATATTTTTCTATCTTGTTCCACATGTCACAAGCTAAGCACCGCCTACTACGCGCAGACTAATGGACGTAGAGAGCGCCTCAACCGCACGTTCATCACGATGCTATCCATGTATGTTTCAGCAGAGCACGTGATTGGGAGAAAAGTTTGCCTTATGTGACATTTGCATACAACTCGTTCCGCCACGACACTGCCGGCTTTGCCCCCTTTTATCTCTTGTTTGGCCGCAACCTCACCTTTCCCTTTGAGATACTACTTCCATCATCTCCACACGCTGCTACAGATATGCTCGCGACGTTACTGCTCGTGCTCAAGCGGCTCGTAATATCTCACGGGATCGTCTCTCTGCTTCGCAGCTGACTCAAAAGGCCCGTTACAATAGCCACCACAGAACCGTTCACTTAGGACCAGGTTCCTTGGTCCTTCTTTGAACCTCTTGCCGCCACGTCGGCCTGGCTTCGAAACTTTTTTCCGCTACTCCGGACCCTACGAGGTTTTACGCCAGTTCACCGAGGTGACATACGAGATAAGCCCGTTGGATGGCCACTCGTCATCTCCAGTGCCCCCTCCCCCCCCAACAGATGTCGTGCATGTGACCCGCCTCAAGCCATACGTTTCAGCCTACAGCCCTATCCTTGTCTAAGCGCCGAGACGGCGCTCCGACAGCGGGGGGTTACGCTACAGGCCACTTCCGCATTCTGAAGAAGGTGCTGAGCAGGACGACGATAAGGACGATCGAAAGAGCTCCTTCGTGTTTTGTGGTTGTTCTGTCGTCTTGACTGTGGCTTCTCTGGATATATCTTGTAAACATAATTTTGCTTAACCTTTATCTACGTCACAATAACATTATCCTCTGTGACCGCAGATGCAAAACATCCATTGAAACTGTCAGCGGCTGGAGGCTTCGACTGTGCCGTCGAGCGAACATTCTACGATTGGTTGACATATCTCCGAAGTTTGTGAGGCACATCTCTTAGAAATCTTGGGATTGTGATGCCGAAGAACTTTTGTTTAGATTATTTCACAAGTTGCTTGAGTTCCTTCCTTGCCAAGACTTTGAATGGTGTGTCGAAACTGAGTACTACGGTTATTCTTAAAATTCTTACGTTTTTGATTTAGTTGTCTCTTTATGGGTATTATTTCTGTAGTTATCCGAGGAGTTCTATTACTAGTTTTATTAATGTGCTTAGATGTATACCATTGTATACAAGACATGACCAAATTAAAAAAGTATCCCCAGAGATATTCTGGGCTCCGGTTAAGCTGATAAATTTCAGAGAATTTCTCTTAAGAGTGCTCTAAGAATTCCAGTACCCCAAGATTATCAACGCCAGCATGGTTTAAAACGATGTTCGTAAGGGAAGGTGCATCGTGCTGGGGAAAAGGTGTAAAGACAGCACTGCTAGCTTACGGTCAGAGATAAGATCACTGGTTTCACAGTCAAGTAGAAAAGGAATCCTGTGAGTATACACAAAAACAAGGTCAAGGACAGACGAACTACCTGCACTGATTCTTGTATAGTCGCTCACCACTTGATTTAAACAAAAGCAACATGCAAGTTCTAGTAGTTGTTCACAACTTAGAATTTCTGCTGCTCCAGAAGAGTAATTTTTACAGCTTATTCCAGATTGGTTGAAGGCCCCCAAAAGTATAATATTATCGCCACGATGCATATTGCAATCCATAAAGTGTCGGAGACATAAAGGCACTTGTACTGGCGATTTTGGGCGCCACCACCAAAGTCGCCAGGCCAACAATGTGAACAGCGCGGTTACTCAAATTGTCATAACCCTTACAGCCTCAACGTCAACTGAAACATGGAGGACAGTAAGATCTAGATTATCGCGAATCACCAACAAAACCCCGACACCTCTACTCTCCCGGGCTTTCCTAACCATTACAGAATAATTAGACGTTACTTCGCTATCTACTATATCTTTATGAAGCCATGTCTCAACAATCTTTATATTGTCCGGTACATGTTCTAGAATCATTGCTTCGATATCGTCGACCTTCTTTAAGATGCTTCTCGAATTCACATTCAATATCTTGAAGCTTTCGCTTTCCGAAATTTACGCAGAGTCATTCTGTGGGAGCGCATTACACTCGTATCACTCCTTCGTGTGTTTGTTCCATGCATAAAGAACATTGTTCACTTTGATTTTATCATGTACAAGCTTAACCTTGGCCCTTTTTGTCCTTTCCTCCGGTGAAAAAACCCATAGACATTTCCGTATTTTGAAGATTCTTTTGAAATAGTCCTTACTGACGCTTATATTCGTTCCCTTAAGCATTAATTAATTACATTATGGGGTTTTACTTGCCAAAGCCATGATGAGACACGCCGTAGTGGGGAACTGATAGGCAGACACTGACAGATAGGTTGAAAACGGGGTAAGTCGACAGTCAATGCTAATAACATTGAAAGGCAAGTGCAGAAAGTACCGACTAGAAATAGCATCTCTTTCATGTGCCAGGACAATGTAGAAACAGTCGCTATATAGAAAGCAACCCACTCGTGGCTAGAGGCAGAGGTCGTAAGAACAGGTCGTGTGTGTTCGTATCAGTCTATGGCGTCTTCTACACCCACAGTACGTGGGGTCTGCATAATTTTTCTAAAATTTTTATTTCTTCCTGTTTTTCCACTCTCCACTAAAATATTTGAATCCGTTTTGCCCTGTCAATGAAAAAAAAATATGCAGGAAGTCCAGAATTTCCAACTGGCCCACCTCCAAATTTCAATTTGACCAACCAGCAAATTTCAGTCGGCTCACCCATAAATTTAAGTTGGCCCACCCACATATTTCAAGTTGGCCCGCCCACCGCCCAAATTTCAAGTTTCCCCTATCCCGAATTTCAGTTGACTCACACCAACTATAGGTTTCCCCATACATTTTCTTTGGAGCCCTATGTATCGCTGGAGGTAGACATAAATCTGATCATATATCATCAACTCTTTAATGTGATATCGCTAAGGAACCCGTGTCGCAGAAAATCCGGTGTCAGTGTCGGCGTCGCCCTCCGCGAGGGAAAAATCATCCCGAACCGCGCATCCCGAACCACGCAGGCCCTCCGCGTGGCGCGTAGGCGTTACCAAACTAATTAAATTCCTCAAAGTAAAATGCGCCAGAAAATTTGTAAAGTACAACGCACACACAACCTATAGACATGATAGCGTCGGATTGTAATTTGAGTGTACGAGAAAACATAATTCTACTACGCGGAAACTCGAGCCCAAACCTATTTTCCAGCTGCCGTTTGAGGTCTGCCTTAGCAGGAGCGTCGCGCCCCGCTCAGTTCCTTGCAACACCATCTTGATGGCGCTAGCCTCCGCGCATTCACAGCAGCAGCGGCGCCCGCCGTGAGGGGGATAAAAAAAGATCCAGAAAGCTCGCCTTTGTGCAAACATTCGCTGCCAGAGTTTCCAGGAAGATATAAGGTTACATAAGCTGCATTTGCCGGGAAGCATGAGAAGCAGTCAAGCATCTTCGAATACATCCCGAAAATATAACCCGAATGATATCGGGTTTCACTCTTAAAGGCGCAGCTTAAGCGTCCTCCAAATTTGTCTTGGTTTGAATTGTTCCTTATCACTTATAAAGCTACCAATCATCTACATTTACTCCATCATAACGATTAAATGTCCTTCCTTCACAAAAAGGCATTTTTGTGCATATACAAGGCTTTACACCTTTCGCGCGACGGACAGATTTTGCTTTGGGATTCGCCAAAAAATGCTTACGCATTAAATGTAGCGCGTCAGTGGTGATATAAGCACGCCGGGAAAAAGCTACTTTCCAATGAAGAACTTCTCTCTCGCAAGGCAAATAACCCAGCTCAAGGGTACTCGGCGCTAAAAAATGTCAAGAACGCTGAAAGAGAAGGCGAACATGGTATGCCTCTTTTCCGGCACTGTGGATTTTTCGTGCTTAATACCCTCTAATCAAAAATCAGCTTGCATATCAACAGATTGCATAAATGAAGCGTTCTGCAGGTGTTGATTTTGTTTATCCACCAAAAAGTGTTTTACCTTGACAGCTATTTGAGCTCACTGTGCTCATTACTCGCGTATCCAGCAGGTCTATTTTTCGTTTTCATGCCTATATATGAGTATGTGTATACAGCCGGCTAAGTCTCTGGGTATCCATGAAGTACCCTGCCCTTCATCATTTCCTGAGGTGACTAAGAAGTGATAGCGCTGCATACTTATCCCGGATATAAAGTCGGATACATCCACACCTGTATGGAAGTTAAGTTGCATTATTGCCGTTTTCATTTATGAACATCCACACCAAGTTGCTCAACACGGTTTTTTGTCACAGGCGTGAAGAGCAAATACTGCTACCTGACACGAAAGCACAGAATGTCACATCAACATGCCAACGTATCACGCGATGATGCACCTTTGTCTCTTTGTGCCTGTGCCAATAAAAAAGTCGCATCTGGCGCAGACAATCTGTCTCGTGCTGCACATTGCAAACGGAGCGAAGTGCGGCTCTACTGCATCGCGAATCGGGAGATCGCGAGAGGCAGCGCATGGGTGACGTGTGGGCGCGATTCACAGCAGCCGCCGCAGACAGACCTTTGCTCATGAAACGCTTTGTTTGTATTTATGACATGGGTGGACGCGCTTGCCGCATGCCGTTGGTGAAAAGACCACGGCGCGCTTCTCTGGCGCCATATCGTAGTGGTCGTCGTGGCAGGGACCATCTTGCACGGCAATACACTTCTCACGCATTCAGCATGCCCTCCTCCTTGTTTGGATCGGACTGCTGGTACGATCTGTTGGGAACTCGGCGCTGACGCCCGTGGTTGTACCTGGGTCGCAAGCCCCAAGGGTAGCGTTGGCCTGGCGGCCTGGGGTACAACTGGAAGCATCCGAAGGTCCCGGCAAAGCATGAGTCGACTGGTAACAACGAAACAACTTGTTTATTTTAACATCGCAAAGAGTTGGCGGTCAGGTTTGACCGTAGTAGAGAGACGGGAGAGCACTTCACTCAACAGAAGAAATCGGAGCCCTCCTTTTGGCGTCCGGGGGCAGCTGTTTTTATACTCTCGCAGTTGAGGGCAAGAAGGAACCCCTCAAAAGACGAGCACGTGAATGTACAATGGGCTAATGGTGACGCACACTGTCGTAGCGATGCCGTAGCACCATGTCGAGCACGATCTCGTAGCACCCTGTCGAGCACGATCTCGTAGCACCCTGTTGTAGCGCTGCCGGTCGGGCACAATGACTGTAATGAGAGGATGGTCCCTGCTTTGGCATCGCCTGTTTCGGGCACAATGACTGTAATGAGGGGACGATCCCTGCTTTGGCATCGCCTGTTTCGGGCACAATGACTGTAATGAGGGGACGATCCCTGCTTTGGCATCGCCTGTTTCGGGCACAATGACTGGAATGCGAGGGTGATCCTTTGCGGTCGCATCGCCGCAGTCGCGCCTGGAAACACCTGGCGATGAGTGTTGCGGCGACGACGATCGGGCCAAAATGTCTGCCGCCCTGCCGCAGTCGCGCCGGCAAAACCACGTGTCGCAGGCGAAACGCAACAGACCGCCCCGCCGGGGGAAGGAGATCCCGATGGACAGGGGACTGCATCCGCTGTCCGGAGGGATGTCGCTCGATGATGCTCATAACCGAAGTCGGGCGTCCCTCGACGTTTCTTGAGCGCAGCGCACAGAGAAGGCCACGTTCTCTCGTTCAGGTTCGCACGGGACACTGCAAAGTGACTTCGGGAGAGTTCACATTTTTGTTCTCGTTCCCGGCAAGCGTTAGAACTACGCTGAAACTCAACCGCTCAGTCAGCAAGCACGGCACAACCCTCACTAAGCCCTGCCAGGCTCTTTCCCCTTTTTATACCACTGCCTAGTTCCTTACAGTAGTCTAGCATCACTCAGAACGCGTCCACAAATTGAAAAATTGCACTAGAAAGCATATCATCACTTTGAAACACTAAACAAAAGCAATATGTTAAAAAAAATCCTGCCTCAGGAAAAAAAACATCAGTAACAAACAATTTTGAGGCTGATTCCTACGTTAGGGGCTTCCACTTAAGCCATCGGCGTTACCGTTGAGACTCCCCTTTTTGTAACGCACCTCAAAGGAATATTGTTGTAAAGCGAGGCTCCAGCGCAGGAGGCGGCCATTTTTGGGAGAGATGGTCTGCAGCCATTGGAGAGGGCAGTGATCCGTCTCAATGATAAACCTCGAGCCGGCTAGATAGCATGACAATTTCTGAACGGCCCACACGAGACACGCACACTCTTTCTCGGTGGCGCTGTACGCCTGCTCACGACTGGTCAGCTTACGACTAGCATACAGGACGGGGTGTTCTACTTCTCCCTTTTCCCGTTGGCACAGTACAACGCCCATGCCTCGCTCACTAGCATCGCACTGAACAACGAACCTTTTTGTATAGTCTGGCGATCGTAGCACAGGCTGGCTTGTTAGGGCACTCTTTAGGGCGCTAAAAGCTCTTTCCTTTGTCTCGTCCCAGACGACTGTTTGAGGCTCTGTTTTTCTTAGAGCATCCGTCAGGGGAGCCGCGATATCAGAGTACCTAGGGATGTACCTCTGATAGTAGCCGGCGACACCCAAGAACGACCGAATATCGGTCTTGGTGCGCGGTTGCGGAAAGTCTCGCACAGCGGCCACTTTTATTTCAGAGGGGCGGCGACGACCCTGACCAATCACGTGACCGAGGTAGACAACCTCGGCCTGTGCTAACTGGCACTTAGGAGCCTTGACTGTCAAGCCCGCTTCGCGCAGGCGGGTTAGCACTGCCCGCAAGTGTGCCATATGCTCAGACCAGGATGCGGAGAATATCGCTACGTCGTCTAGATACGGTAAAGCGAATTCTTGCTGTCCCCGCAACACTTTATCCATGAGACTTGAAAAACAGTATGGCGCGTTCTTCAAACCAAAACTCAACACTTTAGGACGGAATGTTCCCATTGGTGAAATGAACGCCGCATACCTACTAGCCTTTTCTGCAAGTGGAACCTGCCAATAACCCCTGACAAGATCTAGGGTGGAAATAAACTGAGCGCTACTAACTTTCTCAAGGCGCTCCTCGATGTTAGGGATCGGATAAATTTGATCCTTAGTGATGGAATTAAGCCTGCGGTAGTCGACGCAAGGACGAGGTTCCTTGCCCGGTACCTCAACTAAAATCAAAGGGGAGGTATAATCACTCTCACCTGCCTCAATAACACCGAGCTGTAGCATTTTCTTTACCTCAGCCTCCATAATATCGCTCTGGCGGGGTGACACCCGATACGCCTTGGATCGTACTGGCTCTGTGGAGGTAAGTTCTATATCATGAGTAAGTACAGAAGTCCTACCAGGCCTCTCAGAGAACAGACCTTGAAACTCTTGTAATAGCTGGTGTAGTTCGGTTTTCTGCTCGGGCGACAGCGGTGCTTTACTGATAAGGTCACTAATGCCTTGACCGGTGTCTTCCCTGTTCGTCACTGAGCCTAGTCCCGGAAGCTCGACTGGAAGCTCTTCAGGAACGTTTATCATCATGCACACCACTGCTTCCCGTTGTCTATAAGGTTTGAGCAGATTACAGTGGTAAACTTGCTGTGCTTTCCGCTTTCCTGGCAGACTTACCACGTAGTTAACGTCCGACAGTTTCTGAACAATTCGTGCTGGGCCCTCCCACTGCACGTCTAGTTTGTTGTTTAGCGATGTGCGCAATATCATGACCTCATCGCCAACCTCAAAACGACGGGCCCTGGCTGTCCGATCATAATAAACCTTGGCCCTCTGCTGGGCCTTTGTCATTGCTTCACCTGACAACTCCTGTGCCCTTCTTAAGCGTTCGAGGAGCTTAAGTACGTACTCCACCACGACTGGGTCGTCGCCCCTACCTTCCCATGATTCTCGAAGCATGCGAAGCGGAGATCGAAGCGAGCGACCGTACACCAGTTCAGCTGGCGAAAACCCCGTAGCCGCATGCGGCGCGGTCCTTAAAGCAAACATCACCCCAGGCAGACACAGCTCCCAGTCAGTTTGATGTTCAAAACACAAGGCTCTCAACACGCGCTTCATGACGGAGTGGAGCTTCTCAACGGAATTCGACTGTGGGTGGTACACTGAGCTGTGTAACAGCTTTACCCCACACCTTTCGAGAAAAGTTGTCGTCAAAGCGCTAGTAAACACTGTGCCCTGATCTGATTGGATTTCCGCAGGGAAACCAACTCGCGCAAATATGGACAGTAGTGCATTAACTATCTCAACTGAGCTGAGTTCTTTAAGCGGCACTGCTTCAGGGAACTTTGTCGCTGGGCAGATCACAGTCAAAATGTGTCTGTACCCCGTGGCTGTTACCGGCAGAGGTCCCACAGTATCAATAACGAGCCGTCTAAAAGGCTCCGTAATGATAGGTACCAATTTCAACGGCGCGCTCGATTTGTCCCCTGGTTTGCCCACCCGCTGACAAGTGTCACATGTCCTCACGAAATGGTCTGCGTCCCGAAAACACCCTGGCCAATAGTACTCTTGCAAGAGACGGTCCTTAGTTTTCTTAACTCCTAGGTGTCCGGACCACGAACCCCCGTGTGACAAGCGCAACAGATCCTGACGATAGCATTGAGGCACGATCAGCTGATCGAACTCCACTCCTCTGCGGTCTAGATACTTCCGGTACAGGACTCCACCTCTTTCCACAAAACGCGCAGTTTTCCTGGCGATACCTTCTTTGACATTGCAGCGCACGTTTTCCAGGGTGCCATCCTTTTTTTGCTCGGCTATCAAAGCCGACCGGCTGACTTTTAGCAACCTATCAAGTCCGTCTGACGTAGGCGCGATGAGCAAATCAGTAGATAGCTCTTCTAACTTTCCCGTGTCGGGCATTTCCTCTCCAGTATCTGGCGCCTTTAACGTTACAGACTCAAGTTTATTCAGTTCGGGCGTGCTCGGAATATCAGCTTGCTGCGCCTCTGACCCTTTTTCGTTGTTTGATAACGTCGGCCCCGCAACTACCGCCTTTGCAGCGAGCTCCCGAACCTTCGATCTGGTTAAGGCCTGAACACTAGCTTCACCAAACAAAAGCCCCTTCTCGCGCAGGAGGTGATCGGACCTGTTTGAAAATAGGTACGGGTACTGGGGTGGCAGCATAGATGACACTGCCGCCTCTGTCTCAAGCGCTCCGAAAGGTCCTTCAATAAGCACTTTTGCTACCGGCAGACACACGCTATGAGCTTCCACGGCTTGCTTGATCCATGCGCACTCGCCCGTGAACATATGGGGTTCTACGTAAGACGGGTGAACTACATCCATCGTAGCTGCGGAATCGCGAAGCACTCGGCACTCTTTCCCGTTTACGAGGAGGTCTCGCATGTAAGGCTCGAGAAGCTTCATGTTCTCGTCAGTGCTGCCTATTGAAAAAAACACAACTTTTGGTGTTGTTTCCGGACACTGCGCCGAAAAGTGACCCGGCTTCTGGCACGTATAACAAACGCCCGCTCGCCTCATCTCGAACCGCTTTCTGCGTTCGGCTTCGGCTGCCGCCGTCTCCTTAGGTTCGGTCGCACTGCTTCCACTCGCATCCGCACTACGCGTGTTCCCCTTTGCTCTCATGGGTGTGAACTTCGGCCTCTCAAACTTCGAGCCAAATTCACCCTTTTGACCGTCCTTAGCTCCGCGAGCTCGACGCGTCACAAACTCCTCGGCTAGCTCAGCGGCTCTAGCCACCGTACTCACGTCTGGCCTATCCAAGACCCAGTATCGCACGTTCTCCGGTAACCGACTATAAAACTGTTCTAGCCCGAAACACTGCAGAACTTTATCGTGGTCACCAAACGCTTTCTCTTCTTTGAGCCACTCCTGCATGTTCGACATAAGCCTATACGCAAACTCTGTATATGACTCACTTCTGCCTTTCTCATTTTCCCGAAACTTCCGACGGAACGCCTCCGCAGACAGCCGGTACTTTTTTAGAAGACTCGATTTCACTGTGTCGAAATCCTCTGCCTCCTCTCTATCCAAGCGAGCGACTACGTCGGCCGCCTCGCCGGGTAACAAAGTGAGCAAGCGCTGTGGCCACGTTTCCCGAGAGAACCCCTGCTTCTCGCACGTTCGCTCAAAGTTAACCAGGAACAAACCAATGTCCTCTCCAAGCTTAAACGGCCGCATCAGGTCAGTCATTTTGAACAATACGCGTTCTCCTGCACCGTGTGCCTGACTTCCATTACGAGCGCGTTCCATCTCTACCTCAAGACGCTTCATTTCCAAAGCGTGTTGACGGTCACGCTCTTGTTGCTCTCGCTCTTTCTGTTCTTTAAGTTCGCGCTCCTGTTTCTCTTTTTGCTCTTTAAGTTCGCGCTCCTGTCTTTTTGACCTCTCCTCAATAGTCTCAAGGCATTCCGACAGCTCGTCATCCTCAGCCTCTAACTCAAGAATAGCCTTTAGCAGTTCAGGTTTTCTTAGTTTGTCTGAGACATCCAGACCCAACTCTCTTGCAAGCTCCAACAATTTCGGTTTGCGCAACGACTTCAAATCCATGGCTGCTCTGAATGCTGCTTTCTCTACTGCTTACTATTGTCTTGCCGCAAACTAACCCGGCAGCAACGACAACCACAATTACCAGCTCTGTTTCTGACACTAACAAAAAGCCTGGCAAAGCTCAGAAGAAGAAAGTCCCGCACTCACCAAACCTCGCAGCCAAGAGTCCAGCGCAGTCGTTCCGCTGCAGGCAACCAGTCATCACACAGGGCTCGTTGCACTGCTCCCGGATCGTCGTTGAGCTGCTCAGCATACAGTCAACTGCATCTCTTTGCTGCTGGCCTCCGTTGTCGCGATCTCACCGCTGGCAGACAGTTGTTTGAAGTCGGAGGCGATCTCACCGCTGGCAACCAGATGTTTGGATCGGACTGCTGGTACGATCTGTTGGGAACTCGGCGCTGACGCCCGTGGTTGTACCTGGGTCGCAAGCCCCAAGGGTAGCGTTGGCCTGGCGGCCTGGGGTACAACTGGAAGCATCCGAAGGTCCCGGCAAAGCATGAGTCGACTGGTAACAACGAAACAACTTGTTTATTTTAACATCGCAAAGAGTTGGCGGTCAGGTTTGACCGTAGTAGAGAGACGGGAGAGCACTTCACTCAACAGAAGAAATCGGAGCCCTCCTTTTGGCGTCCGGGGGCAGCTGTTTTTATACTCTCGCAGTTGAGGGCAAGAAGGAACCCCTCAAAAGACGAGCACGTGAATGTACAATGGGCTAATGGTGACGCACACTGTCGTAGCGATGCCGTAGCACCATGTCGAGCACGATCTCGTAGCACCCTGTCGAGCACGATCTCGTAGCACCCTGTTGTAGCGCTGCCGGTCGGGCACAATGACTGTAATGAGAGGATGGTCCCTGCTTTGGCATCGCCTGTTTCGGGCACAATGACTGTAATGAGGGGACGATCCCTGCTTTGGCATCGCCTGTTTCGGGCACAATGACTGTAATGAGGGGACGATCCCTGCTTTGGCATCGCCTGTTTCGGGCACAATGACTGGAATGCGAGGGTGATCCTTTGCGGTCGCATCGCCGCAGTCGCGCCTGGAAACACCTGGCGATGAGTGTTGCGGCGACGACGATCGGGCCAAAATGTCTGCCGCCCTGCCGCAGTCGCGCCGGCAAAACCACGTGTCGCAGGCGAAACGCAACATCCTCCTTGTTCCTCATCGCGCTCTCTACGCTATTGCCGTCTTTCATCCCGCGCTGCGTTACGCGTTCGCTCTTGCATCCGTCGCTGTGTTCGTTCGCTCGGTGACGCAGAGAGACAATGCCAACACGAAACGCAGGAATGGGCGCCTAAGAACTAAGCTCTAAAAGGCTTTTTCACATTTATTAGACATTTGTCACTTTTATTTGCAGTAGTCCGATAAGAAATGTCACTAAATCCTCAAGTAATGAGGCTATTGCTTGTTTTATCACTGCTTAGCCCTTCAAGCCTCCATCTTCTTATGAGCTTCTGCCTTTGCAGGTAATAAGAACCAACTTGCAAAACAATTGTGTTCCGCAGCTGTGCATTGGTCACAGGTGGATAGTAAGACGTAGTATTACTATAAATATTACGCGGTAGCCAGCTGAGCCCATACCATGTTTCAGTTTGCTGCCTGCGCGTCTGTTTGCTTTGTGCTATTTACGTTTTGTATATTTAGGGCAGCCCCATTGTAAAGTAGCTGCGGTGCAGTGGTCACGGTGTTCACCGCCGCTATTGTGCCGCGAAATTGTAGACAATGTTTTAGTCGTATGCAAAATAGTTTTTCTTTACCACTGTTCAAAACCTCTTGTAAAAGTACCATAATATGTTCTATAAGCGGTGCGTCTTTAAGTTTTCAAAAGTGTGACTTCTTCCTCCTTTGAAGTTTGCCTAGAGTTGTAGGTGAACTTCCGGCAATATTAGCACTTCTAAACACTTATTTACAAAATATAAAATGTTAGATTGTAATAGAAATAAAGGAAGAACAAATATCAATAATATTTGGCGACGACACCTTGTTTAGGCACACTAGTATGTAATACACAGGACGGTTGAAGAATTAGACGTCTCTTCAGCAGCGTTCTTGTCCTATCAGGCTTTCAGGATTCCTCACCAGCTCATCCAGTTCACCACATTATTTATGAAATTACAAGTACGATAATCGAAACATAACTTTCCACTCGCTCCCAAGTCTACGAATAGAACTCCAGTTGTCAAAAAGACGACGGATTTTGAGCGTGCCGATGATGTTGCCATTCTAGACTACTTAGATTCCGAGTTAGCCGACTTCTCTGATGGTGATGCTGCTGTTCTTTGGAACAAGTTTAAGAATGTGTGCTACTTTTGCTTGCGTAACTTTGTACCTGATAAGACAAGGAGAACGGCCAAATCTACACCATGGGTGAACAGGCATACAATACATTTCAAACGGAAGACTAAACACCTACACAAGAAAAGAACAGTATCTCATGATTGCAGTGAAGCTCGCACGTCACTCTCGGGTGCCATTATTTGCGCCAAGTCTTTCTATTTTAACACAATCCTCCCGAACTTTTGAATTTCTGAGGATCCTCAGGGCTTCTGGAACTTTATGAAGGGAAGTAAAACGCATGTGCAACAAATATCTTATAACAGTGCCGTATTAACTAATCCCAAGACTATTGCGCAGCATTTTAATTACTACTTTCACAGTATTTTCCCGCACGTTCTGCACCATTATCTTAAACATTTCCCTCTCATTTCTCGAATGTGACCGATTTTATTACACGTGAAGGCGTACTTAACATGCTGCTTAGACTAAAAGTTAAATCTTCACCGGGACCTGATGGCATTCCAGGCGCATTCCTTCGGCGTTCCGCGGAAGCCCTCAGCAAGTTCCTTGTTGTTCTATTTCAAGCTTCTATTAAAACTGCATCCATACCTGACGATTGCAAGATGGCTCGTGTCGTTCCCGTTCTGAAGAGAGGTGAGCCGCTTTCTTTGTCCAACTACCGCCCCATATCTATATTATGTACTTGTTCTAAGTTTCTAGAGCATATTGTAGCTAACATAATTTCGAAATTTCTTCAGGAAAATAACGTTTTGCCGCAACATCAGCATGGCCTTAGGAAAGGCTTTTCGACAGTTACACAGTTACTCCCCGTATTTCACTTTCTTGCGCCCGTCATTGACAGGGCCGGCCAGGTAGACTTAATCTTCTTGGACTTCAGCGAGGCTTTCGACTTTGTACCGTGCACATCACAAAGTAATCGAGAAACTGCAGATTATAAAGCTTCCCGATTTTCTTATTGCCTGGGTCTCAACGTATTTAAAACAGCGTAACCAATATGTATCAATAAACAGTGAGGAATCTTGTACCCTTCCTGTCACATCTGGCGTCCCTCAGGGCAGTGTGCTTGGGCCGCTGCTATCTCTGATAAACTGTAACGACATTGTCGATGTGATTAATGAACCTGTGCAGATTCCCATGTATGCGGATGACTGCATTATCTTCAATGAGATCCAGTCAGGTGATGATCAGGTTGCACTAAACACGGCCCTTAACAAAATCCCCATGTGGAGCAATGTGTGGGGTATGATACTAAACTTAGAAAATACAGTTCTACTACGAGTTACTAAAAAACTCAATCCATTTAAATTGTCTTTTTCTCTGGGTTCAGGAATAATTACAGAAGTAAATGAATTTAAGTATCTTGGTGTGACACTATAACAAGCAGCTTAAGCGGGAACACGCATATTCCTAGTACTTTTTCCTCTGCCTTACGTAAACTCTGCTTGTTGCGCCATAAACTAAAATATACGCCAATCCAGGTTAAAAGACTAGCATACGAAACCTTTATAGGGCCTAAATTAGAATATGCGTGCATTGTCTGGGACCCACATGCTACCACAAACATAAGAACACTTGAGAAAATCCAACGGAAAGCCATCCGTTTCATTTTTTTCGCACTACAGTCGAACCGTTTTCGTCTCAGCACTAATGCAATCGAATTTAATCTCTACCCTTCAGTCCCGCCGAAAATTGTTTCGTTTGAAGTTTTTATATTTCTTGTTTAACCAGAAAGTCGAACTAAATTCCTCACTGTGCATAGCATAATTGACAACTAGACAAACCGGACATTCCCACTACTGTTCCCTTCCCCGTTCTTTGCTAAGACTAATTTATTTCAGCATTCTTTCTTTCCCCAGACAATCACTGACTCGAACTCCTTGCCGGCTGACTCTGTGGATTGTATCGATGTTATAAGTGACCATGTTAATTAGTATTGTTAAGAGATATTTCCTACTGCTCGTTTAGCTTGAATTTGGATGTTACAATTTACCATTGTTAAATTTTTGTATTCCACTCCTGCTTGGGCCTAACGGTCTGCAGTATGTCATAAATGAATAAAATAAATAAATAGCGAACTTCAGGTACATAAAATAGAGACGCCGGCTTTGCTGTTGCGGCTTGCAATGAGCAGTCGCTTGTGTCACTTATTCGACGCACCGTTCCTATTATTTGTTCATGGCAGTGGCTTTAAACCACTCCGTGACATTTCGTGCCTCGTTACTGCGTAGCTGATCCCTATGAAGTGCGTTCGTTCTCAAGAAGACCAGCTTCTCTTAGGAGGGGAAAAATCGTTTTGCTCGGCATACACTCAATGAATCAGGCTTTGAACGAATTTGGTTTTATTACTATTACACTCGTTACAAACACAAAGAGATATTGTACAGGAGAAGGGCCCGCGGTCAAGGACCGCAATGGGACCTCCTGTGTAGCGTATAAGTAAAAGTATAAACGAAAAGTGGAACAACTATTGTAAAAAAAAATAGTAAACATAACATTGGTCTACTACAGTACTAGCACAAATCAGTTACAAACTTGCAAGCACATCTGTTAATTCATACAGCACATACAAATACGCCATATAGTACAAAAAATAATCATTATCATTATTTTCGACTAATTCGAAAAATTATCTCAATAGAGGTAGAAGTAACTATAACGCCATCACTTAAGTAAATAAGGCATAATCAGCCGAATTTTTATTCGTGTAGCGTATGTGTTAACAAAATGTACATATGGAGGGAGAAAAGAAAAAAAAAAAGAGACAGAACTACGTGATTGCAGATGATAAAATACGGTTTTTCAGTTTTCGTTTAAATTAAAATGATATACATGACTTAATGGAGAAAGCGTGTCCCAGAAGGAAACGGTCAAAGAAAAAAAAAACAAAGAAGAGACACTCTGCTTAGCATAATTGGAGGGTACCTTGAGAAAAATAAAACTATTGTTCGAAGAAAATCGCGTAAGAATAGCATTCAGTAGAAAAGATCGAGGTATCACACTGTTGTGGTGAAAGTCATCTGGTTGACGGTATAAAAACATACCAAGATTACACTTAATGAATTTGTCTGTAGTAAGAATGCTATAGTGACATATTAAACGTTTGGCATTGCAATGGTTAGGACTAAAATTGATTATTCTAGCAACCTGGTTGTGCAAGATTTGTAATGATAGAAAGTGGTTAGCATACGTATTGCCCTCGCATGCCCTGCAATAGTTTATATGAGAATGGATAAATGAGTAGTATAGAGAGAGTAATGTTTCATGGCTCCACACATAGCGAGCTTTTAAACGTGTCCATATTCCGTAGCTGTCTAATGTTGGCTATGTGTTGATGAAATTTAAGATTACAATCAATTTCTACACCTAAACAATTACAGGAAGAAGTAAGGGCGATAGGATTATCACCAAGGTAAAGTGGACGCATGAATGCGGATGAGCGTTGCTGGGACGCGAATAAAACAGATTTACTTTCAGACGAGTTCACATCGAGCTGGTTAATGTTGCACAAATTTAACATGTTGCTTAGCTCAGCATTAAGTTTCGAAACTAGTTTACTTACACAATTGTCAGAGTTAAATATATTTCTGTCAGCTGCGTAAAGGATGCAGTTAGGAGAAAGCTGACAATTAAGTAGGTCGTTAAAATATAATCAAAACAAAAGTGAGCCAAATATGTGTCCCTGTGGTATGTCAAAGTTTGGTTATCATTGATTTAGGAAGAACATAATTCATTCTTACTATTTGTTTGATAGTTTGATGATTTGTTTGATAGATTCAAGTTTAAAAGACAAAATGCAGTGGTTAATTGCATCGAAGGCCTTAGTTAGATCAACTAACACTGATACAGCATACACGGCTTTGCCAATTGCCATCTTTAATTGTTCACTTATGGCGATGAGAGCAAGTTCAGTTGAATAGCCCTTACGGCAGCCCAATTGGAAAGATAAAAGTGTAATATATTTCGACAGGTAAATAGTAAATAGTCACCCTTTTTGAATACTGGATTTATTCTGCCTTGTTTTCATCAAGCCAAGAGTATTGCTATCTGAAGAAAGAGATACGATTCCTCGGTTTGTCGCTGTAACTATTGCAGTGAATGTTTTTGATCCCACCTTGGACACCTGTACGGTTCATGGACATGCACCTCTGAATGTTCTTTTTTGTTGTCTCGTTTGCTTCCGCTCATTCGGTATATATTGATCGATGCGTGCGAAAATAAAATCTTCAGTTGAAAGTAGCGCTGTCCCTGCGTATCTGTCTCTTTATAGGTCGTCGTTCAGTCGCGCTTACACACTCTATTATGTATACCATCAAGTCTAACACTCTGTAGCGCAGCAACAAAAAAAGATATTCTATTTTGTAAAAATCACCTAAGACAGCTGCATTGAATAACATTGATGTATCCCAGACCATATATATGATGTACTACTGATGAGTAGAACTAAATGGCGACGTCTGTTCTCAGTAGAAAGTTGCGGATATGGAAGCATCGTGCTTCTACATGTTAGAAGCTAACCGATTTCTGACAATTTCTTTTAAAATGAAGATGCCCTAAATGAGAATTCTGCATCTTTTTGCCTGTAAAATGCAACTTCGTCCCTTGAATGCAAGAAAGTTCACTCAAGCCGATTTAGCGGTTACTTTTGCGAGAGAATTTCAGCGTTTTGCATGCGTTTGAGGATTTCCATCGGTGTTTCGCTCTTCGTACAGCATACTCTTAACAACCGACTGCTCCGGTCAATTGGCTGAACAGTGGTCACAAGTCTATCGGGGCATAGTTAATTCATGGCGGAATATGACCACCGGTAAGCGTCACTAAAGCGGCACGGTGATGCACTCCACAGCTACGTTGTATTCGCGCCCACAGCTCGGCCAGTCACGTTGTCGACACGACTTGCAGACAGCGTAAGTAGAGGCAGTTGCTTGGTTAACTCTTCGGTGCACCCCGTCGGACGCGCCTTCTGGAGGCCTTCTCTCACAGGAACAATGAAGCCATCCACGAGGCTTTGTCCAAACTTGAACTGAAACATTGAACAGAAAGAAACATTACGACAGAACTCATCTCCCGATGCGCTGCAACACAACGTGTCCGACGCTTGCAATAAGGTCATTGCCAATTGCAGCCCGCTACTTGTTATACAAAACTGATGGTGAGGGCTTGGTCTACGGTTTATGAACTTTATTAGCATCTGCAGTGCTGGAATCTTGTACCTATCATTGACGTGCCGCTAAGCACAGTGACAACTCCGTCACAAACGGCACCACTTCTCCCAACAACGCAGCAACAATGCCAATGCCAGAGAGCTTTATGCATAGAAGTTGACACACTCGATAATTATCTTCTGACGTTATTTATAAACATTTGTAATTTTACGGATTCTGACCTTCAAGTAGCACAATCTTTAACAGCAGTTTTGAGTGGGTGTCAATATTTTTATTCCTTCTTTAATGCCTTAGCTTTAGGGGCTGATGATATACATGTTGGGTATATGTCAGGATCGTTCGGTTTGCACACGTTATTCGGACACCGAGGGATTCGTCGGTTCTCTGACTCAAATATAGAGTGACGGACTCAAAGAAAAAAATTTTGCCTTGAGATGCAGTTAGAGCTCTTAATTGCATATACGTCTCCTTGAGGCTAATGGAAAGAGGTCTTTAGTTCTTGCCATTTAAAATAATTGTTTGGTTTGCAGGAGAAGTGACACAAGCCCATCGTAATTTTTATAGACTTCCTTGTGCTTTGTCTCGAACAGTCTATTCTGTTTTGCCACTGCGTCAGCCACTGTGCGACAACACCCGCACGAGACGCCACTGCACTAACTCTTTAATACTAACACGCCGAGGATGACGAGGCCGCCTTTGACGAAGATAGGTCCTCCTATCGAAACGTTGGCCAGCCTTTCTGAGGCACCTTATCCCTGTTTACGAACTTTATACCACAGTGTGCTATTCCATGTGTCAGCCCCTTTCTTGTTTTTGGATTAACACCCCTGGTGGTGTTGAGACGTAATAGCTATACCAAGCAAGGACAGTAATTTTATATGCCCATATAAACTCGTAAACATTCGCTTACAGACTAAATTAAGAAGCATGGTGTCACGCGCGCCCAAGCAAACGTGAACACACCTCACTCGATGACAGCGCACACTCGCTGTCAAAACGCTGCAATGAGGAAGCGCGGTAGCAGCAGCGACCTAATTCACCTTCGTGCTGCCGCTCGCTTCATTGCGAACTAAACGGCCAGAACACAGCGCTCACGAAGCTATCAGCACTTGGCGCGCTCTGTCTCCATCGCATCTGGCTTTTGAGATAGGTCCTGTGCGGCCGCGCCATACGCAACTGCCAGCGGAGTGGACCGCTTGCACGCGATGCAGGAAGACGGCACGCTACGTCTCCGCTTTCCTTGTTTGCGCGCTGGAGATTGAGCAACTATCGTCGGGTAATCCTCAGTCGCTTTCACTCTCACATATAGCATACGGCGTGCGGCGACGATCTTATGGCACTTGAACTTTGTACGGAACATCACGACGACGCCAATGACGGCGGCTGAAATACGCCTGGAGCGTCCGAATAATTGATGTCACAATAAAATTGTTTGGACACGCAACCAGAATGAGAACATGTCGTATGTCATATGTAATATGCGAGGTAGGGAAAGCGGACCATCGTGGACGAAGTTCGCATATTCGCATATACGCATATTCGTGTAAGACAACGGCTGCATCTGTCCCATTAGTGGCTGGTGACGGATCGGTAGGCGTTGCGGAGAAGGATGGCAAATAGGCGGCCTCGAGCTCGTGGCAGAGACGATGGGGATCATGTTGTCGCTGATGTTTGGGTGACTGTGATGGTACTCACATGTGGACGTCGCGGCGTTATTGGACTGACGAGCGAAGTGATGCGTGATACAGCAGCTTTTAGTTTGTTCGAAGCAATGGCATTCCTCGATTAGGATGTCGGCAGTGGGAAAGATACAAAAAGCCGCAGTTTCGCCCGAAAGGCGAAGCATCGATTGCGATAGCAAACTAGGCTACAGCTAGACAGACGAAGTAAGGGTAGTAGTTTTATCCGCCGTATAAACTTGCAAGATAAGTATACTAAGTAAATTAACAAGCATGGTGTCACGCGCAAACAAGCAAACATGAACACACCTCACTCGATGACCGCAGAAACTCGCTGTCAAAATGCTGCAGTGAGGAAACGCAGCAGCAGCCGCGAGCGTATTGACCTTCGTGCAGCCGCTCGCATCAACATGAAGTCGCGAAAACGCAGCGCAATGCGGACTCTGCACCCGTCGCTGATGAATTTCAAGATACAGCGCCAGGGCCGGGTTCCCGCGGCCGCCCAGACCGGCCGAAGTTGAACGTGCGCCCCTCTTCTCCACCCTCTCCCGCGAAGCCTTGCGCGCGACGGAAGGCAGCGCGTTTCCTCCCCGCTTTCGTCCGTAGCGTGCACGAGCTACGATCGCGGCCGATCGCGGCCCGATCGTGCCGATCGCGGCCCACCCTCGCACGTTTTCACTCGCACATACAGCATACGGCGCACGGCGACAATTTCATCGGCCTTTGGCATGATACGGAACCTCATTGCGCTGCCGACGGTGACACCGACGACAAAAATGCACCCGGAGTGCCCATATAATTGCTATCGCAATAAAAACGAGATTCACCGAACCACAGGTGAGCTTAGCTACGAAGTCTGGGTCGATGAAATGTCTCTGTCCCAATCATGCCACGCGCTACAGCGGGTCGTCCATGTAGTGCGGCTTAAGTCGGTTCATGAGCGTCAGCGCACTGCACAAAATTTATTGGGTGCATAGGTTATAATATTAACGCGAATAGCTTTCTTTGGCCCTTTCGGTCGTTTTCATGGTAGGTCGTGGGCACGTCGGCATGTCAGTGAGAGAGAGACGCCTCTCGTTGGGCAATCGAGTTGCGAAGGGGGCCGAGGGGGGAACGTGGAAAGTGAAAGGGAGGGGGGCACATGGTCGCTCGTTCATCAAGGCTAGGAGAGGGAAAGGGCGCTTGATTTTGGGCAAGAGAGTGGCGGGGAGAAAACCCAGAGAGGAGTATTCTAGAGAAGGACTTGTTCATTCATTCATTTATTTATACTGTCAGCCTTCTTACGGCTATTACAAGAGTAGAGAATAAAAACAACAACCAGAAACATAGAACGTGACCGAGTTACTAGCTTTCACTCACACAGCTTGTCTTAGAATGGGAAAGACGTATGAAATGCAGCATACATGGGAAAATAATAATGAAATCATTCACAATTTGGCACCACGTCGTCACGGACACAATAAGAGTCACACATGTAACAGTAAATGCATACATATTGGGCAATGCACTACGTGTTATTACAAAAAAATTGTGCTTTGAAGACTTTCCAAAAAGGCATGTAAAGACATCGAGGGGACAAGAGAGTCGGGTAACAAAATCCATTTTCTTATCGCCCTAAGAAAGAAACTGAACTTGAAGAAATCATTGCGGGCGAGTGGAGGAGGAATGTACATACAATGACGATGCCTCGTGGACGCGTTCATAGGGAGCTCATAATAATCATCTGGTTCAATATATACTTGATTATGAATAACTTCGAAGAGGAATTTGAATCTGTCGTATTTTGTTCTGAGCTCAAGTGGTGCTAGATCAGCTAACTGACATCACTCTGTTGGAGAATGAATGCGACGATATTTATTAAATATAAGCCTGGAAGCTAGCCTCTGTATTCGGTCAAGTTCAGAACAGTTAGCTATGGTGTGCGGGTCCCAAACAATTTTAGCACATTCAATAATTGGTGTAACTAGAGTTTTATAAGCAAAACATTTAATTTCAGGGGTTGCCCGATTGAGGTTCCGCCTCGAAGACTACAGGGCTTTAAGCAATTTGATGCACAGATTTCCCCTGTGTGTGTTGTTGGGCTAATTGGTGTCCCCTCTGTGTAATTGTGTCTTTGCGCTACATTATGTCGGCGAGCAGAGAGAGAGGAGGAAGGGAGGCTGTCGCTCGTGCGTTCGTCGCACTTCTCTGTGGCCAGCCGATCGTGGACTGCATACGCCGTGGCCGAAAATTCATAGCGTATTCTCGCCCATGGAAAGCCCAGCGCAAGCGCAGGCGAGTATTCCTTCAAACGTTGACGCCGTTCACGCGGATGCACCAAGGAGAGCAACAAGTGGACGCGTTCGTTCTTCACGGCTGCTACGAAAGAACTACACGAAGGCACCGAGGGAAAGGGCGCGCCCTTTCAGCCGACCGAGCTTTGGGGATGCGCGACAAGGAGGTGGGTAGGACAATGTCGATTAGTCGCTCATTCATTCGGGCCATTTGCTTAAATTGAGAATCATTGTCGATGGCTTATGCATAATTTTTTCCCCGCTTTTCCTTTCTTGTGTGAGCACCAGAAGGATAACGTCTATAGCGGGCAGTTATACGTATGCGCTGCTTTTCATTTTCCTCTTTTATTGCAGTACCGGAGCTGTCATCCTTATCACTCTTTTATTTAAAAGCGAGACGCGTACGTTGTATCGGGTTACGTAAAATGTCGTACACGTCTCGAGTGATGCAGCTATAGGAGCGGGCTACGTTTGAACAATCGGCGCAATGAATGACTTGTTTAGGGCGTCGTCACCACAACCACCACAAACAACAACGACAAAAACGAGAATGACGGCGAAAACAACAATAAAGTTTCGTTCAACAATGAATTCACGTTTCGGAGCACCCCTGGCGCATGGCGACTCCCACGACCAATAGAGGAAAACCCCAATGCGACTGGGCTGATCACTGACGATGCGCTTACCTTCTGCATGGCCTGATGGAGCACGACAAATGCCGGCTCGAGCTTCTCCAGAATCATCTTGCGCGAGGCGTGCACCACTGCCACTGGGCCGTCAGTGCAAAGGGCGTCACCATGGCAGTGCTCGCCGCGGAAGTTCCAGCGGCACGTGAATGTGAATATCCCTTGCGGGTATCGATAGAACAGGATGTTCAGCAAATCCTGGTCAGCCCACGGAATGCGGCCCTGGAACTCGCGCTTGAGCTCCAGTACACGTCTCTCCAGGCCAAAGGCACGCATGCGCGTAAGGTTCATCATCAGCAAACCAGCATTCAACGCTGCACAATCAAACAGAAAGGAACAGGAGTAGGAGTCACTTTGTCGCAAATATATCTGAAATCACAGGTGCATCGTGTACGGACAGGCATGGTGCCTCAGCTTGCCTCACTAAAACACATACAAAACGCTGATGTGCTTTTTGGAGACAACCACAGGACCGATTAGAATGAAATAAGAAAAATTGCATTCTCGTACCATTAATGAAGAGAAATCGTGATTTGAGATCTCGCATTCTTTTTTACCGAGATTGCCAAAAATCGGTAGAAACGAAAAAAAGAAAGAAAATAAAAGCACGAGATACGCAAATTCGTAACACCGCACCAACACAGATGTCGTCGTTCTGTAAATTGCATCTCTTAGAGGGTTAAAGTGGGCAAATGTAATTACTGGATTTACCATTTACGCCAATTTATTCCAAGGTTTACGCGGCTGCTGCAACGTCCTACGAACCTTCCAATATTACATTTCAGAGCGGTGTACGATAGATACATCAGTGCTGCCCACCTTAGATCTGTTACTACGTGGGGTTTACAGAACCGCACTATAGTTTTTGTTTGCCGCGGAATTGGAGTTGTAAACTGAATTAGATGATTTTGATGAACTTTAGCAATTTCAAAGAATTCGTCTAAAACAATAGAGGTGCTAAGTAAAGAAAAAAGGCTCACTATATTTGCTAGATTTTGGCTCTTCCTTTCGGCAAACATCATAGAAACTGGTGTCCTTGTTGCTGCGCAACATGATATCTCCTTTGATATGCATTTACAGATGACGAGCTGAAGCTTATTTCTCTAACCGAAGCTCTACTTCGGCGCAAAATCGTATTTATCTGCTCAGATAGTGTTCAGATAGGAACACTTTTGAAGGGGGTCATGGATAACTAGAGCGGTTAAGACTAATGAAGCGACACGTAGGGAGCTCCATAGAGCATTATGCACATGCTACACGACGGAAAGGTACAAATGAGTTTCTTTCGTCGATTTTCCTCTCTGCCACGCTCCTGCCATGCATATACAGGCTCTGAAGCAGCCTCCAACGCAGCGTGCAAGACTATTACAACACGATAACAAAAAGACAAACAACAGCAACCACAACAGTAGCAGCAGCAGCGGTGGCGGCGGCGCAAAAGTCGAAGGAAGAGGCAAAGAATGTTTCGTCCTAAAACTCCCTTACCGGCCACCGTGGCTTAACGGCTACGGTGTTGTGCTGCTAAGCACGATGTTGCGGGGTGAAATCGCGACCGTGGCAGCCGCATTTCGATGGGGGTGAAATGTAAAAACATCGGTGTCCCTTGTAATTGGGGGCACGCTAATTATGCTCTGGTGGTCAAAATTCATCCGGACTCACCCACTACGGCGTGTCTCAATATCAAATCGTTGCTGTGGCACGTAAAACTCCAGGATTCAATTCAAAAACTCCATTGACCCTTGCATTCTGTGCACTGTAAATAATCTCAGGTGGTCAAATTTAAAGTGGAGTCTCCCACTACGGCTTGCCTCATGGTCATATCGTGGTTTCGGCCTTTAAAGTCCGATAGAGAGCGAGAGAGCGAGCGCGCGCGCGCGTATGTGTTTTACTTGTGTGTGGCTTATGCTGCATTGTCGTATCATATGTTTTCGCATTCATAGACACGAAGTTCACTATTGCACTTGTTTAGACTTGAGCACGTATGATCGAGTTTGTGGAATAATGATCAAGCACCTATGATATTGAATAGTTTTGCATCTTAAGTAAGCTTTAACCTCGCTGGTGTTATCGGAAGTGAAATCACTCTATTGCTGAGAAGTAAACTAGGTATCTCGCTGTAGCTTAACCAAGAGGTCAAGTGTGTGCATTCAGGATAAGCGCAGAGGCCAATGCATGCTTCATGGCACCATGTGTCTGTTACATTTGTCTGTCTGTAGGCAGAGGTCAACTGCGTCTTCAATGTAATTGGTGAAGTTTTCACCCTTTTGCTGAGGGCAACCACGCAACCGCTGTTCCCCGCTAAGCTTGCCCAGAGCAGGGCGACCGAAGACTTCCTTGAAACAATTCTGGCTTAGAGCACCGGAGCAGACGACAGGCGACGTCTGGGGAGGATCGGGCAGCTCGGCGTCCTGAGGCATGGCAGAAACGGTAGGGAGCGTCCCGCTGCGGAGTTCCACGTTTGTAAAGGGCCCAGCACGTCCACCAAATTTCAAGAGGCGTTCTGGTTTAATTGATGAAACCTTCAAAGAGTAGAGCAGCGTAGCGAGAGGTCACACAGCTGAGGCAACACAGGCACAAGGCTTCGAACAACTCGTTGTCCTCGTCTTTCGAGAAGCAGTGCATGCTGCTTGTTCTTCTCCAGCACAATATATATATATATATATATATATATATATATATATATATATATATATATATATATATATAATTTATTTATTTAATACTGCGGACGCGTGGTCCAAGCGGGGGGGGGCGACATATGGTACATACAAAGAACATCAGATTGACCAAACAAACAGAACCATGAAAAACAAGATTAGGCAGTGGATTCAATTTATATAGTTCCATTCGGTTACAGTTCGAGGAAAAAAAGAAAACTTATATGTATTTGTTCTCGCAAAGTAAGGGGTTAATGCATCATGTCTGCGGTGGCATGTAGTTCTGGTCGATAGCTGCGATAATTGTTCAGATGGGTCAAGGGATAAATTGTTAGTGTGAAGTAGTTTACGGAATTCAAGTCTCTGTTTTTTTTTCTAAGTTGGAGTCATTCAAAGTTGTTAATTTCCATAAGTTCGGTGGGGGAATCACATCTGGAAAATTTGTTATGTATAAGTCTGACCGCTTCTTTCTGAATTCTCTCAAGACTATTGATATTAGTTTTTGTGTATGGATCCCAAACTATGCAAGCATAGCATGAAAGCGTGCTCAGTGACACCGAGGACACTGAGCTATACTCGATGTCGGATTAAGACTCACCGGATGATAGTTCCATCCCTGTCTGCAGAAAGAGGGCCTAAAGGTAGACTGTCAACGCGAACCCATCAACGCAAGCGAGCACGGCGACTCTGAAGTCAACGCCTGAACGCTGGCCTCACGCCATCGTGTTCGTACCCGAAGAGCCCTCAAACAACCTCCGACTGCTAAACAGGCAAGAACTATCTGTTTTCTTGGAAGGGGTCGTGCCGAATGAAATTAAGGACATTCGGATAAATGCACGCAAGAATGGCCTCGAAATCGATGTTACCAACGGGAGTGCGCTCGAAAAACTGAAGCAAATCTCGGAGCTAGGGCGCATCAAAGTGCGTTGATATATCCCGATGGATGATGCATCCACAGCAGGTGTCATTTATGACATCGATGTCGCCATTCCCAACGCCGACTTGCCTATCCTCGTCAAACCAGCAAGTGAAAATACTAGTTCCCTTCAGTTTTCTTTTTTTGCATTTTGCAGTATTTCTTTCTTTCCATTAAAATTCTGAAGATACAGAATTACCGGTCGCTTGTCACCTTGCTTTCCTATTCTGTGAATGCGACAGACAGAATCACACTCTACATTCAATTTTTCTTTAAATACATCCTTAACAACTTCATATTTGAGTGCATTTTCTGTCTCATTTGGAATTTCAGGTATTCCATGCGTGATCAGATTTGATCGTCGGCTTCGATCCTCAAGGTCTGTTAGCTTTTTAGCCTGGAAGCTGATCAAGTGCTCAATAGACTGTAAACTATGGGTGCTTGTTACTGGGGTATCAATTGTTTGCATGATTTGCGTCTGCATTTTGTTAAGCGTGCTGTAAAGTTCCAAAACCAGCTGCTCACGTTACGAAGAGTATCCTGCCCCTCTAATAACTGTTTAAGTATCTAGGTCTGTGTAGGGCCGGGATTTACTTCAACATCACCGCAAAGTAGCAATTTACACACAACGAGACATTCATAAGCCATAGCACGGTATCGCCGTGGGCACCGGCAGGTACATAACACGACCATAATCGCTACGCAAGGAGCTTGTATCGGAACCAACCTGCACAATGAAGAACAAGGCTCCTGTCAATGTCATGGCAGTTCCTAGTCCACCGTGCCCACAGAAGGAAAATTCCTGCGGCGCTTCTTTTATACGGGTGACCATCGATGACGTAACAGCGCTGCGCTGAGAAGCAGCCGCTAGGAGCAGGGTTGCGTCTGGAGATGACGATGAGATTTGAGGCGCTATATCACCGCCGATGGTGCATATGCGCACATCGCAGAAAGGATGTTCGCCGAGACGTTCATGAACAGAAGTTGATACTACGGCGAATCCAAGAAAGCGCAGCACAATGAAGAACAGGGCCCCCTTGCACACACACACACACACACACACACACACACACACACACACACACACACACACACACACACACACACACACACACACACACACACACACACACACACACACACACACACACACACACACACACACACACACACACAACACACACACACACACACACACACACACACACACACACACACACACACACACACATATATATATATATATATATATATATATATATATTTATTGTCACGTGGAGTGACGGTTGAGAACACAGCAACAAAACTGTGAATGGGAAAACTAACTTTATTGGGCGAACCTGTGCACAGAAAAAAAACAGGCTACGCCCAATGCTCAACGAAAACGGCGAACACATTCGGCAATCGTCGAAAGTCTGATCAACGGGTTTTCTATAAAAGTCGATCTGAACATCGACTTTTATACAACAGTGGTCGAATGTTCCAGAGTAATCGCTGCAACCCGCGTATTTTCCACAATGTTATACACCATTCGCGTCGCGCATACATGCAATTAGAATACACAAGGTTCGCCGACAGACAGCGGATGGAACCATCGATAACATTCTAGAAGCTTCCTATACATGCAGGCGCGTCCTGCGCTGTGCGATAACATTTGTTAGGCGGTGAAACGTGGTCACCCGATAAAGATAAACAAGTAAACGTACACGTGTCAATATCCCCCTTAAAAAGCACCGACCCGATGCTGCAAACAAACGAAAGTAATAAACAAAAACACCCGTAGCAAAGAAACAACAAACTAAGGAAGTTCGTCAGCGTCCGTAAAAGGGCTTAAGACGCACCACGTCCACCAAGACCACCAAGACCACCACTTCAGATCGTGCGCGGCGCCGCTGTGAATGCGAAGTGCCATCTGGCACAACCTTAAAGTCCAGTTCGCCAACAAGTCGGATGATCTTGTAGGGTCCGAAATAGCATCGCAAATTTGTGTCTCAAGAGTCATCGCTCGACTGCACGAAGGAAAAACGAAAGTTTTCCTGACAAACTTCAGCCAGGAGTTCAAGCACATCAAAAAGGGCACGATGATCGCATACATCGAGGAAATTCTGGAAACCACCAATGCGTCTGTGCTCTCTGATTCTGCCGCATCTACCCCGACGACCATAGTTCCCGGACCAGACTTCGACATAAATCCAAGTCTCCCCATGAGTAAGCAGCAACAACTCAGAAGTCTTCTCCGACGATACAAAGAATGTTTTTCGACGTCGTCGAGGATTCGACAAACGCCAGTCGCAAAGCATCGCATAATAATTGAAGTGTGCGCTCGACCATTCTGCCAGAGCCCTTACCGAGTTTCGACGCGAGAACGCGACGCTATTAGGCAACAAGTAGACGAAATGCTGCGCGACATCATCCAGCCGTCGAAAAGCCCGTGGACATCTCCTGTAGTATTGGTGAAGAAAAAGAACGGAGCTCTACGTTTCTGTGTCGATTATCGTCGACTTAACAAAATCAAGAAGACGGTCGTATAGCCCCTTCCACGGATAGACGACGCATTGGATCGGCTTTGCAACGCTAAATACTTCTCATCGATGGACCTCAAGTCTGGCTACTAGCAAGTAGAAGTGGACGAAAGAGATCGCGAAAAGACTGCCTTCATCACGCCAGACGGACTCTACGAGTTCAAGGTCATGCCATTCCGACTGTGCTCGGCGCCTGCAGCGTTTCAGCGCATCATGGACACGGTGTTCGCAGGATTGAAGTGGCAGACGTGCCTTGCTTATTTGGATGAGGTCGTTGTCTTCGCCGGAAATTTCAACGATCACGCTAGGTGGCTTGCGACAGTATTAGAGGCCATCAAGACATCAGGGCTCATTCTAAAGCAGGAAAAGTGCCGCTTCGCTTACGATGAGCTTCTGTTACTAGGCCACGTCGTCAGAAAATCTGGAGTTCGCCCCGACCCGCAGAAGACAGCTGCCATCGCAAAGTTGCCGCAGCCCATCGACAAGAATGCAGTTTGTAGATTCCTTGGCATGTGTGCCTACTATAGGCGCTTCGTCAAGGACTTTTCACGGATCGCGGAACCACTAACACACCTAACCAAATGGTTAGGTGTGTTAGGTGTAAATGGTCAAGTGGGAAACGCCGCAGGTCCACGCATTTCAAGAACTCAAACGACACATGCAGCCGCCGCCCGTACTTGCACACTTCGACGAGGACGCCGATACCGAAATCCACACTGACGCCAGTAGCCTAGGTCTCGGTGCCGTCCTGGTCCAGAGGAAAAACGGACTTGAACGGGTGATATGCTAGCCGGTCGCTGTCAAAAGCGGAATGCAATTATTCTACCACTGAAAAGGAATGCCTCGCCATCACTTGGGCTACAGCAAAATTCCACCCATACCTATATGGCAGGCCATTGAAAGTCGTCAGCGAACATTCCGCGTTGTGTTGGCTAGCTAACTTAAAGGACCCTTCAGGACGGCTGGCAAGATGGAGCCTCAGACTGCAAGAATATGACGTCACGGTAATCTACAAGTCCGGACGAAAACACCCTGATACCGACGGCCTATCACGCGCCCCCATCGATCCCCCGCCGCAAGACGACGAGGACGACGATGCCTTCCCTGGAATAATAAGAGCGGGAGACTTCACTAAACAGCAACAAGCGGACCCGGAGCTAAAAGGCCTCGTGGAGTATTTAGAAGGGAACACCGACGTTGTCCCTAGGCATTTGGGCCCGCATTGTCTTCGTTCACACTACAAAACAACCAGCTTGTGAATAAGAACTTCTCACCAGTCCGCGCCAACGACCTTCTTGTTGTTCCATCAGCGTTGCATCCAGAAGTACAGCACGCCCTAAATGACGATCCAACAGCCGAGAACCTCGGATTCTCACGGACGCTCTCGAGGATACAGGAAAGGTATTACTGGCCGCGCCTAACCGCCGAAGTCGCCCGTTACGTCAAGACATGCCGAGACTGTCAGCGACGCAAGACACCACCGACAAGGCCAGCAGGATTACTACAGCCGATCGAACCTCCTTGCCGACCATTTCAGAAGATCGGGATGCATTTGTTGGGACCGTTTCCGACACCAGCATCTGGAAATAAGTGGATCGTCGTGGCGACGGACTACCTCACCCATTTCGCTGACACTAAAGCTCTACCGAAAGGCAGCGCAGTCCAAGTCGCGGCAGCGACATTCGTGACTGCGACCCACACCACAGTCGTGGCCCAATGATAAAGTTCCGGCCTGGACAGCGGCAGGTCGCGGGTTTGAATCTCGCTGCCCGCGGTAACCCACCGGTTCGCCGCAATGGGAACAAGCGTCCTCCGGACTGGCACTTGGCTTCCTCAGGGGTGATGAGCTTGGGAAAGGAGCCCTTGCCTTGAATGCCTGTCGAAAGACGCGTGAGCACAACGCAACGCCGACCATTCTCGGTGGAAGGAAGGGTCGAGCGCCGTGGTCACCTGATAAACAAGTGCACTTGTCCATATATATATATATATATATATATATATATATATATATATATATATATATATATATATATATATATATATATATATATATATATATATATATATATGTAGTCATATATGAAATTTCCCGTCTTGACCAATAATCTATCTAATGTACGCCTGCAAAGTGATAGCATTAAACCGCAAGAGTACGTTAAATAAAGGGCGTATTCATGCGGGAGGGGGGATTGCTTATGGGACCTCCCCCTGAACTGCCCCCATGAACAAAATTCCTAGCTACGCCACTGGTGCATATATATTGTGGGAGGCGGCTCGAAGAGGTAGCCGCCATAGCCACAGTTTATTTAGGCGGGCCAGCCATGGTGCCGCGGGATCTCGGTAACAGCAAACCCCGCGGCCGCTAAGGTCGAGCGCACTAGGGTGTCCTATCCTCGCGCTGCATTCAAGTGAGCCGCTTCTTATTCACTGGCTCTGGAGGTGAGAGTCACGCCGCTACAGGGCCTGCCTCCTATTGCGAAGCTCGATTGAAATATGTGCAAAAAGCGCGCGTGTAGAAACAATAGAGACTACAGGCCTATATACATGGGCCGCAATTCGTAGCGTCCGTTATGAAGTCCAAGTCCGTGTTGCGGCGAAGGGCTCAAATCGCTCTCTAGTCATCGTGGTTAAGAGTGGTCTTCACGCGCAGTGCGGTGTAAATCGGCAACCAGAGTTGATGCGTACACGCCGGTTCTTGGCGCATGTCGAAAGTTCAGGCCGTTAATGGGAACGACGGCGTGCAATGGCGGCAGTGGCGGAGAATTGCGAGTCTCGCGAGTTTGCCTTGTTGCCCTTGCTAATTCATGCTGCGTCACCATTTCAGGTGCAGGTATGGTTCTGTAGGGCGGCGTATTGGGACGACCAGCAAGACCTTGGTCTCGACATGGTATGGTACGTCCGGCTGCTCGTTTTTTAGCTTAATTTGGCAGGGCTTTCGTCAGAGGAGCTACGGGAATCAGATGCTGCCGAAAGGTACGCATTTAGCCTGGTCGGCTCGGTATTACGAGCAGAAGACAGCGCTGTACGACAGGACCAAGAGAGGGATACCGACTAGAGCGCTGTCGTCTCAGTGTCATTTGGCACTACCAACGAGGACAGATGCTGTCGTCGTTGTAAGTGTCGGCTTCTCGCAATCAGAGAGAGATGAACCAGGCAGCACCAGGAGCCTAGGTTGTGAGCGAAGCGGAGCCACAGTGATTCCGTAGTACAAAATTACGACTTGGCGCAGGCTTTCGTAGATGACCGGGCATGGTGGAAGTCGGAGATCCGGAAGGAACCATCTGGCAGCTCGCGACTTGCGTGGAGATAGCATAAGTGTTAGTCACTGACATTGTTGACGTCGAAGTGAATCCAGAGCTGTAGAAACCGGATGTCAGAACTTCGTTGCCATGCATCCGCGGAAGGCACGAGCAGAGACCATCGGCATTGTCGCCTGCGGCTGCTTGCGGCGAAATCTCGAATTCAGATATCATCAGGGTTGCGGTTTTCGCTGAAGGCATCGCGAAGGTTGTGCTTGCGGCGTCGCCGTGCCTGCGAGAGTGAAATTTGCGCCTGGTGGAGCCGGTGAGAGGTCCTCTGAATCGGTGAGGTGCCCCGAACTGAAAGCGGATAGCTTGAGCGAATTTCCAAGGAAGGAAAGTAACGGGCCGTAGTGTAGCCGAAAGCGCTTGCATTTGGTCCAGTCGCTTCCTTGGAAAGAATCGCCGCGCAGTTGCTTCTGTGATGGAGATGAGACTTACGGACAGAGTAGAGGTTTGATGTTCGGGCCGGCGCGTGCTGCCGATCGGCACTGGTGGACGCAGGCGATGTGGGACGACAGGACGCGGAATGACACGATGGTTCCAATGGCGAGAGCTATTGTACCTGAGTGCTCGAGGTGGTGTAGTGAGCTTCGCGCGACTGCACGCAAGTCCCTGTGAAAGTCGGGGCCGTGGGGTGGCAGCCGGAGCCTGAAATGCAGCCGGAGCCTGGAACATTCTTGATACGGAAGTGGCTGTTCAGCTGGATGAACCAGTTGTTCGTTCGGCATGCCTACGTAGAATTCTGGGGCACCCACGCCTACAACCGATGGACCTTTGCTTGACCGCGTGAAGCCACGTCCCTCTCGCATTGGTAGAGTGTCTGCATGGACGCTGGCATGGCTGGGTCCGCTCGTACGGTATCACCAATTTGTGCGAGGGGGCACGAAGAGTTAGCCGCCGTAGCCACTGCTCTCGCGCTACAAGTACCTGAGCCGTCTTTTTCTTCACCAGCTCTGGGTGCGATAGTCGCGCTACTATATATATATATATATATATATATATATATATATATATATATATATATATATATATATATATATATATATATATATGAACGAGAATAAAAGAAACCGAAGGGGTCCGATTTTTATAAGTCATATTGTAAGAACAGCCCACAAACAGACACCGAGGACAGCGCCCCCCCCCCCCCCCATAAGGGAAATACTTCAACCTATTACTTGAAATAAGGAAATGATAAAACAAGAAGAATGAAAGTGCATGAAAAAACAACTGGCCGCAGCTGGGATACGAACCCACGGCTTTGCGTTACGTGTGCGATGCTCTTACCACGTGAGCTACCGCGGCACCATTTTCCCATCCACTGTCTGGGGTATTTATGTGTTCCTACTAGAACTAAGCCTGCGAGTTTTGGCCAGCACCGCCAAACCCAACCTTTGGCGGGGGATGTGAAACGTCCTTTCTGCCGCAGGCGTCACTAGTGCGTGAACGGTTGGGGCAAGCCCACTGGTCAATAAACCCACAGATGCTACCTGAAGATATAAATCCTGCGGGATTCGGGACTCTCGCTATGTAATGAACGAGAAGAAAGGGAAGCGAGGGTAATTAAAGCACATTTTACACACACACACACACACACACACACACACACACACACACACACACACACACACACACACACACATATATATATATCGCCGCATTTTGTGATAGGGTGCGACCAACAGGGCAGCCTCACGCTGCTACACGTGAAGGTAGGGAACCCCACCTTCCTGACGGTAGCATATCTGTGCGTAACACAACGTGGAGGGACAAAGAACACTTCTAGTCGCCTCTTCCCCAGAAATTTTGCATAACAATTATCGTTGTGGATTGCTCCTTCATTAAACAAATATGAAAATGGAATAAATTTAGTATACTTCATTAGAAATTGGAAAAAGGTTCGAGTAGATAATAAGTTGAGTACCTAGAAGAGGGCGACATCTTTCTTTCTCTGGTGGCGCTACTGTCAGCAGAGGTAGTGACATCTATTAGGTATATATTGAAACACCGAAGTGTCTCGAAACGCGCGAGTGCTACGTAAAAGTTGAGCGACACGCTGAGACTTCGCAGCATTCTATTACATTAAGGCAACATTTGTTGCTGATGGGATAGAAATAATTAACTCCTTACAGGAAATTTCTGGGGATCAAACCAGGTCGTGACACAATATGAACGGCAACACCATCGGGTCAGAAAAGGGTGCTTAACCTTGAGCATCTGATCATTGAAGCTGACAGGGACATATTGGAATGATATCGTTCCAGTACTTCAAGCGTCTTCCTTCGAGTGTCAAAATGAAAGTGAGTTGTTGCGTAACTATATCCGGGTGTGGGGGGTCACTGCGCGAAAACTTTCATGGTGCGTAACTCATACTGTGCGTTCATTTTTTGCCCCGAAGCTGAAGCATCCTGCAATTCTCAAGCATAGACTTAACCAAGATTGTAACTACATAGCCTCATGCACCTTTTTCTTCGTCACTGCCAGCATACTATCTGATACATTCATGATTGTGCTGCGCATTGTCTTCCACTAGTAAGTATACATGAAAGATGAGAACAAAGGCGCGATGGGCGAAGTGCAATTTCTTCTTTTGCATTTTTTCCGTTGTAGAACTCATTGCAACGCAATGATGAAAGTGCCCCAACCAGCTCCTTTCATTGCTTGCTTTGCACCAACAAATGAATTACTTTCCACCTTCTTACTTATTTAACATAGTAGTTTGTCCATAGCATGTCTGGCGATGACACTTCCCTCGTTAGTACTCTGGAATAAGGTGCTTCTTTATGCTTTCATTGCAGTATGTATGTAGGGAGTACACACCAAGCTTGCTGCTAAATTTTCCTTTTTTGTGTATACTGTAGAGTCATTAAATTACTGCCAAGAAAAAGCGATAAACTAAGGCATTATTGTACTGCGTGGCTCCGGTGGTGTTTCGCTAAGCACAATACGCATTGTTTTGCAAAATAGAACGTAGTTTGACAGAGATATCGGCGTATATTGGTGCGCTGTAGCCTAACGCTAAAAAATTACACTCGTTCGTTATTCTTTTCTATGAAGTTGTCTCATTTATTTCTTTAACTGCTTCATCTATTATTTCAGTAGTTACAGTGACTTCAAACAAGGGCTAATATATTTTCATGTTGGCATTAGCTGTTGTTTTGGTTTTATTGTTAGCGTATTTTCAATGTTTCTTGCTTCCGACGAAATGCGTAACTACTAAACCATAAAGTAAGTGATACCTGGTAAAGCAGCAAGACTCTGGAGCAAGTCTGATACAAGACACATCTCAAGTAAACAGGATACTCAAATAATGATGAACAACAAATGTAGCTGGTCCATTTTCATCGCATAGCACAGTTTCGGAATTTAGAAAAGTACTCTTAAAATTCTAAATATGATGGCAGGTCATTGTGGTGTCGTACAATGAAATTACAGAAGCCAGTATTTTTTACGGGCAATTGCTATAAATATGATGGTCTGTTCTGGCATTGCCGTGGAGTCAAACTACAGACGTCCTTATTTTTTTTTACGGGAAGTTACTGCAATTACGACGGCGTGTTATTGCAATGCTGTAGGATGGAGTCCCGAAGGTCTGCACATTTTACGGGAAATAGTTAGCAGCCGATGGTGCAGAGAAGAGTCATAGGGAAAAAACGTCTTTTTTTCTACACTGCCATTGTAATGGCAACGATTGCTTGTGTTTCATTACAAACGTGGGAACAGGTTGCTGCGGCTGTGGGCTCAGGCTTTACGAGATGTACTCCGAGTCGAGCAGTGTTCGATTGCTCTAAGGGAAATAAAATGACCACCATCCAACAAAAAGATTGCTTTCTAGCATCCTCTATGATTACGGAATCTACGCTGAACCCACAAATTCTATTCAGGTTAGTCCAATAGTTGCTGTAGTTGACGAAACGTTTGAAACGAAAGGTTAGAAATCGAATATTGTTGCCGTAGAGCCACAAACATCCTTTAAGACAAATCTGTGCCAATCGCTTATAACAGGAACCTGGGTAATTTCGCAGGGATTCACTGTGTGAGGAGGCAGACGTACGATATTCGGGCGCATGAGCTACGGAAAGCCAACACACACCCGCCGTGTTGTGTTGTCCTGCAGTTCGTGTTGTCCTATCTGTGTCGTTTGTGTCCGTACTTCGAACGACTACCTTTGCACATCATCAGTCGCTTACTATGGGCCGTTTCAGAGCGATATAAGCATTTGATGCATAGAATACAGCATGCACATGTTTGACCTCGGCGCATGGCTGCACTAACTTAAATCTTTCTATCAACCTTTATGTGAGTATGAAACGGACAATGTGGAGGATGCAAACAAAAAGCCATGTTCAGGCTTGACGAACGCGGCGCCTCCATACGTGGCAGGCAGTAAGATAGACGTAACACCTAATAAGATAGACCTAACAAAATACGTATGTTTCTCGCAGTCACGATCATCGTGACATAAACATGTACACGCTATAACAAAATATTCATGCCACAATGAAACATTCATATACTCTTATTTCTCCCTCGAGATAAAGGAATGGAATCGGCTCGATCCTTAAGTTATTTCTGCAGACTCATTATCTCAGTTCACATCACGGTTAGAATACCTATCAAGCAATCAGTAACGCAGTCTTGTTCACATAATGTACTTTGAAACACCTGTGAGCGATGCTGATTATCTAAAGGTGTTTACTGTTATTTTGGTTCCAGTTTGCTGTGTTTTCATGATGTATTTTCTGTATTGCTGCGGATGTCTCCTGCACATGTGATATATATATTTGTTTTTTTCATATGCATGGTTACCTTGTTCTTTTGCGTTTCTTGTTTGGCTTATTGACGCGAAATTTGCACGTGCACTTTTATTACTATGTATTTCTGTTCTGTATGCCCACCTGCTATGGTCCCTGATGGGACTGGCAGTATTGAAAATAAGTAAATAAATACATAAATAAATAAATAAAACGTTAGAACATTGTATGATACGCAAATATTCGCAAACTTATTCTCTTCTAGACACTGCAAAAACATACTTGCTTATACTAGACATCCTATAAAGGAATACTGTTTAAAAGTTGTATCGGCTTTGACAATTAGACCAAGAAATTTTTTTACTTAGCAAGTTGCATCAGTGTGCATGCAAGATGCCGATTCTACGGGCTCTTCGTCCCACATGATGGTAGCGATAACTTTATGGCGTTGACCTACTACGCTGTCCGCTTTTATCAATGCTCTCTATGGCATTTCGGCACAACGGCCACAAAGTAAACGCAACTACAGCTCTGTCTGGGTGAACGTGCTGCGTATGTAGAAGTTTACAAGTGGAATAACTACGGCTCTTACCAAATGGTTGCACAAAAGGGTGGAGTGCTTTTTTCAAGTAGTAGTTCTGTGTAAAGTTCTCTGTCTCCGGTGCCATGCCGGCCATCTGCCACTTGTTCATGGCGTAGAACTTTCTCCAAAAGTCTTCGACCGGGTGGAGAAATACCACGTCTGTGTCAACGTAGATGACGGCATCTTCGTTAGGAAGCATACTCTGTGAAAACGATGTTAAGCTGGCTTGTAGAGTTCGCACAATCGAAAGCTCCTCGGCAGGTTTGTCGCTTTACATGTTAACGTGATCAAGGATAGGCATTCTTAATAGCTGAGTGCTCATTCACATTCACTTACTGTTAAACCATGATGGCTAATAATGCTAACTTCTATGGTCGCAACATGTTGAAGGCTACGCACTAAGTGAGCGAAATGAACCGCTGCTTCAAAAAGAACCACTTCAAAAAGAGCATCCAGTAGGCAGGCAGCCCTCTTCTGTAAACGTCAGCAGGCAGAGCTAACATTCAAAAACAGAAATATGCCAGGAGGAAAGTTTTAGATTAAGTATTCAGTCAATAAACTGCAAAAAATTCTTAATCGTTGTCTCTTAGTCAGTGCCAAATGAACTTTACAGAAACTTGAAATAGGAAGCCCGCTTTCGATTATTACATTTTGAACAAGTATTCCAGGTTATGACAATGAAGAACAATTTTTGAAAGAGTTGTCGCTTGGTCGGCTCCCAGTAAGTTATCGAAGTATCTAGTTCTTCTTGCATTATGAAACGTGGCCTTTATCCAGAGGATAAGTAGAAGACTACTGATTTTGGGTGGTGCTCTTCCAATATTTATTTAGTTGACTTTGCTGCAGAGTTTTTGTAGGACTTGATATGCTATAGAGTCTTGAATGATGCAATTTCTTATGCTGTGTGGCCACAACCAGAACACTGGATTGAACTAAACGACAAACAATTATGAACAAAACTACTCTTACAGTTAAGTTCTTGCCATAGGTGTCTGAAATGAAACACTTTTCAGTGCCCATGGTGTGCGCAGAAGAACCCTGGAAGCGGCGACATGATGCGAAGCCAACATTGGTACGTCAGCGTTCTCGATAGAAGGCTGCCAATCGCACTGGCTGGCGTTTGTTTATATGAACGAAATGCCTTTACGTAGAGTGGTGGCTCTGTATATAATTTTATGCGGACATATTCCTATATCTCTCATACCAAACGGGCGTCAAGTGATAGGCTCTACGATCCAGATTAAATGCAAAGAGGAAAAAGTGCCGCTTTAGGGGTCCGTGCATCTAGCACTCTGGGTGCCCTGCGCGTGTTTCACAGCCCTTCTTGTTATTACCACACCGGTTAATTAAAGATCGAGATGTTCTCTAACTTAATGCACATAGTGTCCGAATACGACGACGCTGCATCGAATTCCAATATGGCAGCGTCATCACGGCTCGGCCCAGGCGAACATCTATACCACTGCCACTCGTTCGAATGGCTATAGAAGAACACGTGCTGCAGGTTGTGCTACAGTATCGCCGTCACATCACCCGGTTGTGCCCCCTACAGGATAGCACGCGCTGCCATCAGTGCGCAATTAGTTTTTTCTCCGTTTCTTACCCATCTCACACCTCCACTACGTTCCTCCACATCATTTCGTCCGTTCGTAGAAATCATGCAACCAACGTTACCGTCGTCGTCATTTTGCTGCTGTCGTCACACAAACGCACTATAGCGCCTATTCTAGTACGCTTACTCGCGTCACACACACAAATAATGAATTTACACAAGCACATTGGTAAACCCGGCTCACTGCGGAACCGCAAACAATGCTGCATAGCCAGCTGACTGCAAAATAGTTTGCATAACGTCGATTCCCACCGTGCGTGGGATCTGCACAACTTACTTTTAGACGCGGCGAGACAGATGCTTACATAAATCCTATAGGTTTCATTAGAACCAGGTGATAAAGGTTACCGAAGTGCCGAGCATCTTTCACCCCTGCAGCAAACCCTGCCAAGCAGCAGAAACACCAGCTATATCCGCGTTAACTCTCGTCCACCTGGCCAGCCGTAGTATTCGGGGACGGCCTCCGGAAGGGACGACGTTTACACCAAGTGAAGCGCAAAGGATAGGGACAGGCGAAGGGTACAACACATGCGCTAAACCTCCATCTGGCTTTCTATTTTTACAGCGTTTCGCTTTCAGTATGCCGTAGCGACAAGGCCGAATTCATAGCCCTTCTCAAGTTTCCAACTATACCGAAAGGTATACACAGCGCTTTGATAAACCACTACACACAGCAGAGGCCACGGGTGCTATTCGTGAGTTGCGTGTAGAAATAAATGAGTGTTTGGCAAGTTTAATCAAGGTGTACCACACTTTTAACCCAAGGCACAGAATCGTACTGTACAATGACGAATTACTATTACACTGACAACGCTACCTCGTGATGAGAAAAGAACGCGAACTGAATTGTACATAAGTGCAAGCGATTCTCGATGACGGCATTATGAATGCTTTCTACAGCTCATGGGCGTCTGCGGTTGTAATAATAATAAAAAAAAGACAGGGCGCTACTATTTCGTGACTATTCCAGGAAGCTCAAGACAGTAACTAGATAGTATGTCTGCCTAGTGCCACGCACCGATGACTCCGAAGACAAAGTTCGACGCGCATGCGGAGGGAGGATGAGGAGGAAAATACTTTATTCTAGTCCTGTACTTAGTTCGATCCTTGTAGGCAGCCGAATCAACAAAGCAGGCTCCTCTGCCCCTTTTATCCATTTTCTTGATTAACGCCCTGGCTCGTGCAACTCTCCTGTTGATGTTATGTTTTGGGTGCATATTCCTGGGTAGCCATGCGACAATTATGTTGTCTGCGAATCCTTTATGAACTTTAGTGTACTTTGCTGCATCCGTAATGAGGTTGATCATGATCTTGCCCAGGATTGATCTTCCCGTGCTGTTTGTAGACAGTCTTGCTATTTGTGATGTTTCTTGAGCTTCCGCGATTTCCATGGTCGTGTTGTGTATTCCTAACTTTAGCAATTTTTCAGAGCTGGTTCGAATTGGGAGCCCCAATATGCTTTTAACGACCTTCTTGATCACTACGTCAAGCTTCTTGAGTTGAATCTGCGTCCAGTTGTACATGGCAGCAGTGTATGAAATATGACAGAGCACGAAAGAGTTGATTAACCTGATGAGGTTATCTTCCTTCTTTCACGCCCTTATGTTTTCCTGCCTGGCGTCTGATCATCCTGCACGCGTTATCCGTTTTAAGGGTGATTTTCTTGACTTCCGTATGGTTTACACCGTTTGCATCAATGAAAAAGGCCAGTACCCTGATCTCGTATATTGACACCATTTTCTGTATGTAGGTGTATATTGCTTTCCGATAGAGGTTTCGAGCCCTTAGGCCTGCCCCTCTTTCACGTCTATAAAGTAGCAACTCTGATTTATGTGGGGAGCACCTGAGTCCAGTGGGTCTCAGGTATTCCTCCACCGTCCTGATCGCTTCAGTCAGTGCGTCCTGTATCTGCCCTTCAGTGCCACCAGCACACCATGCAGTGAGATCATCAGCATACATGGTATGGTCAATGCCCTTAATGTTGCCCAGCTTTCTGGACAAACCAATCATGGACATGTTGAAAAGGACGGGAGAGATCACCGATCCTTGGGGGTTCCTTGACCTCCGAGCTGAACCACTTCCGAGTTTCTGTCGCCGACCTTTATCTTTGCAGTGCGTGCTTCGAGAAAGGATTTGATGTATTTAAACATCCACAACCCGAGTCCAATGTCTTCTATCGTTTTGAAGATGCACTCATGCTTGATGCTGTCGAACGCTTTTTCCAAGTCTAATTCGAGTATGGCCTTAGTATTTCTAGAATATCCGTCGAGTATGTGGTGTTTAATTTGCTTCATGGCATCCTGCGTGGAAAGTGCGGACCTAAAACCCAGCATGTTGTGAGTGTATATATCATTGTCCTCTAAGTGGTCTTTTAGCCTATTAAGGATTGCGTGTTTAGCGACCTTCCCCACGCATGATGTAAGCCTTAATTTGTCCAAGCTTGGAGGTTTACCCGGTTTCGGTATTAGTATAACTTCTGAAGTTTTCCATTCTTCTGGGAGTTCGCCTGAAATCCATGCTTCATTTAGAAGTCTCTCAGCGATTCAATTGACGGCTCATCGAGATTGCTAAACGATTTGTTTGTTACTCCGTTAGAAGTAACACTTCCGATTTAGTTCACTTAACATCCTCCGGATTTCGGATGTGGTGAAGGGTTTATTTATTTATTTATTTATTTCACGTACTTTCAAGGCCCGAAGTCGTTACAGAAAGGAGTGGAGTCAAAATAAGAAGTAATGCAGTAAAAATACGAACAAAAAGTATTAACAAAAAATATTAACAAAAGGCATTCTGAACGGCGGTCTTGAAGTTAGTAGGGTCGGTGATGAGTGCGATTGATGCGGGAAGGCCATTCCAGTCCGTGCTTGTCCTGGGGATGAATGAGTCACTGTACCGGTTTGTACGGCACAATGGCACCCCGATTTTAAGGCTTTGGTCCAGTGCGGGCCGAAATATAAAACGGAGGGGCAAGAAGGGTTTCTTTTAAAAGGGAGTTCAAGTGAAAAACTTCATGAAAAAGGGAGAGACGGGAAGATTTGCGGCGTGACGAAAGATCAGGTAAGTTAAGAGTTCGTTTCATTGCAGAGATACCTGCATAGCGAGAATAATTAGATAAGACAAAGCGTGCACCGCGGTTTTGCATACTTTCAAGAGTGGAAGCTAATGAAGACGGAGTCGGATCCCAAATGGCTGAAGCATACTCCAATTTGGAGCGAACGAACGTTTTATGAAGAGTTAGCTTCATGGACGAAGGCGCAGAGCTAAAATTACGGCGCAAGTAACCAAGCATGCGATTAGCGTTTTTAGTAACATAGTCAATATGCGAGTGCCAAGAAAGGCTATTTGATATGTGAAGGCCGAGACGCTTGTACGAGGTAACTGACGTCAGAGGTGCACCCTTAATAAAGTACGTGTGCGTGGCAGTGTTACGAGATATACGCATGGCCTTGCATTTATTTGAATTTAGTTGCATGCATAATTAGAACACCACTCAATTACGCGGTTAAGGTCGTCCTGCAGCTCTTGGGAATCTGAAGGATTAGTAATTTTACGGTAAAGAACAGAGTCATCCGCGAAAAGCTTTATGGAAGAGGAAAGAACGTAGTTCGGAAGATCGTTAATATAGATTAGAAATAGAAGTGGACCCTGGACTGGCCCTTGAGGAACAGCTGCTGGTGCGTTAGAAAACCGAGAATTACAGTTATTAGTGTTTACAAACCGCGTCCTGTTAGAAAGAAAATTTTTTATCCACTCGAGTACATTTGCGTCCAAGTTAAGTTCAGTCAGCTTAAGCAGAAGTAAATCATGGGTCACAGAGTTAAAGGCTTTGGCAAAATGAAGAAATACGCATCATTGGTCGAGTTCAGGACGAGTTCAGGTTGAGCGGCTCCCCTGTATTCTGATGGAAGTGGTTGGTCCTGCTCATTTTTAACTGGTAGGTATTTGTCAATTACTTGTTTGGTAACTTTTTCGATGGGCTGATCCTTAAGGGCTACGTGTATAGCTCGATCAAGGCTGTGTCTCTGGTTGGCTTTAGTGCCTTCTTCATCCAGCCGATGCTTGATCAATTTCCACGCCTTGCCGTTCCTTATTTGTCCATCGATTGACTCACAAAACTTGTCCCACTGTTTCTGGCAGAGGGTGTTACAGTGTTGTTCGATTTGTTTGTTAGGTTCTGCAATTCTTTTTCTCAGCCTACGATTTAGCCTTTGGGCCCGCCACCTTCGGGTTATGGCTTCCTTGGCTTCTATTAGGTGGGCAAGTTTCAAGTCCATTGCCTCTACATTAGCGTCTGTAAAAATCCTTTTGGACGCTGTTTTGATGTCCCTTCTGATGCTCTCACACCAGTCTCTGAGATTGAGTTTTGTGGTTTCTTTTCCGCTTTGGGCTCTTACGAAAAAGGTCGCAATCTACGACCTCGAATTCTTGATTTCGGCCTTTCTCAACTTCCAGTTTGACTTTTATTACGTAATTATTGCTGCCAAAATTCATGTTTGTGTTAGTCCATGAAACATGCTCTGCGTTCTTAATGAGCGTAAGGTCAGGTGTGGTGTCTCTGCAGACAGAATTGCCGATCCTTGTAGGATGTGTCTTATCCGTGATTAAGACCAGGTCTTAATCACGGATAAGACCAGGTGATTAAGACCAGGTTCCACAGATTCCTGCCTTTGACACTCGTCGTAACGTAACCCCATAGCTCGTGGGCTGCATTGAGGTCTCCTAATATATCAGAGGTCTACTTCCAGATAGATTAGTAGCCTTTTCGAATAATCTCTTGAAGTGTTGTTTCTGGTGTTTCGGATTGATGTAGACGTTGAGCACGAATAAGGTATTTTTCCTTTGATTTTTGTGTGAAGTTGGTACTACAATCTCAACCATGAGGTACTCCAAATTTTCGTCTATGATGCCTAAGTCATGTGGGATGTGTGTAAGCTGCTAATTTACAAGCACATACAGCCCCCTACCGAACGTTTGACACTCTATGGCTTTGTACCAAGTGAGTGTGACATATTCATATCCTGTCTCTTGAAGTGCGATAATATCCACTTTAGACTGCAGTGACATAAGTTATTGCTGGATTTGTTATTTTACCCCCAGCAATTCCACTGCCATATTCGAAATTCCCTCTTAGAGTGAGCCATATTGCATATTCATCTGCCCCACCTGGGGAGTTAGTGCAGCTCTGAGGAATGACGACCCGCATTGTTCCCTTACGTTAATTGACATTTCGAGGGTTTAGATTTTTTCGCCAAAAGCCTTCAGCCCCTCCTTTGGGTAATTCAGTGCCGTCTGTATTTGGTTTACATTCATTGTCAACTCTGAGACACTGTCCATAAGCATCTGCATGTGGTCTTTGAAAGACGCCAGCGCTAGTTTGACTTCCTCCATCTGTGGTTCAGTGTTCTTGAGCTTACTTTCGACAGCCCTACGCTTGGCTGACATGGTTCCCTCACCAGCAGGCGCGGGGACTGGGGCTTCTTTGCGCGTATTAGTGCTATCTTTGTTTTATGCTTGTTTAGCCTCGTTTAAAAGTTTCCTTATTGCCGTCACCTCTCTAATGTTCTGATTCATTTCTTTTAGTTCTGCATTCTCTTTCTTAAGTCCTTCGATTTCACGATCCATACTTTGCACTGGGGGTGAGTCACAAAGCATGGCCCTTACCGGAAAGGTACGCGCGTCGTCGGCCCAGATAAGTCTTGTTTTATTGGTATCCCAGGGACGCGGCGTCTTGTCCGCTATGGCCGCTCCCTTGAGTTTGTCGGCCCACGTCGAACCGTTGCTTCCTTCCCCGGGTTTCGAAGCCGCCTGTTGACTGCGATCTCTTGATCGGGATCGCGCCCTGGATAGGGATCTGGATCTGGGTCCGGATCTGGACACGCGTCTTGCCCAGGAGCGTGAGTGACTGCGGGACCTGGACCTGCCGCGGGACCTTGATCTTGACGGCGGGTCGTTATTGTCCTTGTTGACGTTGGTTGATAGTGCTCTGTCGTTTCTCTATTTTCTGACCACGTATGGAGTTGTATAGCGCTGCTTACACATTTTGTACGCCGCTGGGTGTGGGCCACCACACAGTTCACGCCTGGTTTGGCACTTATGTTCCCTGCGCCCTGCGTTGTTTGCTTGTCTATAGAAGTAGACTAGCGTGGCCACCGTCGACTGTACCGACGAACTTAGAGTGCTTCTTTTTGGTCTGTGCTCAGCCCCCGCTACGTCCCAGTAAATGGCGGACAATTTTCGCTTCGAAATGAAATGGCAGAACTATCCAGTACATCTTACTGAAGTAGTCGTCTGTTCCAAACCATTTATGAAACGCCTGAAAGCGACTGCACTAAGTTGAAGAAGCAATACGATGGGCTAATCTCACGCTTAAGCCATGCTTTGGGTTCGGACGGCTCAAGTTCCTAAAGACATATCGTGCTTATCGTGAGTGCCAGATACAGACTGGCGGTCCGGCAAGCTTATCGCGAACACAGGTTTGCCTGAATTTAAATGGTGCTTCTGCAAATTACTTGAACACCTTATATTAGAGTTCCTCGCTTTCCTTTAACAGTGCATCTCGCTACTAAGGGACTGTAGCCTACGTGACCTGCAGTGTAGGAGCCTTGAGCATTGCATGTATCCGAATGGCTGTTCTCAAGACGACCAAGCTCACGGCCGCATGCTCGCTTTTCTGCAAGAAACTGGTTTGGCTTCCCGTTTGGGATTTGGAAGGGACGAAATGTGCATTGCTAGCTTTTTATTGTAGTTTTACATCCTTCAGTAATTAGTGCGGTAAGCGTGTTCTTTTTCTTTCTGCGCCTGCATGTGTATTACCTTCCCTACTTGCTCACTGCATCACTGTATGTTAATGCAAATTCTGTTTCTGCTTTCCGGGCGGATGCCTGCATGATAACCTGTGACTTTGGCTTGTAGTCTGCAGTTTAGTGTTTCCTGTAGCCTATCCTTGTAGCACTTTCATCTTTCACGCCGAAACCCGTGATTCTTAAACTGGCACTTTACATGTTTCGACGGCACACAAGCTCTTCAACAGCATCTGTTTTTTTCTCTTTTTCCACAGCCTCTGATGTTTAATGAAGAACTATTTATTTTGCGTTTTTTGAAAACTAGTCACATCGCAGCAATTTATTCATCGAAAGCTTGTGGCAACTACGCTCGAAGGATGTTGAGAAGCTATTCCTGCAGTTATTGTAATTACAGTTAGTGATAGTGCGTTTAAAACCGATGTTACATGTCGGGAATAGTTTGGAGTCATTTTTTCTCTAGTCAATATAAGCACGGTACCCGCTTATACCGAAATAAATATTTCTGCTTAAATGTATGCGTATTCCTCTGACTATTCGATATTCGATTCTATATTCACTATGAAATATTCTACTTCGATTCCTATTCGAAAAAAAGTTTGTATGCGCCCACCTATAGTAAATATACAAAGTGCTGCGCTGTTGACGATGCACGTGTTTTCTGGGAGTCATACAGTGAAGCCAAGAAAACGCTAGTTAAAAGTGATGTTTTTGGCATATACACATCACGTTTCCGTCCTCGTTCTTGTAACGGATATTCAAGCCTAATTATCTCCTCTTTAATTAGTTGAACGTCAGTTCAATGTAAACAACGCGGGCATTATGCGCCCCTGCGCAGTGGTCTGTACGGGCCAATGCAGAGGTTGCAGAAAAAACACACGACATTGGAGCCACGATGGCGAAGATGACACTAGCCTTTGGTACGTGTATATCGCCCATAATTAAAAGAGGTTTAGGAGAGGACCGTGCATGAAGAATTTGCGGCGAAGATTGAACGAACGGTTGTTTTGCCCTCGCGGTGGTGTTCTTGTCATGCAGAAAAGCTTGGCTAATATGAATAACTGTGCTGACGCACGTCGTTATCTGCGTATGCCGATCACACGCTTTGTGCGACACTGTGCACGCCGAGATTGGACATCAAAAGCAAACACACTTACGAAATAACTATACGTAAACGTGGCTGCACCTTAGAAACTTCTAAACGCACTTGTGCAGCAAGCTTGTATTATATGTGCAAAGTGTTTTAGGAAACTGAGCTGGAAGGTAGAAAAGCCGGTTTTTTCTAATTATATAAGCATGAAATAATGCAGCGGTCTCACTTCGTTGTTTTCAGTCCTGTTTTACGTCAAGTAAATTTTCCAAAGTGCTGGATGGGTGCTTTGAATACATTACAAACTAAAAAAAAACAGCAATAAAATTGGCAGTTCCTGCCTTTATCGACGATAGGAAGCTTCAGCGTTGTGTTTGGACTTCTTGGAAAGCGTTAACGTGTACACGGGTATGACGTAATTGCACGACGCTGCAATTATTTCATTAGATTTTATTTTTTTCGAACACAATGAGGTAAGGTGAGTCGCAAAACTTAAGGCGACCCCTGCTGGATAGAAGTAACACCACCCTTTCCCTTACTAAACCTCTGACAACGCTGGCATGTTCAAGGGCGCCGCCGGTGGTGTTGGCCATGTCGCACATGTCACGCATGTCACACATGGACAGTGCACGAGGTGAGACCGACGGCAATCCGTCCACCTTCGGCGAACGCTCCAAGCGTCTTCACGCTCTGGCTTTCATTACGGACATTTTTAAGGATGTTCTATTCTGATCCTTGAGGCCTGTGCGTGGGGCGTAACGGTTAAGGTAACGGGCTTCTGTGCTCGAGCTATGATAATCAAATCCCGCCCGCGGGCATTTCATTAATGTTTATTTATTCATTTAAATTTTTCTATAAACATATATATGCGGAACATCAGGGCAACGGCGAAAATTTGCCTGGAATGCGTTATAATTGCTACTGCAGTATTAGTTCATCATCTCATAGTTCACACGCGCACACAAAACATTCTCGCAAGCAGTCCATTCTGTAAGCTGGACATATCTTTCTGAAGCACTCAGAATGTACAATCTATTCTAAAGGTTGTACTCGAAGGGGATATACCATCAGACGCATACTTGCCGGTAAGAAAAGCCTCTGAGTTGTGCAAGGTCTGAACATATAGCGCCACTCGTGGTAGTTATCTTTGGGGAACCACTCCAGCTTCACCTCACAGCTCACACGCTTTCTGACGCTATCTGGCCAGGAGGAGTACTGGAAACAAGGGGGGGGGGTAGCCAAGGCAAAACAAAAGACGATATCAAAAGCTAGAAAAGACATATTGTCTGCAAAATGCCCATTAGTACGTTAACTTTAGTCTGCAGGCACGTATACCAAGTACACACGACTAATCAGCAAATATTTCATATGAACAAAAGTTTAAGTTGTTGCATTTTAACTTAAGGGAGGGGATATTTCAGACTAATTATTTCGCACTATCAACAATATTTCTCATTTAAACAACAGGGAACCAACCACCTTGAAAAAAAATTGGCCACATGTTACACTTGTTTTACACGTGAATGCGAAAGCCTGTTGCACACCTGGTAATTCATTAAGTTGTCCGATCGGAGAGGTCAGACTTCTTGTATGACATGACGAGCTGCACTATGAAGTAAACTTAATTTGCTGTGTTTCGATCTCCTCAACGACACATGCGGCCACCTAATGCACAATCTAAAGGTCTTTTCGTTCTATCTTACTTGCAGACTTTTCTATTTCTTTCTTTTTTCTTTCTTTTTCTTTCTTTGTTCCTTTCTTTCTCTCTTTTTTATTTATTTGTTTCATTCGTTCTTTGTTTCATTGTTCTCGGTTCCTTTGTTCTTTCGTCCTTTCTTTCATTCCTTGCAATAAGAATGAACAATGCAGGGGTGCCTCATTATATCCCGGCTAGGATACCAAACACCAAGATAGCCACAACCGGAAGACCGCACACCTCTTCAGCTCAGAATTTACAACACAATTCACGTGGCCCCATTTCCCCGAATATCCATGCTGACCTTCATAAAGGCCGAAGAAGGGCAAGAGCACAAGCCCTGGCTCGATTCTTTGGCTATGGCATATCGAACACACCGGTGGTCCTATACACCTACGTGGCTCACTACTTCGGCAGACGTGGGTACAGATACTCCCCGAGGGCTCACTGGGGACAGTGGCACAGCGGAAGAGGTTGATATCGCCCTAGCCATCGTAGACGCTTCAACCATACCGGCAACGGATGGACCCATCACACTGGTCACGGATTCACTGACCACCTGCAGGACTTTCGCGCAAAGGATAGTGACATCCTACACAAACCGCATACTTACATGATTACACCTTACATCGTTACACAGGGTGCGTATCGTCTGTACACCTGGACGCGCCTCTCTCCATGGTGTAAACGCGCTAATGCGGTAGCTTGACAGCTCACTAGGCGGGCGCCATTGGAAGAGCTGTCCAACCGAGGCGACGCACCGACAGAACCACTGAACGACACTGAAATTCTGCAGAATTACAGAGGTAGCGGAAGACTCCCCCCCCCCCCTCCCCCCCGATTCCCTTAACCGAGCAGACGCCGTTGCGTGGCGACAGCTTCAAACTGATTCATTTCCCTGTCTCTTTTATCTTCATTTCTTCCACCCGACGCAATATGCCTCATACGGTCCCTACTGTGGAGGAAAGCCCACAGTAAATCCTTGCACCTGGGAGTTCCCACACCATCCAGGTTTCTCCCTATTCCTTCACCTTCACCTCCTGGGAGACTGCGCTGACCAGCTTAGACCCGCAAAAGCAGCGACGGCTGATCCGGCGGGCACGCGGAGTGGCGTGAGCCAATGGGGCCCTGAACTAATGGCTTCTAATAACGAGGAAGTCACCCACCCTCTTCACAGTAAATGTTTTCTCTCTCGTTCTCTCTTTCATTCATTTCTTCTTTCATATTCAGTCATTGTATCTGCTCGCTTGCGGGGGTATAAGCCATTCCCAGTTTTGATATTTTATTTCTTTCTTTGCCTCATTCCTTTTTTTTTGTCGTGCCTTCATTCATACTGAGCCATTGCAGCTATGTGTGCTTACGGTGGATGGATGGAAGGATGGATGGATGGATGGATAAAACTTTATTGGATCTATTTAAATGTGGTTGGGCCCCTAGACGTCCGGGAGCCCCCTGGCCGACATCTCTAGGCAAGCACAGTCCATGGTGGTATGATGCATTCCAGATTATGGTATTTGTTTTCTGGTATGAGCCATTGCTAATGATGATATTTTTGTGCCACCCGTCTGCTTTTTTGTATCACTGGACCAGATTCCACTATTTTTCGGGGATGGGCCATTGCAACGAGCCCCTTAACGCTTTCGCCTTAATATTGATTCAACTCAAATGTTGGAGTCTACTTGAAGCAAAGGCTAGGTGAAGGGGCTAACACACTGCTATGAAATTAAATGCTGTGCGTACAACTGTGCCCTCATCTTATGCAACTTCCATAATGTTCTATGCGTTATCCCAACATTTACAATTCGACAATAAAGTGTAACGGTTGAAACAGAGCCCCACACTTTTCTTACCAGTCACTCTTACAATCCTGCTGCGCGAACCTTACCAGCAGATGATCGACTTTATGTTCCTCGAGCATTTCACAAGTGAACTAGTTTGCAGAGCTTCAGCATCCTATCAATATAAGTGGTACACGTTTCACCAGGTAGCTTAAGCCTTTCGTGCCATGGTGCGCTCGGTACGTTTACTTCGCATAGCAGAGACTCCAAAATAACTAGGCGGGCTCTTTCTGTAGAGGAGTTCTTGCCGATGAAATTCTTCATTGAGGATCTTGCGCATCTGAGTCCTGCACGAAACTGAAGAAACAAAACCACGAAGGAAGGAGTGGACGTCATTGGGAAGAGTCCTGTTCCGCTGACTGACGCCGCGATGAGGCTAGCGGTAGAGAAAGGACATAAAATACACCCTCAGAAAAGTGAATGTTTTTCGCTTTTGCATTATGTGTTTGTACTACGTGGAAGGCCGTAGCACCCAAGGCGTAAAATGAAGTCACAAACTATATTGAAATACAGTTCAAAATAATCTATGCGGTTTCAGCGATTTGGCGATACAACATGCGGTATATAGGTAGCGCTCAATAAACGAGGACCAAATGGAGAGACTGGGACACACGTGTGCCACGAAATATCAACTATCTTTTGATTAACTATGATTTCGCACCATTATATAGGTTGTTAAGAAAGCGAATACCGCTTTGCCTCTCGAGTATATGAGTAGAAGCGGTCGTTAAGAATTGCTGCTCGACTCGGAAAACCACCCGCATAGTTTCTCGCTACGGCGCCTGAAAATCTCGTGATTCTCAGAAAAAGCTGACGCATCTGTGCAACATACGGCGTTTACGACATACGTTACTGGCTTACCTCATTTCGAATCTTTTCCTCGTTCTGTTTATCTGTGATGATGACTAGGTGTAGCCTCGACGTTGAGTAGGCTACAGCTGATTTCACAGCAACGATGCCAAGATCAAAATGGCTCTCGCATATGACGAACACCAGGGTCATTCTCTCGCTGTAAAACAAAGTAACCCGTTTTAGATGTAAAGTAACCTTTCGCCTCGGAGAAAATACTTGTGTACTTGAGATAACTTCCTGCTCTTCTTTCACGAGCAGCAGCAGCAGCAGCAGCAGCAGCAGCCGCCACCACTGCAGCAGCAGCCACCGCCGCCTATATTCATGACCACTGCAGAACGACGGCTCCTCCTAGCGACCTCCAATTACCCTTGTTGTGCACTTGCTGATTCGAAGTTATCCCTGCAAATTTCCTGATGGCATCACACCATCTGATTCTCTCCCGTCCTCGAATGAGCTTCATTTTCTTGCTATGTACCCTTTCTGTACTGATTCTCTCCCGTCCTCGAATGAGCTTCATTCTCTTGCTATGTACCCTTTCTGTAACTTTAACAGACCACCGGTTATCTGCCCTACGGATTGCGAGGCTTGCACAGCTTCATTTTTTCTATTCAATGTCAACAAGAACGTCGGCTATTCCCGTTCGCTCTCTAGTCCACATCGCTGTCTTCCTGTCTCTAAACGTTACGCATAACGTCTAAGTCTATCGCTCATTGTACGGTCCTTACTTCGAAAGTTTCTTTATACCTTCAAATTTCTCGCCTTAGGTTTGTGCCAGTAGAGTGCAATGGTCAAGCACTTCTTTTAAGGATAGCGCCAAGCTGCTGATCTCGGCTTGGCTTTCGCATGTGAACTGCTACACATTTTTTTCATCCGTAATTTGCCTTCTCATAATCAGGGTCTCCTCTGACTGACTAGTCTAGATAAATGTACCCTTGCATAGGCTTCAGAGGCTGACTGCCAATAAAAAAAATTCCCGTTTTAGTTGCGCAGAAGATATGGGCATTATGCCACTCTTCAATAATAAAAAAGAAGAGACATAATTCATTTAGCGATGCAGCAAGATGCTTCAGCGCTGCGCCACGGATGCTCGTGGGCACAAGGAGAATAACTGTCAGTGTTAGCACGCAGCGGCGAGCCACCGGTGAAATATCGCAGGCCAGGCAAAAGCCATGATGGATTGGCGTGTGTGGCGGTAGATGGCGCAGCGTCCCCAAAGAGAACCGTAGCATAGAAGCCCGGCTGTTGACGGCTAAGCCGTGATGCGCTTCGGCGGCGGTATACAGTGCGTCACTGCACTGCTTGACTGCCGATAGCGTTAAACTCGACAGTGATACTGAGTTGGGTTCTAGCGGAATTTTTTTCTGTTATCTGAACTAAGAGGTAAATGAGATTATCGGGGAGAAAGTGAGAAATGCTCACCTTGCAGTGGGCTTGACGAGTGTTACGTCGTTGAAGGCGACTGAATCCTGGACTTTGACCTCGGCCTTGTTGCGGTACTGGTGCAATTTGTCATCCACGATCATGCATCCAAAGCGGGTGAGAATAAAACCGGCAAATGCTGCTAACGCACACAGGCCGAGCAAGAGATGCGCAAGACGGGTATCCGCCATGATAGCCGTTGTTCTGCACTGCACAAAAACAACACATCCAATAAACTCCTAATTTAAAATTTTTTTAGTAAGTGCCAACACCTTTCATTTGCACCTGATTATAACGAATGGAGTTTTACATTATGTAAAGGCTTTATTTAATTATCCATGTTTGTGTTACTGCGTTCGCGTGTCTACATTGCCTCGTGTTTACTAGCTAGAATTTCCTGCGTATCAGGAAGATAAAGCTACAGTCATAAAGTATCTGCAATCTAACAGCACGAATACACTGTGTCTTTCTCAAGAAGTGCTGTTTGCACGAAAAAAATTGCATCGGTCAAAACAGCTCCTTCCGAAGCCGAACTTTCAGCAAAAGTGAGGCTATATTCTTTACTTGTTCACTGTTAGCTTCGCAAATTCGCGTCACGAGGTTTATCAGAAGCTTCAGAATTCTCCGTCAAGTTTGTTGAAATATCTTGTTACAGATCACTTCGTGTTGAAGGTTGCATTAGTGCGACCTCACGTGTGTGTCTTTTGGCAAACGTTCTTCTCTAGAAAAAAATATGAATAGAAAGACAACGAGACATTTCTTTAAAAGGAACGATGCCTAATCACGCTGATTTATACTAACTTATGTTACCTCTGGTAAATGTGTTTACTCAAGCGCTCTTGGACGAGTTAGTTCTTGATGACTGACTTGGGGTGCTATAACGTAAGACTATTCCAAACTTTTCTATTCCAATTCTGCAATCAGCCCTCCGCGATTGGTCAAAAACTTTTTTGGACCACCCCCATCCACCCCTATTTCAACTGTCTGTCGCGCGACGTCACGAAAACCGCGATAGCTCCCCATCTGATATAACATGTTCACACGGATTATGCATGATTTGACCGAACAAAAGAAAAATAGGTATTTCTGATTTGACGCCTCTTCGCAATTATCCCTCGGCTATTGGTCAAAAGTTCTCGGGCTGCGCCCACTTCACCTGCCTCTCACGTGACATCACAAAACCGCAATAACTCACCGCGTCAAAGTGACGTCTACGCTATAAAGATGCATTAATATGCGGAACAAAACTGAATTTTCTTCTGAATAGGCGCAGGTTGCCCCGTTCTGAAAGGAATAAAAGATGGCTGCAGCCGATCGCTCAGGCACTGGCTACTCGCTCCTGTCGGAGAGCATGGGTTTATTTGCGCGCAATAAAACTTTCTGCGTGGCCGTGTAACGTTTTCGAGCACTTCCGGCACGTTTGCAACCTCGTTCTGCCAACTCTTCTTTGCTGAGGATCCGTTTTAGTGTCATTCTTAAGTTCCCGTTGCATGCCGCCGCGATTGTCGACGAGCCACCGCAAGCAAAGTAAGGGAAAGCGGACCAATCGCAGACACCGGCGCCACCCTCGTCATCCGGTTATCGATTTTCAGCGCAGTGGCTCGGCCCTATCGTATCCCTCTCCACTTGGGCGTGCTCCTCGCCTCTTGTCAGCCAATAAGATAAGACAAGTCGCTCAGTGTACACAATGTTATTCGTTTTTCAAGCAAACAAAAGTGAACTCCTATGAACGAGGAGAGCGTTTGATTGGTCTGTTCAGACAACCCTGCGGGTGACCGCCCGATGCTTGCGTCGGCGGTTATGCAAATTTGACGTCAGGAGATTGGAATAAAAACATATTGGAATAGTTTTACGTTATAGGGCCCTTGTAGTGCAAAGGAAGAGGGCAAAAAGAGACACACGACATAGAGACAGCGCTGAGAGGCGACTGAAAGCTTTATATGAGGACAAGCCTGTTTGCGACAATGACTTTTGTTTATTATCACCCATCACTAATTTGCATAAATATATTTGAATTAATTATCAGGAAAACACATGCAAGGGCCGCTGACATTCATTCTTGCATTGCCCATTTCAAAAGAATTTGCAATATTGATCTTCTTAGCCTTGTTGGATGCTTGTGACTAAAGTACTTTCGTCAGAAGTAAGGGACAATCACACTGCTATGGTTCAGAGCTCGGCGATCAAAGATTAATGCTCCGTTACACCGACTTTCATCTTGCTCGCCATCACATAGTTTACATGTTGCTTTAGATGGTCGCAACACTGTTAAGACTTGTCCCAAAGTCGACGTTATCTTGTGTTTATTGACTATAGAGTTGAGACAGACCGACAGACAAAGAAGTTTAATGAGGTCCTGAGAGGCGCCGCACTTAGAAGAGCACCGCGGGCCGCTTCCACGTGAGAACGGGGAGACCTGGCCTCACCGCCCGGAGTTGTGGGATAAGCTCGGAAGTCTTGATGGCAGAGCTCCACTCCTCCTCGGTCACTCGATTGTGTCCCCGTAACGAGGGGCACCACCAGAGCATCTGTTCTCAGCTGCTAATCGACCCGCAGTCCGGGCAGATAGACTCGAAGGCGTACGGGGCAATAATGCCGAGGAAAGCTAAACTGAGATATGACCTAGTCTGCCACATTCCGAGTGTGCTTGCGTGAGACCTGGAGTGTTTGCCGTGCGCGGGCGGCAAAGCCCCCCCCCCCCCCCTGCCCATTTGATAGTACTTGGTGACTTCATTATTAATAATCATCATCAGCAACAGCAGCAGCCTATTTATGTCCACTGCAGGACGAAGGCCTCTCCCTGCGATCTCCGATTACTCCTGTCCCGAGCGAACCAATTCCAAGTAGCACCCGCAAATTTCCTCATTTCGTCACACCAACTAGTCTTCTGCCGTTCTCTACTGCGCTTCCCTTCTCCGCGCAAAGAGCGATGGAACGAAGACTGCTAGGCATAACTTTAAAAGACAGAAAGAGAGCGGCTTGGATCAGAGAGCAAACGGGTATAGACGATATTTTAATAGACATTAGGAGTGGCGCTCCGCAGGTCATGTAATGCGCGGATTAGATAACCGTAGGACCATTAGGATGACAGAATGGGTACTAAGCGCCTTCGTTAAAGGGGAATAAAATCTCTTTAAATTCCCCGTACCTATCCTGCAGACCTGCGTCCTCCCTACTGCGGAGGTTTAGGGCGCGCGCCGGAGAGTGAGCACTATCTTTGAGGTTGGTGAGGGAGTCTAGGTAAGAACCGATATGTGCAGGAAACTAAGTAATGGTGTGCGGGGATATAATCTTATCGCCGAGAACTTTAGACGCTTCCACGGAAATGGAGCCACACGTAAAGGCCCTGGCCACTGATCTAGATAGATTTGCGATCTACAATTGTCCAGGAGGGCGAGAGCTACAGCCGCCTGCTCGGCCCTCGATGGAGTCGAATCTTTGAAAGATGCGGAATTTAGGGTCGAACCCTCGTGATCGATCACAACGGCAGCAAACCTAGTCGAGCGGTCGTACTGGGTGGCATCTACGAAGCAAACTGAGCGAGGTTCGTCCCTGACGTGTCTCAGAAGCGCCACAGCACTGGCCCTGCGCCTGCCGACGCTGTGCTGTGGATGAACGTTGCGAGGAAAATGAGAGGCCTGAATGCTGGCCCTTTCAGCGTCAGAGAGCTGATGTCGCCGCTCCGCAACGAGCGTGGGGTTGAGACCGAGTACGGCAAAAATCTTCCTTCCGGCCGGCGTAAAATTAAAATTAAATTATGGCGTTTTCGTGCCCAAACCAGTTTCTGATTATGAGGCCCACCGTAGGGGAGGACTCCGGACATCTCGACCACCTGAGATTATTTAGCGTGCACCTAAATGTATGGCCCCACGGGTGTTTTCGCATTTCGCCCCCATCGAAATGCGGCCCCCGTGGCCGGGATTCAATCCCGTGACTTCGTGCTCAGCAGCCCAACACCATAGCTACTCAGCAACGACGGCGGGCATCCGGCCGGCTACAATAAGCCTCTCTATATGGCTTTCATAGGTTAGGAAAAGGCATTTGATTCAGTTGAGACACCAGCAGTCATAGAGGCATCACGTAATCAAGGAGTACAGAACGCTTACGTAAATACATTGGAAAATATCTACAGAGGTTCTACAGCTACCTTAATTCGACACAAGAAAAGCAGGAACATACCTTTAAAGAAAGGGGTCAGACAGGAAAACACAATCTCTCCAATGCTATTGATTGCGTCCTTAGAAGAAGTATTCAAGCTATTAAAGTGGGAAGGCTGAGGAGTAAAGATCGATAGCGAATACCTCAGCAACCTTCGGTTTGCCGATGGCATTGTTCTATTCAGCAATAATGAAGACGAGTCACAACAAATGATTGAGGACCTTAACAGAGAGAGTGTAAGAGCGGGGTTATAGATTAATATGCACAAGACAAAGATGCAAACAGCCGAGCTACTTGGGCGGATTCATGTGCATGGATGATCTCTTCCAGGGTATTGTGAACGCGTAGCTGCATGAGTCGCACGGTGCTGGCTTGCATGGGAATGCCCATCACTCTATGCTATATCGAATTACGTGTGCAGCTTCTTCTCGCGGCCTTGCCAGAAATGCATGGCTGCCACGTGCGTAATGTGGCTCATGAGGAAGGCGTGAAAGAGCCTTCTCTGAGATCTCCCTGCCTCTTGGAGACCTTTGATTAGCCCGATCATGTTCTCCGTCTTCGTGGTGATTTTCTTGATCGCTCGACCGCTACAGCCGTTCGAGTGTATCAGCATGCCGAGGACGTCCACCACCAGAATAGGGTTACCGTTACTCGTGCGGAGGTTTATGTCGACTGCCGACGGCGGCATCGAGCCCTGGGGGTTGGGCCGCCTCCTGATGGGCCTGTATAGGACGAGTTCCTATAGAAACTGAAAACTCCTGAAAACTGACAGATTCCGATGAGCAAATGAAATAGAAGTTAGAGAGTGGAGAACTTATATTTCACTTGCTCATCGGGGTCTCGCAGTTTTGAGGGAGTGCTTTACCCCTTTGGGTTTTACTCAAGAGTCCTCATAACGATACAAACGTACTTTTTGAAATTGAAGACAAATTTTTTTTTACAGATGACGTTGTATGGCTCATTAAGACATGTGAAAATGGTTGTACCCGTTTGCTTGTGCACACTCACAACTAACCATAAAGAGCATTGTCAACCTTTCTTTCTTAAATGAACGTAAGCCTTCATCTCATGAAAGCTGGAATAGCTTTCGCAGTCAGGTTGGACACCACCTGGCTACCGATTATGAGCTTCTTGCCCACTGAACACAAGGTGTTTTGTAGCCGCTTGAGACCAGTCAAAATGAGCAAAAATGTGCAATCGCTAAAGGCAGCTACAAAGCGTCTTTTTTGAATCTCTGGAAGACATTTTGTTAAAGTGCCTTTTGTTTACGTGTTGCTAAGGCGTCTTCCAACCGTCGTTTCAAGACGACTAAACAACCATCTGCGAAAACGTACAGATATCTGTGCTGCTCCTTATTCGGATATAAGTGTTAAATAAGACATAATTAGATCGCGGTGTTGACCTGCAGAACCACAGAATTGATCTTTTTTAACCCTTTCTGTTTGCCTACTGAATGTTCTTGAAAAACACGATCTAATTATGAGGCATGGCATGGTGGAAACTCCGGAATAAGTTTGACCACTTGGGGTTCCTAACATTCACCTATGTCTAAGTAAATGAGCGTTTTTGCATTTCGTCCCCATTGAAATGCGGCCAACTCCGCCGGGACCGAACCGCGGCCTCAGTAACTCTGTAGCCACTAAGTTGTAGCGGTGGGTAACAGAAAACGTGCTGGCTACGCAGAGCAGCTGCACAATATTTAGTTTGAACGCTATTTCCACACTGATGGATACGTGATTCCGGCGATATTTTTATAGCAAAACATCGGGCGCAGTAACACGCTTAGTATTGATGCTTATAAGTTGTGCAGTGCAACGCGAAGCAATATGGAAGGACGCTTAGCTTTGTCGTTTTTTTATTATTCCCCCTTGTTTAGGGCTGTACCACTTATAAGTTATGATTTCTACCTGTTCAGCTTTATGCAGGCTGTCGCAACAGTTGTTTTTTCTGCGGTGCTGGCTGCCGGATCAACCTCCTATACCAACGCATTATTTGCCAGTCTTTCGTTCCTTCCTGAATCTACACATCGAGCAACATCGCAAATGCGCAGTCAGGTGTGAAATGAAGCCCTAAACGACGGTAATATTGAGAGCTGATTCGTTTCTAATTTATCGCTCTTTTCACTGTGGTGTTGTCCCAAGTTGTGAGACCGAACCGCCCACTGTACTATTTTCATTTAAACTATATACCGATAGATTAACAAACGACAGATAAAATAGGTGCTTTAAAAGTTTATTTTATTGGTTCCCGCGTACCCGATTAGGCGTATGAAGTTTGGATTTAATAAATATTATGCCTATTGAGACTGATCTCTCCGCGGCGATGATAGTGGCAAAATGCAATTGAATGAGTTTAGCTGATATAAGATGATGTCCGGCAAGCACGTCGGCGGCCGCGTGTCCCTTGGATACGTCATTGTGGTGCCGCGTGATACGATATCTGAAGTGTCCTGCTTCTCCAATGTACGATGCAGCGCAGCCTTGGCGTGGAATATTCTACGCGTACCAGTTGTCTCCCTAGCTTGTGCGCGGGAACGTGTGCAATCTGAGTATTACAGTCCTTGAACACTCTTGTGATTGCTTCGCTTACAAAGGGAGCATACGGAGTGGGTGCTGTTTTTCTGGACTGCGCAGTGCTGGTGCGCAGGCGCTCAGTAGAATGGCGTTCTTGCTGACGTAGTAGTTTGCGGAGGTAGCCATTGCTTGCCAGGCCGTTTCTTACTCTTTTCGCTTTCGGCCTACTTGAGGGTTCGTTCGTACAAAGCCCGCTTGAACAAAGGTGCCACAACCGAGCGTTTCTGGCCCATGAGGTGTATAGGTATCTGAGGAAAGCTCAGGTATTTGGCGAAATGAGTCAGTTTCCTATACCTGGTTGCGGTGATGATTCTTTGCTGAGCTGGCTCGTATTTTTCTAGTTATAGAATTCGTATAATAAAAGAGAAAGGATATCGCGGCCGATCAAACTGTGGTGATAAGAATTATACGTTTCGACTGCCGTACGGAAGTTTTCTTCAATAGACTAGCTGCTCGAAGCTGCGACCTCAAGTATGTAATAGTACCTATAACGCAGCATTTTGCGTATGCAGATGCATGGTTGTCATTATGGTGCTTCACCTTTTTGCTGTGACCTGGATAGCAAGGAATTCTCAGAGGGCAACTCAAGGGCGGACAGCCTAGCTCGCGAACTCACGCACTGAGCAGGGCAGTTGGAAACCCTAGAGGCCCCCTTAACGGTGGAGCCTACTACAGAGGAAGGAGACTTAAATACCCCCCACCCCACACATCGCTCACACGAGGCAGTCAGCTGGCGAAGACTGCAAGCAGGCACGTTCTTCAACCTGCACACACTACACAAAATGTTCCCTACCCAGTACAGGGATACATGTCCGTGGTGCGGGGCAACCCCCACGTTATACCACATCACGTGGGAATGCAAGCGTAATTTCGCATACCATGAAGTAAATAACCCAAGTGCGGAACAATGGGAGGCTCTGCTCACCAGCAGCGAGCTCGCAGCCCAACGGGCAATTTTGCAGCACGCCTGCGACGCAGCAAGACTCAGCGGTGCCCTCGAATAGGGCGCCGACCTTGTGAAGCGGCCAGGACTCAAGACATGAAGACACCGGCCCACCGCCAATCTCTCTGAGATATAGAGCAGTAAAGTTTTTCCATTCCATTCCCCCCGAAATACTGCCTGAAATCAGTTTCTTTTCTTGGCATCATTGGGAGCCTTGTTCCAGTCAGTGTTTTAAATGAGGCGGGCCAGTTTTTCGCCCACGTGCATTGGAAATGACAATATTGTTCCCGTGTGATTCGATTGCAATTCTTTTTTTCGACATCATACACATTGTTGCAATATGGTATGTGCCGGCAGCGCGACAACGAAACAAGACGATGTTGATTGTTTTACTATGGTGTGCATGGCCACATGAACTTAATTCGGTTACTTTGGATGCCAGGTCATAAGGGATTATAAATGAACGAAATGGATGACAGTCTCGCGAGAGCGGCCCTCAATGGCCCTGCACTATGATTACGCCCTACATCAGCTTAGCTAATTACTGCTAGATTTAGGATATATGCAATTGATCAAGACTTTATGAACCAAGCGATAGCAAAATTTTCAAAATATCGACAGCTCCTATTCGCTTGGCACAAAAATTCCTTTCACAACAGAAAAATTGAAGTCATCCTTACCCAATTAGGCTGTCGAATACCAGTGTTAAACGTTTATCGTCACACGCCTGGTCTGGGACCCTCCCCGCTATGCCCAATCTGCATGTGAAGATGAAACCATAGATATTTTTTTCTTATTAGGCCGCCGTTTTAGTTTTCTTCTTTAAGGAAAAACATTTTAGAATCAACGTTCAAGGAAGTTGGTTTACATTTTTCCATTCCAAATATTCTTTCTCTAGGAGCCTCCTTTCTTGGAAACTACGACAGGGATATTTCTTCAGCCGTGGAAAAAGTCATAGTTGTTTCAAGGCGATTATCCTAAATTCTTCAAACATTATCTTTGTACATTTCCACTTGACACCTTCACCAATATCTGTATTAACAGAATCTAGCTAATTCCATCCAATTCTTGACCGATTGCTTGCAGTAAGTACGTGCCATCGTAGACGGGTATCCTATCCTACCCGATGCTATGGTTGGGAGCCCTCGCTGTTGCGTTTAATTATATACCGGTGCAGATCTCCTACGCAGTCACATGTGGTGGGAAGTGCGGGGTACGGCCACTACGACACTGCGCTGTATTTCCGTGAACGCCACATTGCTTGCATCACGATGTCTTCAAACGACCCCGCCGGGTCTACATCCTCTCAGGCTTTATGAGATCTAGTGCTATCGCACCCTCGTGACCAAGGGATTTTCGCCGGCACATATGGCATGGACGTTGAAGAGTGGCTCACCTGGCATGAACGCGTCCGTGACCATAACGGATGGTGACAATAATGTTTGTCAACGTAATCTTCTATCTCCAAGGCACGGCTCTCGTGTGGTATACGCACACGAAGAAGACCTGACTAGCTGGGAAGTATGCAAACAAAAGATGCGTGACGTATTTGGAAAGCCTTCAAGGTCGTCAGCTAACAGCCAGACAAGTGCGTGCGACACGGGCTGAATCGTCCACGTAGTCGTATATTTCCTATATACAGGACGTGCTGGCTCTTTGTAAAAAAAGCAGACAAAGATATGTCGGAATCGGATATAGTCGGCCATGTGCTAAAGGGAATAGCAGACGACACATTCAATTTGCATTTGCGCAAGGATTGCGCGACAGTTGATGTCGCCCTTTCGGCGTGCTGACGCTTAGAACAAGTTAAAAGCCGGCGTAATGCTCAGCAATTTGATCGCCTGCCAATCACCGCCGCTATTTCCTCCTGGACTGACGTTCCAGCGCTTCGTCAGCCATCAAGTTCACCTACCGTGACAGACATTGTCCGTCGGGAACTGTAGGCCATTGCCCCAGTGATCCGTTATCCTCGATCGCCCGACAATGATGTGACGACCGTGTCACTCATTCAATCTGTCGTTCGACAAGAGTTTGCCAACATGGGTCTCCACAGTCAAAGAAGCAGCCATCCACTCCCAAATGCTCCAGTGGACGCTTCAGCTGCACCGAGTCTGCAGTACCCACCAGTGCGTTATCAAAGCCCAGGCGAACGTTACACGAACGGCCGCAGCCACTCATACTCATCTCCGCGTCCCAACGTCACTTTTTATCACAGCTCGGCATACCACCCTCGCTTGATATATCAATTTTATGCTTGATACAATCCTCCAGTGGTGACGCCCCCTTTCCGTCGTTTAATCCAAGCCGTTCGCCCTCGCCTGAAGCTCGACAGTTCCGCTCACCTCCGCGTCGACGTTCGCCGCCTCCGTCGTATCCCAGTCGCAACTCAGAAAACTAAATAATGCAGCGCCCGGAGGTTACACTGCATTGACGACCCGGAACGAAGATCCTCTCTTGACCTCTGCTCCTCGATGCAATCGTATCGAAGTTTTCTTTGATAGTCTGTTCATAACCACTCTAATAGACACAGATGTGCAGACATCTGTAATGGGCTCCGCTCTGTTCCGACGTCTTAAGAAAATGCGCACTTGGCGCCTCCCCTCCCGTTCGAGTTGCCAATGGCAGCACAACTGCGTACAGGCCTATGTACTGCCCGTATTAACATTACCGGCCGTGTTCCGGCGTTCTGCGGCGTTCTGTGCTAATACTGACACCAATGTACTGCCGACGATGTCACAAACAAGCCCCGCCTATGGTGGGGCCAATTCGTTCGTCTGCCACCCCAGGTCGAACCATACCTCTCAACGGAGCCCTACCCTGCTCTCCCTTAGGGAGACTACGCGGGATAACCTGTTCTGGACGTTCTCTTAACCCGCCATGTTACGTTACCTAACACCATGGTTACAGTTCGGAATAATTAAGCGTGCATTCCCATTCTGAACTTTACTTCGTCGACGCAAGTTCTTCCGCTAGATATTTCCCTAGCCACGCTGAATTTATTGCAGCACTGTACTGTTTTCACACTGGCTACTTATTCTCAGCTTCACTGCTGTACTGTTGACTTCAACTTCTACGTATTTTCTTCATTCTTTATTCATCAATTACCCTGCAGCGCCCAAAGGCGTTACAGCAGGGGGGTTATAATGTGGAATAAATTACATCTTCATTCACACAATGCACTTGCTTTTCAGTCAGCCTATTCCACTGTTTAATTGTTCGAACAAAAAATGAATTGGCATACATGTTCGTCTTGGCAGGTACTCGAGGATTTCGCAACTATGATCAGTTCGTTTTGAAATGTAATGAGGTTTCTGTAAACAAATTTCCCTATTAAGTGCAGTTTATTATAGTAAATCTAACATAGAAATTTTAATCTCAGTTTACTGCGGCGGGCAGAAAGCGATTCCCATCCTAGCTCAGCCTTCATTGCAGTGCAGTTCTCCCTCCTTCCGTACCGCCCCAAGACGAACCTGGCAGCACGGTTTTGTATTTTTTCTAGAGCGGCAATAAAGGCTACCTCGTGGGGGTCCCACACAACACAGCCATATTCTAAGAGTGGTCGAACGCAAGTTGTATATGCCATACATTTTAAATTCACATGTGAACATCGCAGGTTTCTCAGAATGGAATTCAAAGGTTTACCAGCTTTGGCTATGATACTGTCTACCTGAGGTTTCCATGAAGATTTCGACGACAGTAGCACACCTGGATATACGTACTGCCTTGCTTCAATAGTACATTGTTCAGATGATACCGCGACTGAATTGGTTTCTTGTTTTTAGTAAATGAGAGATGTACACACTTTGTTATGTTCAAAGTCATTATCCATTTAGTACGCCAATCATGAATAAGTGATAAGCCCTTCTGAAGTTCAATTGTATCATTGTGATGGGCATTTTCTTGTACACAACACAGTCATCCGCAGACAACCGTATAGAAGAGGAAATTCCGCAAGAATATTATTAGTGTACATCGAAAGTAATAGCGGACTCAGGCCACAGCCCTGTGGGACTCCTGACGTAACATCTGCACATTCGGAGCATTTCCCGTTCAGTAATACACATTGCCTTTTTTGAGAAAGGTAACATTCAATCCATTTAAAAACAGTTGCATCAATGTTTAGGGTATTAAGCTTAAACAATAAGAGTGAACGCGATACCGTGTCGAAGGCTTTCCGAAAATCCAGGAACACATCTACCTGTCCTCCTGCATCTACGCTGTATATTATGTCATGATAAAACTCAACTAGTTGTGTTGTGCAAGATAGTCTCCTACGAAATCCATGCTGCTCGTTAATTAGTACCTCATGCTTACTTAAATGATTTAGTATTTGTTTATATAAGATGTGTTCAAGTATTTCACACGGTATAGACGTAAGTGATATTGGCCTGTACTTACCAACGTCTTTTTTGGACCCACCTTTATATATCAGAACAACGTGTGCAATTTTCTAGTCATGCGGTAAAATACTTGTCGATAAAGATTTTTCAAAAATTAAATAAAGGTACACAGAAATTGGCCCCGCGCAACGTTTGAACACACGTGGGGAAATTCCATCCGGACCACTAGATTTACTCTCATCAATATTCTTCAATAGTTTTTCAATTCCGTTAACAATAAGCTCAACAGGAAGCATAGGCGATATATATAGATATAGGGTTGGAAGACTCAGAGCAGCACAGCAAAGAGATTTTAATTACACCATAGTCAAAATAAAGCTCTTGTGAACTACAACCAGTACCTATGCCACCTACTTAATAGTGACCAAACATGCCCGCATTGCCGGTCACGTCAGTCCTTGGCACTTTCTACTCGAAATTTAGGCAACCCTAGACTATGGCTGCGCACCAACAAAAAGGAGCGTTCTTACAGACGTCACACGTATCCTCCTAGTCCGATGCGATTCAGATCTTCCTCATAGTCGCTGTTCTCGCCGACTTCGCAAGCGTTGCTACCTTGGTGTTGGCCCGTGGACTCGTCCGTCTTTGACGCTGGCGTCGCGAATTCTGTCCATGACATGGCACCCCGACCTCACCAGTTAGGCCTAACCCCGGGTTTCGCCGCTACTTCTTTGAGTACGGACGAGAGTCCCCGGGGACTATCGTACGTGCTGGTCTGCCTCTGAAGGGGGACAGTTCCTGAGGTGCCTGGCACTGCCATGACAGGCTGCAGCATGTGCGAGGAGTCTCGCTCGAACGTCGCCGAGGTCGCGGCCACACCCTGGACCGCCAGCGTCACGGACGTGACCGAACCTCCATGTCTGCCGTCGCCGGTGCGATGCTGACGCTACAACCTTCTTGGCCCAGAGCCACGTCGATAATGCCAGCTAAGCGCTGCTTCTTCGCAGCTCGGGTCACGCGCCTCCAGGGCTCGTGCCGTTCGGACCGATACGTGCACATCGTCCTCTTCCTTTCTTTCTGCGCCACATGCCTTGTACATATGACAGCGTTTCAATTAATTGCCCATTTCGACAGCTGTGATGTATGTCTCCTAGATGGTCGCATACTGTGACAGGGTGACTCAGTCAGGCATATTTTCAAGTATCACTGCACAGCGGGGCAAGGAAATAACTAAATGCAGTTGTCCTCAGGTGAGGCCTTTCAGTTCGACCTTTGATTTATTCTTTTTCTTTTCCATTTCTTGTCATTTTCGTGAGCTATGTCATTTGATAAGCGTTTATGCCCCGATAGGGAACATAAAGGGTCTTTGTTTGTGTGTGTGTGTGTTGTAGGTTCTAAACGACCTCCATTTGTCGTTTGTCTCAGAGCTGCGTGGCTTGCGCATTTTTTGGGACGCGCTTAAAACCAAATTGATCAAAACGTTATTCACTCTACCATTTGAACCTGTTAAAGGTCGTTTGCGCGGCGCTCCTCTATGGCTGCTTTTCTGGTGCTGTTCTGGTTGTAACCTTGGGATTAATTATGGGAGAGGGTGTGATTACCTGGAATATATCGGAGGGGGTTTGTGCGTTTGCTATGTCACTGCTCGGGCGCTGAGGGTATTTGATCACTAAATGCCAGTTCCCAGCCCCCCCCCCCTACAACCTGCAGCCAACTTACCCTCCCAGATGGCCATTCGACGTGATCGTCCCGGCGAGGCCGAGACTTCGAGCCGGAGCTGAGCCTGCTGAGCAGCCCAGACGTCTTCATGGGGCACCGATGGGTTGCCCCCTTGCGAGCCTTCTTCCTGGCGACAGACGGGCTGTTGTGATCAGCCTTACATCCCGCAACACCGTCCGGACACGGCTAGCATGATTATGGGGAACGGGCCAACGGCCTCGTCAAAATGGTTCTCAAAACAGATGATTTTTGACCAGCGCGGGATCACCTCGGTCAGGAGATGCTTTGGCAGTTAGGAAGGGTACGGCCATCTCTTGTGAGCCGCACAAATTGACAGTTCCAAGTCGGAGACGAGGTCAGTGCAATGATACGGTCCATCTCTAGTAAACCGCCCTAATTGGCATGTCCACGTCGCGGAAGGAGTCAGTGTGTAATCGGAGTCAGCGTACGCCCCCCTTCCCCTGTTTGTGCCCAGCGATGTGCGTGCGTTTCCGGCAAAGCTCCCTTGGGAGGGAAAGGGCAACCGACTTCCGGAATAATGGGACCTGAAGTCATAGGTCACCTGACGCCGGGTTGGGGGAAGCGACTGAACAATGACCACGCAGGGCATAAAAGGACCAACGGACGGCGGCAGTTAACGGCTGCTACAACTGCATCATGAAATGTTTCTGTATTACTTTGAATTTTCTTGTAAATATGAGAATATATACATGTTTGCAAGACGTCCTGAATATCGGGCCAGCTTCACGTTCCCTTACTCCTCCACGAGCAATGTACATTCCCACATCTTCGGACGCCCAGTCGCAACAGTACTGGCAAGTTGCTGCTGACGACCACTATCGCCGTAAAACAGCCTTTGTTACAACCGATGGCCTCTACAAATTTAAAGCTATGGCGTTCGGGCTCAGTAATGCCCCTGCCAACTTCGGACGTATGACTCTCTTCCTCGAGGTCTGAATTCCATAAGGCTTTGCTACCTCGATGATATTCTTGTTTATTTGGCCAACTTCGAAAGCCGTCTTCATCGATTTTCCACCGTTTTTGCCGTCTTCGGAAAAGCTGGTCTACAGTTCAGCTCCGCTAAATGCCGTTTCGGGCGCCGTCACATCAAAGTATTTGATCACCTCGTCGACGCTGCCGGCATACAGCCTAATCCCGACAAAGTCCGCGCTGTAAAAAAATTCCCGCTTCCACGCTTGTCGAACGATGTTCGTTGCCTTATAAGACTACGTTCCTTCTTTCGACGATTCATTGACAACTTCGCGGACATCGCTCGCCCCTTGACTCGTCTCCTCAAGAAGGGCGTCTCTTTTTCGTGGAGACCTGATTAGGCCACTGAATTTTCCGAACTTATTACTGGACTGGCAAACCCACTCATTTTGGCCCATTTTGTCCCGACCACTGAAACCGAAGTTCCTACAGATGCGTGTGGTCATGGCATCGGCGCTATAGTTGCCCAGCGACAGAATGGTTTGTCGCGCGCTATTGCGTACGTTAGCCGACTCCTTTCTCGTTCTGAGCAGAATTACTCCAGAAACAAACGTGGATACCTCGCTCTCGTACGAGCCATCGTGAAGTTTAGCTATAGCATAAACTAGAGAGTGTCAAGGAGAGACTGGAGAAGGAATAGTTTTAAGCGTTATATAAATAATACCCCGTGTGGACTTTTCCGCAAGGGATTAGTGGTACACCCTATGCAGTGCAGGTGTACCGTGGTGTTCAAGTACGCCACGTTCTGTCAAAGACGATGGTACAATGTCACTTAGTCTCGAGAAAGTGGTCGGAAAATTTTGGATCATTTTTTTTTCACTCTCCTCTGGAATGTTTGAATCCCATTCCATATCCTTATACAGAGTGGCATGGCAGTGGTTGTGTACACGCTCGGGATAAAATCTTTGTTTCTCCAACAGAGAGCCTTTCTCTCTCTCCCTCTACATAGGCAAAAGCAGGTATTTTTAAAACGCTTGGAGCCACAACAACGTTTTCAATAAAAAAAAAGAGGTGACTTCGAAAACTCCTTGAAGCACCACATATATCTCATGAAACAAAGAATATCGCTTGCGACGCACTTGTTGAGCACGTGGCAACCACTAATCGTGGCATTGACCCCTGAAGACCGAAGCTTTTCTCTGCGAGCCCATCTACGTTTGCGGTACCGTGGGTACTGCGTGGCAGTTCTCTTGCCGAATAGCTCAACAAGTGGCAAAATGGCAGAGGAGGGCATGCACGACGTTGCCGCCGCTCGGTTAATTGCACCACCACCAGGTGGCGCTCTCCTCCGTGCATCCTTGTACAGAAAAAACATTGATTCACAGTGGAGGAAAAGAACTGGGAAGCGTACCAGCAAGTACGCAGCCTGTATGGTGAACAACACCCCAACCAAGAACGTCAAGCGGAAAGTCAGAGAGGCTGAAATAACGTCATGGGTGGCGGCAATGGAAAAGAAACCCGCCATGAGTAACTACTTAAGAGGAAAAAAACGAAATCAGAAAAGAAATAATTGTTGATAACTCAAAGGGAAGCTCAGTACTTCTTGAAGCGAGATCAGGATACCTTCGAACGCGCACCTGTGCAGCATGTGCTGGGGGTGCGATAAAGCTAGGGAAACGATGGAGCATTTTTTATTAGAATGTGAAGCCACCATCCGACCAGTGGTCCATTTAGGAACCATTGGCTTCCTGGAAGCCCTTGGGTTCAGCGAGAGCAGGACGAAAGCAAACATATCCGCAATAGAGATTAGTAAGAGGCGATTGGAAGGGTGGCGGAAGAAAAGTAGGGACAAGACAAAGAACGGAGGCATACAAAAACAAAGTTCACAATGGGGGTTCAGAAATTTTGGTTATGGGATTTCATCGTGTTTTCTCTATTTGTTTTAACAAAGCCATTAGGAAATAAACTAACGAGATCTTGGTGGCGCAACCTTCCGCGCCTTTCAAAAGGGCATGCTAATAACGTCCGTCCATCTATGCGTCCTTGGCAGCGGCGGCGGCGGCCGTACGGGTGAAAGAAAAAGGAACAGGAAAAACGCCAGGATGCCCCACGATCTAGTCCACATGTGTTTCGTTTACAAATGTACAATACCCGGATAAAGCCTCCCCTGTCTCTTCGTGCGCACATTTAAAAACACAAACTTCTCTTTCGGCAATTTATGCACTCATTCAAAGCTCGGCTGTATGTAAGTTCCAATCAGTTGGACCTGCTATTTTTTGAACAAATATATGTCGATTTTATGGTAGCATGCTGGGTCACTTGCTATGCACACTACAGGAAATCGTCCAGTCATAACGATGTCATTTTCCCGCACGCATACGCCGGATGCCCTGGTCAGGTACTACTAGATGCTTAAGCTCTCCGCTTTGAGAAGTTAGTATTCGCGAACAAGGCTTTCGTAAGGAGGAGTAGGATTAGTGGTCAGTCATACAGAACATTCTTGTTAATGTTTTTGTGTCTTAGCTTCATGTTACAGGCACACAATCTGAGTTCTGTGAGAACTCAAGTACGTATTGACCATCATTAAGAACAAGATGAATTTTCTGTGGGTGTGTCAGCCGACTCTCTGAATCGTAAAGTGATGGATGTGTGATAACAGGCAGTCAGAAAGCAAAACTAGAATGTGCATTAGAAACATTTTGCTTCGTAGATGCGTGCTATTGCTTTCTTTAATTAAAAGTTATTCGAGGCCTTGGAACACGTAAGTGCCTGATTTCTGTGATTAATCATGTTTTATGTTGTGCGTGTACCTGACATATGTTATCACTTCTCCGACCTTGCCAATATATCAGTGATCTTGTGGTATGTTGTAAGAATTGGGCCATAGGCATCGGTGGGGTTGAGTTTTTGTTCAATAATGCAATGGGAATGTTCCAACTCATTTGTCGATTTTGCAGGTTCCACGAAAGACTCAATTTATTTATGATCAATGCCATACAGGAAGGATGTCCGTGTTTCTAAATCTATGTGTGTATGCCGAACGTGCATATAAGAAAGGCTACCGTTACATCGGACGCGTTCGCACTGGACTCGCCCGCTGGACTTCGTCTGCGAGGGGAGCCATATTACAGTGCGTCAAAGGTAGTGGAACAGCAGCATCAGCAGCAACAAGAACATTGGGAGGGCAGCGAAGAAGAGAAGGACGACGTGCAGTAGCGGCAGCTACTTGCGAACCTGATAAGAGTTGACAACGTCAACTCTTATCATTTCGGGTCTTCCAGACCCGAAATGATCATCGCATGTGCGCAGTGTAGGCAGGTTCTAACGAGATCTCTGGAGGTTAGTGCAGTGTCGTAGGGCGACACTAGGGGCCCTTATTTGCGTAATTAACAAAGCCATAAAGAGATGGCACCACTGTTGCCCATATATATATATATATATATATATATATATATATATATATATATATATATATATATATATATATATATATCAGTGCTCGCGTGAATAAAGGGTCTTGAGTCTTGTGTGGAATGGGTTAACATCTGTGTCGTTCTTGTGCCGATCGCACTGCTGGCCCACACTACAATTTGGCGACGAGGATGGGATCCGTTGCACTTTCACCGCCGCCGATATTCCTCGCCACCCCGGGCACTCCAGCCATTCCATGGTTCCACTGGATACGCCTCTTCGAGAATTTTCTTCTCGCGTCTGGTGCTGCCGACCTGCTTGCGCCCCGCCGCCGAGCTCTTTTGCTACACTGCTTGGGGCCGGAAGGACAACGCATTTTTGATGCGCTCCCATCGCCAACGGCAGCCGAACGAATCTGCTTCAGCCGCTGATCCAGCGGACGTCGCGCTCTCCGAGCAAGACGCCACAGCGACGAGTTCCCCAGACGCATACGACGTGGCCCGCGCGACGCTGGCTCGACATTTCGCCGACACGCGCAACGTTCGGCTAGAACGCAACCACTTGCGCGAACGCCGTCAGCTACACGGTGAGTCCATCTCCGACTTCGCCCTCGCGCTTCGAGAACTGGCTGCCTCTTGCAATTTCGGTGAGGAAGCAAACGAAAACATGTGCGAGCAGTTCATCACTGGCGTTGCATCTCCGCAGTTGCGTTCACGGTTGTTATAACCCGCCGTGGTTGCTCAGTGGCTATGGTGTTGGGCTGCTGAGCACGAGGTCGCGGGATCGAATCCCGGCCACGGCGGCCGCATTTCGATGGGGGCGAAATGCGAAAACACCCGTGTGCTTAGATTTAGGTGCACGTTAAAGAACCCCAGGTGGTCAAAATTTCCGGAGTCCTCCACTACGGCGTGCCTCATAATCAGAAAGTGGTTTTGGCACGTAAAACCCCAAATATTATTATTATTATTACGGTTGTTATTGGAAGGAGACGCATCGACTTTCGACCGTGCCGTTGAAATTGCGCTACTTCGTGAGCGAGCTCAGCTTGAGTCTGAAGCCTTTGTTAACGCCATTCAGCGCATCATACAACAGCCACGCCAACTTGACGCTTTTGGAATGACCAGACAAGATAACTGGCGTTTCAGCGACAATGACACGCGCGTCCCTAGTCAAGCCCGCGTTCGTCATGCTCGCCCGCCAACTTCAGACACGGCCACCGCCGTTGTTCCGTACAACGGTATTTCAGATCTCTGCGGCAATTGCGGCACAGCAGGTTGCGAGCTGTCTGTGTGCCCCGCTCGCGGTGAGTCCTGCTTTGCATGCGGCCGCCGTGGTCACTTCATAGAAGTCTGCCGTAGCGGCCGAAGCGCATGAGGACGACGCCCGGCTCGCGTCCGCGAAGTAGTTTCTCAACAGGACACGTCAAACGCCATCAGCATTCTGACTGTTTAAGAAGATAAGCCCGCAGGTGTCTACATTGAAGTGGCAGTCACGCCAATCAAGTCCAAATCGCAACCGCGCGTTGTGAAGTTCTTGGTCGACAATGGATCCGCTGTATCATTTATACGGGAACAAGAATTCCGAAGCGTGTTCGAAGACAGAATACAATTGACCAGCTCTAAACTTACTTTGTTGGACTTCCAACGCCGAAAGATTCCTGTGCTGGGGCAATTTAAAGCCGGAATCTCATACAAAGAAAAAACGGCCGTCATAGCAATTCATGTCGCACCCGGAGGGACTTCTTGGTCTGGACGCTGTGCAAGCTTTAGAACTACATATTGTGGGTGCACAGCTACGTTGCCTGCACACGGCTGCCGAAGAAGATTCAGGTGCCGTGCTGGAAGGAGCAGCTAAAACTGCACGGGAACAGCACAGTCCGCTAAGTCTACCAAAGTTCGGTATGCCAGCTTTGATATGGGCCAAATTTTGCCATTTGTTCTCACCAGGCCTTGGACTTGCCAAGGGCACTCAGTACAAGGTCAAGATAATGTCGTCAGCCTCTCCAGTCCTGCAGAAGTTCAGACGTTTGCCACTATCTCTGTGCAAGCCGGTTAGCGACCAGCTTGAGCGCCTTCTTTATGATGATGTCATTCAAAGGGTTAACGTTTCCGAATGGGTTTCTCCTATCGTTGTAGTCCGCAAGAAGGACGACAGTATCCGCCTCTGCGTTGACTTGAGAGAGCCTAACAAAGCGATTGTAGTGGAAAGCTTTCCCTTGTGCCATACGGAAGAGCTGCTACACTCTGAATGGTGCACGCCAGTTTTCAAAGCTCGATTTAGCTTCTGCCTATTACCAGGTGCTGCTTCACCCAGATAGCAGAGACCTCACTGCTTTCATTAGGCACGACGTCCTTTGTCGTTTCAAAAGAGTGTGCTTCGGACTGGCATCAGCCCCAGCTGCGTTTCAACAACTCATGACAACGGTCCTGCAAGGCTGCAAAGGGGTACTGTGCTACCTAGATGACATCATTATCTTTGGTAGGACTGAAAAAGAGAGCTTGAGAAATTTGGAGCAAGTTTTTCAACGCATCTCTGAAGCTGGACTTAAGCTCAATGAGAAATGCATGTTTAATGCATCGGAGTTACCATTTCTTGGGCATCGCGTCAGCTCGGAAGGAATAGCTCCCCTTCAAGCCAAGGTTGATGCCATTGTTCACCCTGCCATCCCCACAGACACAAGCATGCTGCGTTCATTTTGGGCTTGGTTGGGTACTATGCTAAGTTTATCCCGCACCTCTATGAAGAGGTAGAACCTATGCGTAGGTTGCTTCGTAAGGATGTACATTTTTAATGGCATGACGCTGCTGAAAAGAGCTTTGCAAGGGTAAAGAAGCTCCTAGCATTGCACAAGATACTGCAAATGTTCGACCCGACGCTCCCTGTTATTGTGGCCACAGATGCGTCTGCTTATGGCCTGGGGGCCTGGGAGCAGTACTACAACAGGCTTACGGCCCAGACATTCGGACTGTTGCATGCGCATCCCGAACTCTCACAGAAACGAAGCGGAAGTACTCAGCGGTAGAGCGGGAGGCCCTGCCGTGTCTGTGGGCGTGCGAGAAATGGCACATTTAGCTCTGGGGACGACCATTGACGTTGGCAACGGACCATCAAGCCCTAGTGTCTCTCCTTTCGGCACAAAGCACAGCGACCACTTCGCATCACAAGGTGGGCCACTCGTTTGCTTCGTTACAATTTCACAGTTCAGTACAGACGTGGAGAATACAGCAAGGTAGCAGACGCTTTGTCCCGGCTACCTGTTCCAGACATAGAAGATGGCCTTCAGATTGAAGAGGAAGTTGTGTCTCTGGTCACACCTTCAGTTTATGTCAATGACATTCGACTTGCTACAGCCGAGGATTGCAAACTCCAGGAGGTTGCTCATTTTGTTCAGACACCACGGCCTGCGAAGAAATGTTTGACTGCTGAACTAACCCCATACTATGAGGTCCGGGAGGAATTGTCAGTAGCAGATGGTCGGTTTACGCGCTCGGAGCGTATTGTGGTTCCAGCCAAGCTCACTGCAACGTTTATTCTGCTTGCCCATGAATCACACCCGGGAATTGTAAAGACCAAGCAACGTCTTCGTGAAAAGTACTGGTGGCCAGGCCTGGACAAACAAGTAGAGACTGCTATCCGAGGCTGCACGGTCTGTCAGTCGGTAGACAAAAGTGCTAAGAGCTATCCCACTCCACTAGAGCCAGTGGCCCTTCCAGATAAACCTTCGAGCAAGATAGCTGTTGATATTGTTGACCCATTTGAGCGCGCACCAGCAGACTGCCGTTTCGCTATATCGGTTGTTGATTATTTTTCCAAATGGCCACAAGTTGCTTTCTGCAGGGATGTGTCTTCCAGTAAAGTGGTGGGCTTCCTCCTGTCAATATTTGCACGGGAAGGCTACCCCGACGAACTGGGCTCGGATCATGGACCGCAATTTACATCCCGAGAATTCGAGTCCTTTCCTCAAGACAGGGGCATCAAGCACAGCTTCTCGGCTGTGTATCACCCCCAGGCAAATGGACAGGTTGAAAGGTTCAACCGTGTGCTCAAATCTTATATTCAGTTGGCCTTGCGAGAGCAGCGACCAGTGAAGAACACTGTTACAGTGTACTTTGGGATATATAGAGTTACTACTCACAGTACCACTGGCCTTTCTCCTGCAGTGCTTCTGCATGGCCGGTACATCAGGACATCCTTGGACGTCATCGGTCATCCCACCTCCAAGTTCTTCACGGACCCCGCTCCGGAGATGTTATCACTTCGGAAGAGGGTGAAAGAGCACCAGCGCAAAAACAAAGTGTATGGTGACCTACGAAGAGCAGCCCGAGTACCGCAGTTCCAAGTTGGGAAGTATGTGCGCGTTAAGAAACCAATTCCTGGTCCGAAAGGCACTCCCAGCTTTGGACGTCCAATGAAGATCCTCAAGCGCATAGGGCGTTGGTCCTTCTGCCTGGAAGACGGTCGAACTTGGAATGCCTCACAGCTGACAGCAGTCCCAACGGGAGCATCGCCACAACATGCGGTACGGTGGGATGACGACTACCAAACTGCGCCTCTACACGGAGCACAAGCCTCTTCGCTGCCAAGTCCACGGACACCTGGCAGAACGTCTGGGCATTTGGAGCTATCTCCGTCAATATCTTCAGATCTTTCCCAGTCACAGAGTCCAGTACATGTAAGCCTTGCTTCAGAAGATGGCGACAGTGCTTCCGTTGCCGTCGAAACTGCTGGTGAGCCGCCAGCTTTTCGTCGGTCCGCAAGAGACAGAAGACCACCCTCAAGGTTTCAGGACTATGTGCTTGGACATAAACATTGACTGGCTTTGTGAATATGTTTGTATTTAGGGAAGGGGTAGATGTAGTGTCGCAGGGCGACACTAGGTGCCCTTAGTTGCGTAATTAACAAAGCCATAAATATATGGCACCACTGTTGCTCATATATATATATCAGTGCTCGCGTGAATAAAGGGTCTTGCGTCTTGTGTGGAATGGGTTAACATCTGTGTCACACACACACACTGCTGGCCAACACTACAGTGAGCAGCGTTCCCTTCAATAGTTAACATTAACGACAGATAATCTGGATTGCAATTACGTCAATAAATTTTCGTTGCTGCAGATTATTGAAAATGTCATCTTTGTGTTAACGTTGTGTTGTCGCTGGCAATCGTGCTTCGTGATGTATTCGTTCGTCACTGAGGAATATGTCTGCCCTTTTCATAGAGCGCCAAAGTGCAAGGAAAGCGTTCGCGGCGGTGCGCATTCTCTCTTCATATAAAAGCTGTCGTTTCTTTCTTTCCTGTTCTTTCTTATATTTTGAATTCTTTCTCATCAATGGGCGAACACTTTCTCGACGCCATTCGCATTACATTCTCCGCGATAGCCTCTTGCTCTTTCGCTGCCTTGAGTGGTACTCGTTCACTGTGCCCACGCTTCTGCGTGGATATGCTTATTGTGAGACTCGGCGAAATGTCTACGCACCGGCTAAGTATTATATCAAAAACAGTTTCGAGAACTTGTAGGGAAAAAGATCAGACAAATCAGACACTGTGTCTTCGTGTCTATAGTGCCGTGCGTTGCGAATATTAAAACGGGAAATTGGAAGTAACTGAGGGTGCCTTGCCTAAACCCGTGGTGCCGATATGTCGCATGCTCCGCTCCGCTGCTTCGAACACGTCGTTGCGATCCCATTCCACCACCAAGTCATGTTTTCCAGAATGAGCATTCGTTCACCTCGATATTCCGCTCACCTTGTAGCGACTTGAGCTGCGCAGCTGTTAAAAAAAATGTCGCAATTTCTGGTGATTGCTGAAATAAATAAATCAAATATTTTTCAATTCTAAAAAGAAGAAAAAGTGAAGTGATCACTCTACACGTAAGGGATCTTTAGAATTGATCTTGTGCGCCAAAGGTAAGGGGACGCACACCAACGAGTTTGCGAGAGAGCCGAATAAGCAACAAGGGCCTACAATAGAGCGTAAGTTACTGCATACACTGTAGAACCCTTATTTTCTTTTATTTGTGAGACGAGGGAGAAGGAGCAAGACTTCTGTCTTTAGCCAACACACACACACACACACACACACACACACACACACACACACACACACACACACACACACACACACACACACACACACACACACACACACACACACACACACACACACACACACACACACACACACACACACACACACACGCACGCACGCACGCACGCACCAGGCACGTAACGTACCTAGGATATCTTGGGGGGGGGGGCAATCCAAGTAACTCTTACTATGCAAATGAGGGGGGGAGGTAGCTTTACTACTACAAATATTAATAATGCCTGTCATTTGCCATAAAGACGCGTAAACCGGCAAAAGAGAATTGAAATAAGGGTACCTCTCAGGTACGCCTGTGAGACGCACCTCTCCTTCACTTGGCAAACAAGGAACCACAACAAATGTACTCAGGCATGACAGAAACGCAGGAAGAACGCTGCCAAGAACAAGTAAACAATCGAAAGCATACAATAAAGATTTCTAGGAGCGTTTTCTGAATTATCCCTGGAAGAATTATACAGAAATATTTATGTTTGCGGAATAATCACAGTTCTTTTGTATCCCTCGTTTACTGATCTACCAATTTAAGCGCCAAAACCGACTCGTGCTGTATTTGAGAAGTTGCGTAACGATGGTCACCAGTCCCGTACAACCGCGTAGAGCGCAGGACGCTGCTGTCCTAGATTTACTGCGCCCACCGCGGAAAGTTAGAAAACTCTCCCATTAGCACAGCAGAGAAGCGGCTGCGTCAGGCGGCTCGACTGATTCACGATTCACGAGGATTCACGACGAATAATTCACGACGATTCCCAAACAACGGTTAAATTTGTTGATTTCCCCTTTTGATTCCTGTTTGGCTGTTGCATTGGCTCTTTCCCTTAGTAGACCACTAAATTTCCCAACTTTTTGTGGCACTTCTTTCGAGTTGCCAATTTTGCAGGAAAGTGCTGTACAATTAAGGAAAAGCCAGACAAGGTAAGTGGTGACAACCATATTGCTTATGGTTTTAACGGTTATTACGGGGTTTGACGATGGACGCTGTTTCGCAAATTATTTTCCACGTTATCTAAGCCATAACGCGGGTATATTCTTCGAAGGATCTGCCAGCGTTGTGGCGAGCCGTCACTCGAGGAAATAATGAAGCAAAAGGAAAAGTTTAACGCAACTGGTGTTTTCTCCGGGCGCAACTCGCTCCAAGAGCATACAGACGAGTTGACTACGAACCGAATCCCTTTCGTGGTCCCTGGATCAGTCTAAACAAAGGTTGAATTAACAAAGCAACAGCGATGCACTTGATCGTTTAAGAGATGGTGACAACTGAACTGATATCGAGTTATTCGCGCGGGCACCGAATCGATGAGAAAACTGGCTTTCACAGCCCAGGAGATGCCGATAACTACCGTCATCCAAAACCAGTGAAAAAATTGACAAGCATTCCACTCTTTGAAGATGGAATGACGACGAGAGCTGACGACAGTCAAAGCTCTCAAACGAAAAGCAAAGTGTTTCACCTCCGCCATGGGTCGGCTCGACGGTAGTGCATTGCCGGGCCTACCCGCCGCGGAGGTGAAGGAGGCGTTAAGCTCTCCGCATACGTGGGCCCATCCCGAAGACATAGAAGGGCGCGTTACAGGTTCTCTAGACCAGAGGGGTATGCGCCATTGAGCTTGGTCCGCTTTGCACTATCACCAGGATCGGCTTACGTGATGATTTTTTCTGTTGACGGATGGCGAAAAAACTATGTAAGCTTAGTCATATAGAGCTCTCGCCGTAAAAGGCAGCAAAATGTTGACTACCGAATAGATTGATTTAATTGTCAGCGCTTTAGGAATGTGTGTCAGGAGTGGTGGTGTAGGCTTGGTGGGGGGAGTATGCCGTTTAATATCACGGGGGGGGGGGGCGTCCCCCCCCTGGGTACGTGTCTGACAAACATACATATATATCTAGTAATGACACCACCGACAGAATAGGGTGTATTGCAGTCCTAAATTGAACTAACGATTGGATAAATGAAAGGAAATGAAAGTGGATGAAGAAACAACTGGCCGTAGATCAGGGGATACGAAGGCAAGTGTTGACATGACGCGTGTGATGCTCTGACCTATCGGGCTACCACGGCGCCGTATTCACGTGCACTTTGTGGGGCACCTACGTTTTACATATCTGCGCTAATCCTGTGAAAGGTAGCCAGCGCCACCAGTGAAGGCCTTGGCGGCAGATCGTGGAACATAGTTTCTGCCCAAGGCGCAACGTCTAGGTGAGGTATTTTTTTGTGGGGGGGGGGGTTGAAGGCATTTGGGCAATAAACCTACGCATGCAATCAAAAGGCATCAATGCTGCCGGGCTGAAGTTCCTCACTGTGTAATGAATGGGAGGAAAGATATCCGAGGGCGCCATTTTTTATTACTGATATCATAAGAACCTAATAATGAGACCAAAAACTGAAAGAATTCAGTTAAGGACATCAAGTACTTTTCTCTATGCTTTCCTTGATGTCATTTCTTGTTGGATGTTTTGTCACGATCCCGTCAAAAACGGGAAGTACTAGACTACTAGTGTCACAAGTAGCGCCAACCGCAATTTACTGCCCATATAAACGCGGTCTTGTGACCACCTGGAATGCGGGGGAGGCACGTCTTGGGTGGGACGGCAACGTTCTGCTGCTACAAGCGTGGTAACTTGCTTTCTTGGAATGCGTGGGGGATGGAAGCGTTTCGCACAGCGTCACTAGTATAGCTGCTAGTAGGCTAGGCGTGCAGGAAACCATGCGTGCCGACAAACGCAACCTCAAAACCGGCGGGAGAGACGCAAGAGAAGCCATTGATAGGCGCCAACTTCCGCGCCGATCTCTAACCGTCACAGGCGTCTTGAATCTCTGCGCAGACTGTGGCCGACCTCACTACGCAGTCCTTTATTTATTTCGCTCGCCCCGACATGCTTATACAGCACTTTTTTCCGAAAGGAACGCGCTCCTTGCGTCAAATTGTAGGTATAGCTGTCCAAATCGATTTGGGGGAGGAGGCAACCACCCCCACTGTCCCTTCCGGCCCCCCTGAGCACCGGCAGTGAACGGAGAAAGAACTTGGTCTCACGTGCGCGTATACTTGCAGTTATTCAACACATGATTGTTCGTGAGCTAGAAGTGAACATACAGAACAGCCGGTTGGACGCGCCACTCTGAGACGTAGAAAGCTCTCGTCAATCGTATCATACCACAAATGCACTCGGTTCCTTAGATGAGATAGGCGCTGTGCTAGTCAAAAATCTACAGCAGAGTGTGACAGAAAGTAATAATGGTGGTAGAGTGCAGTAGAATATGAGAAAAAAAGTGTTATGCATACACAAAGTACGTTCGATCTTTATGATCTTGCATGTGCGCGTGGAAAAGAACACACTCTTCAAGCCTACAGCAAGGATGGCCAAAGATACTTTGCAGTTGTATCATGACACAAGATACTCGGGTAACAAGTATTTGAGATGCAGATACAAGATACTACCGCAGTTATTGTGTCCGACAAGATATTTTCAATTTGTATCTTAGGATATTTCGATAAATTGGCAAATTTCTTATTATAGATCTATATAGTTAAGCAACAAATGCGTATGTAAAAGAATCTTTCATTCGAATGAAACTTCGGTTAGTGTGACGAAATTTGTCTTTCTTGCTGAAAGTGTAGTATTTTCATTCCGAAACAAGTTATTGGGGTTGCTTTAGCTGCTTAACTTCAGCTGCTTTAGCTCCTTGTACGCTGTGCCGTCAGCGATTCTTGCTTGTTGCTTTTGTAATTGATCGACGCTGCAGCTCCGCTTGCCGAGTAGCTTGGGCGACCACCATCTAACCACAATAACGTGAAGAAGAAGCCTCTGCACGATGGCATAAATACCGCTGTGGAGTTTTACCTTAACCATAAAAATATTACCGTTTCTGCAATACCGGATTATCGGACAGCTGTACAGCAGCAACTAACTTGCTGGCGAAATCTTTTGTGACGCTTCGTGTATGCTGAGAGCACATCAAGCTGCAATAACCTTTCATAATCTACTCATCTGCTGGCCTAATGCGTTCGTTAGTGACATATTCATTACCGTACAATCGTTTTAGGATTTTTCTTCTACGAGACAACATCTGCCGCTCAAGAAACTTTCATGTAACGTGGATCAAAAAAGTGACTTCACGTACGCAAAATAACCGCCTGATGCACAAGTCTCCCGGAAGCAGCGCAATCCATGCTTTGGTTTAGAACAGTCAAACATACGACCCCGAGACCTTTTATATCGCTGATGTGTGAAAGCCACAGGACGCAAGACAACGCCTTTCTTGCATTCTTCAGACTTCGTAACAAAGCACCACGCAAGAGCTTCTATGCCGACACTGTGGCGGCATCATATCTTGCGCGACAGACGTCGCACGCATCAACATGTGCAGTAGGGTACGGTGGCTGCGAGTAAGTGTCAACTGCACAGACGAAACTAAAGACAGAAAAAATCAAGAATACAAAAGGTCGGCTGCGGGCTGACGTTTGCGCGCTTGTTTTTGTCGAGGCGGCGCGAACGCCTGCCCGTGGTTCTGCTATACCAGTGGGCCGCGCATGACTCATCGCCTGTCCTCGCTGGAGGGTTGCGACGGAAAAATAACAGAAAGAATGCCGCTAGCCTTTAGTTTTACTCGGGCGGCTTAGCGGCAGCAGTATCGTCTTGAGAAGCAAAGTTCAGCCAACCTATATTGTTTCGCTCGGTGACGTTGCGACGGCTATCGTTGTAACTTAAGAAACATGACACATTCATTGTTTCCTATATCGGAAATACAGATACTGATTAAAAGACTTAGATGGGCTAGTCGGTTGCTGGCTTGATGGAACATGGTTAGATCGGCGCGATTTCGGGACAGGAGGCCGAAAGAATGCACAAACGACAGTTGCCTAAGTTCAACTGAGCTTTACTGCGTAAAAATTGCGCCATAGAGAAAGAAATTTCAACAAGAGCGGACACTCCCATAGAGCCCAGCGGCCGAATTGACTGTAGCACACCAAGCGGATGTTGTTGACTCTTTCCGGTTTCGGTTTTGGGCTTGCGCGTTTTGAACACCAGTTGGTGCATTCCGCGCCGGCTCCGCTGCTCGGCGCGGCATTCATTTTTTTTTTCGCATCTGCTGAACCTCGCGTGGCGTTGGCGCGGAATCGTTTCATTATTAAGTAGAAATGATTGCGATTGACCTGTACAAGACTGCGCCGAATCTGTCAGGTGCAATTTCACAAAGAAAACGAAAGACGTCTTCTGAAATGATGAAATGTTTATTTTGCTCTATATAAATGCTCGTTCCGGACTTCTTCTGCATTCATCCAAAGTTGTGGCACCAGGTAAGCAGCAGTCGTTTCCGTACGATGCTCCACCGAATGCCATCAGCTGAAAGAAAGTAAATTACAAGCATGTATCATTTCGGTATATTGACCTAACAGGAGTACTGCGTGTAGAGGCGAAACGTGCGTAAGTGGTTAATGAGCGGCATTACAGATAAATTCACTTTTACGTACATTTCGCAGCAAAGACTCCTCCCAAACAATGCCATCAAATCTGAACATCCGATTTTCAAGCACCCCACCTGTCCCGGGCATTACTTCCTGCACTTTAAGTGCACAAATACACGGGTGACTGCGCGTTTCCAAAGCAACTTGGCCTCAGTCGACACGATGGTACGCCAAGCATACATAGGTGGCTACAACACAGGCTCAGCCAGATCATGTTACACGCTCGCAGAATGCCTTCTAATCGCACTCAAGTCAGACTCGGGGGTGCAAAGCCTGTTTTCAGTCGCTCATAATACGTAAATGTCATGTTCTTGAGCTCCTCCGTGTTATCTTTTACGCGTCCTGCCGGCGCATGCAACACTCCCGTGTTATCACTCTCGGCAATCGCTCGTCGCGTTTTCGAGAAGCGTGAGTACCGAAATAAGGTATATGTTGTCGCAGGGCTATAAAATGCGTCACAAACTTGTCCCACTGAAATTCAGTACACGCAAAACTAACTCACTTTGGCCGGCTTGCTTTTTTGCTAACAGCTTCACAACCCCAGGCGCGGCGAGCAAGCCTCAATATATCCCAAAAAGTTACCAAATAAATTACAATACTTTTTCGGGTCAGAGAATGCGTCACGAACTTCTACCAGTAAGATTCAGTACATGCGAAACTAACTGCGGCACACAGCCGAGCTGCTTTTCGCTAAGTGCGCCACTACGCCGAGCGCGGCCACTGTACTTGAAATGTACCCGAAAAAGTTGTGAAATTAGTTACAATAATGCCTTGGGTCAGAGAAAGCGCATAAAATTGTCCCAGTAAGATTCAGTACAGGCGTAACTGCGTCACACGGCCCAGGTGCTTTTCGTCAGAAAGCCAGGAGCGGCGAGCGTGCCTTAAAACTACCGAAATAGGTTACAATTATGCTTGGGCACATAAAAAGCGTCGCAAACATCTCCCAGTACGAGTAATTAACTCATATTAACTAGGCTTGGACTGCGTAGCTGTTTTTCGATAACTGCGTCACTATATAGGTTCAGTTTTGTGCAGTAAGCCTAAATGTGCTTGAAGTGCGTCGCAGACTGTAAAACAAAATTCCTCACCTTGCTGTAGTCCAGTAGTGCAGCGGTGCCGTGTCGAAATGCAGACGGAACACAAGAGAACGCCGGGAGCCCGAAAAAAACGGGCTACATCCAAAAGAGACGGGTCGCCGAGCGCGCGAGCTCCACATCCGCAGCCAGCCTCGCTCACTCCTGCCGCTTGTCTGGCGCATGACGTATGCACGCGCGTCTCGCGTGCCGCTAGCTTGTGGCTAGGCAACGCAACAAAAAGTTGCAAAGTATAACTTCATTTACGCGCAGAACTTTTTCACTTTTAGGGGGAACGAATAAAAAAAAATAAAAAGTTGTCTGGAAGTTTATTTCACATTCTTTTTTTCTGATGCTTGCGTCAACTAACGGATGGTGTTGAAACTAGACGTGACGTGTTTCCTGTTGCCAGTTTTTTAAGAGTGTCCCCTCTTGTTGAATTTCTTTCTTTATGATTGCGCGAGCAGCAGTTGTTGCGCAGAGAGATTAGAAACAATAGACAGTTTTAATTACACGTGCGTAGGGGCTTTGCGTACGTAGAGCTTCTACGTGTGAGCAGTGTGCATGCGTAGAACGTAGCGGGCGCGCGCGCGTCTCACGGACGTACAGGCGCCCAAATCTTTAACTGGTGTGCGCGAACGGCGACTTTTCCGTGCGTCAGCGCCGTATGACGGGGCGCGGCTGGAAAGAGTCTGAGGCTAAGCGCATGCGGACAAAGCGCGCTCAGCTGGGCCCATCGTCTGCTAAGCTGTTTCCAGCCTCGCCCCGTCATACGGCGCCGACGCACGGAAAAGTCGCCGCTCGCGCACACCAGTTAAAGATTTGGGCGCCTGTACATACGTGAGATTCAATTCTTTGCGTGCGTTTCTTGCGCACGTAGACAGCTTGGCGCGGGCGTTTCGCAAGATCACAAACAAGCGATAGCGAGCCTCGCCCGCGCAGACGGCTCGCATCGAAACACGACGACAGGATGGCATTGGCTACCGCTGTGTTCACATTTCCCGATAGATGGAGCTACGGGGTCCCTCTTGGTAAAACCCCTGAAACTTCGTAAAGTAGTGCCACTCTCCTCCTCCGCGTTCACTCCTCCTCGTTTCTCCTCTCTTTCACGCTCCCTCCTCGACCATGGCGCCGCCTACGATGCTCGAGCGCAGCAGACGACCTTTCGCAGAGTGAATGCACGCATAGCAAGGCAGTGCTCTTTAGGCGTTCACGTTGGCTTTCCAGCTCCGCGAAACTTCGTGTACAGCATAGAATTTCTAGTCGGATGCTTGTACAAATTCGGTAACGGCAGCTTTTGTTTCATTTTTTGGTAACTATTTCTTAAAGAAGTCTCTGAAGGAGTGTTAACGCTGTGCGTTGACGACTGCGAATGTATCGCGTGCCCTACAATTAGGTACGCAACGTTTGTCAAGGGCGTGTCGCAAGATCTTGTTGCGCATGGTTGTAAATAACACGTTTACCATCGAATGACAACCTCTTGGCTTCCAGCAAGCCCTCAGCCTAAAGAATCCGCGCCGCCCTTACAATGTGAATTCGCGGCGCGTATGAGCTATGACGTACAAAGGCTGACGGAGATCATTGCTCTGGAGGTTCGAAAGTGTATTACAAGCTACAGTGCCGCCAACGTGCGTGCTTGCCAATCTAAGCGCGCGCAAAGCCTCAGGGGTGGGCGCTGGTGCTATTATGTTTCTCGTGTCTCAACGCCGACAGAAATACCGCGGCCGATCATCGAGTCGGGACTGTGCGTACACAAGAAAATAAAATGTGTTTTTAGCATTCGTGCGCGAAGCGGGAGCGCGATAACAATGCTTGACTCAATCTCAAACAAGACCACTGTGGCCTTCAGTAATTTTTTCAGGTTAATGACTAATCACGAATAACACTTCATCGTGCGTTGGTTCGTCCGTTTACTAAGTGACGTACTTGTCGCGAACGGAGTTGCACTGAGGTGCATGCATTCAGGACGGTTGCACTCCCTTCGAAGTAACATTTGCGAGACATGACTTTATTAGTGAAGTCATGATCGCGCAATGAATCCCCCCGCCATGACGCGGCCGAAATTGCGGCAAGTGAAATGTTTTATTCATAGGTTAGAATAATATGAAACGGCATTCGAGTTGCAAGTTAACAGTTTATTTTCACATAGATGCATTACAGATTTGCCTTTGCAGTCACAAGTCCGTGTGCACCATTTATTGTCTCATTGTGTAAATAAACGCACCAGCCTAAGAGTCCTACAGCAAGCGCGTCTCAATTAGGCATAATGACTGTAGAAACTAATAGTGGCATAGACGAGCAAGCGAACGACTATATGAGCGCGCGAACTAAACGGGCGAGCAAACGACTAAACGAGCGTGCGAACGAACGACGACTAAACCAGCCAGGGAACGGGCGGGCGACCGCACGTTTTCTTTGCGAGTGCTCCACCGCCGCATCTTAAGCTTCGCACACTTTAAAGCTCACGCGAATTAGCACATACGTCTCAATTACCTATGATGCGGTCGCTCGACGACGAACGCACCGCGTAGAAGCCAGAATACATGCAACGAATATGCGACGAATAGTCGGCGTTCGACGCCCGGCGGCGGAGAAAACGTCGTTCGCCGCCGATACAGCTGGCGCAGAAAAGTTCGTCGGGCGGCGACGATACCGGAAGCGGCGAACAAGCGGCACCCCAAAGCTTGCCAATCAGGTCTCACTATCCGCCCCGACTTCCGTCTAGGCTTCCCCGCTTGTCCGTGTATCCCGATCCCGCTCTATCGTTCACGCCGGTCTCCCGCTTTTCGTATTCATGGCATCCAAAGCGGCGCGGCTGGAATTTAACAAGTTAATAACAGCCATGGTTAGACAAGCTCACGTGCGCTACTTTCGGGTCTGCTTGCTTTGGCCGCGCGCCGGCCGCGCGCGCGTTGAGCCACAGAACAGAGCCGCGGAGTTAAAGGAACCAAAAGTTGTTTACCCGCCCAGTGTTGCCACAACGCATAGCATCGCCGCTTTCTTTAAACTACATCGGCACATGAATGTCTCAAACATATAAAAAAGACTAGAAATCATTTCTAAACAAAATTTTACGCGTTTTTAGAGTGTTCCGTAATTCAAAAGCGATAATAATTGTCGTTAAAGTTTTTGTTTTGTCATGTGTTTCACGACAACGCATTTGCCTCGTCTAGCCACACTGTTAACAACGCAGTGACTCGCCGGCGGCGGCCGGCCTGTCTTCGCTCCATGTAGCGCAGCCCGACGAACATACGGCGTCGCGCCGCGGCAGATTTTCTGCCGCCCGAACTTCGTCGTGAAAGTTCGCTCCATGTATTCTGGCCTTAACACGGTTTCGGGAGAGCACGCACGCTTTTCATCGGTGCCTCTGTATCGCAAATCCACCGGGCGACCGCCAACGAGGAACACGAACAAATGTGGCAAACAAAGCTAGTCTATCTAAAGAAGGCTAGTAAGTAACCACAAAAGGCAGAGAGTTGCTCTCCTGAGGCGCTTTCATGATCGAGACTGAAATTTTATCAAAAGGATTGCGCTGAATCTTAAAAATTTCGTAATCACGTTATCGCACGTAACCTCGCGTGCCCGCGAACTCAAGACGGTTAGCGTTCAAAACGATTAAGCGCACCAAATATGACTAACACGACCACGCAGTGCGCATATAAGCAAAGCAGACGTTGCGTAAAAATCATGTTAGAGCGTGCGTACAAATGACAACATGCACAGTGAACTGTGCAATATCTAGTATACGTTATTGCCCGCAGCACAATACGCAAGCCTGGCACATACAATACTCTGAGAGAGCCACAACTTACATCACACAGTTGCGCGGAAGAAGTTGGTCGGAAGTTCTCCCTCCCGATTCGGTGAAGCCATGTCTTAACGCGTTCCGCTTACCGGACGGTATCGCGAACATATTCTTGCCTTTGCTAAAACTATATTGGCATCCAAACGCGCAGCAGGTCATGGTAACGAAAATGACGTGAAGCGACGTCGCACTTGCCACAAAACATCCTTCAAGGCGTTCACAAGATCAAAACAACACAGAATAGGAACGGAAGGAATGCCGCCAACAAGCGCCGCTTTTCGAGCAAAGATGGCACTGAAGCTCGACTGTAAACAAACGAAGCCGGCGCAAGGGGCCACGTGATGCCATTAGGCCAATAGCGACGCGGCGTCGGCTTCGGCCAGAGCGCTGGAGGAGGAGGCGGCGTTCTTCAAAGCGTGGCACTACATTACGAAGTTTAAGGGGCTTTACCTCTTGGCGTGCGTCGCGTACGTGTAGCTAAAAGCGTTTCAGATGGCGTGCAGGTAAGGTACGTAGGCTTTTCATGTTTGCGTACGTGAAGCCTCAACGTACGTGTAACTAAAACTGTATAATATTGCCACAGCGTACATTGGCAGCATCGAGAAAATGTGCAGGCTATAAAATTAAATTATGGGGTTTCACGTGCCAAAACCACTTTCTGATTATGAGGCACGCCGTAGTGGAGGACCCCGGAAATTTCGACCACCTGGGGTTCTTTACCGTGCACTTAAATCTAAGTACACGGGTGTTGTCACATTTCACCCCCATTGAAATTCGGCCGCCGTGGCCAGGATTCGATCCCACGACATCGTGCTCAGCAGCCCAACACCATAGCCACTGAGCAACCACGGCGGGTAAATGCGCAGGCTTTCGTAGCGGAGGGTCACTTGGCTGGCCATTGCAAAAGGTGCCCGTTCACTCTAGTGTACAGAGGCACTTGTATACTCGGGTGTTTCAAGGCTTATTAAAGTAAAGAAATTGTTTGACACGTATAAAAGAAGAAGAAGGTTGATTTAGCACCGGGTCGCTTAATGTATCGAGAAAAACACAGATATATTTGCACAATAAGTATTGAAGTCCACGGACATGAGGAGCGTAGAATTTGTTATAGCGTGGTTACAAATGTGTCTTTAATCTTGCGCACATCAGGACTTTGAGTATTGAAGTGAGGCCTGATGAACTGCTTCTGTGCTGACAAAGTCTGCTGTGGCAATATTGTTTCTAAAGTTTCTGCGGAGCAACTGCTGCTCGTACAATATTTACGCAGTAAAGCTCAGTTGAAGTGTGGCGGCAGTCTGGTCAGAATTATTTCTGTGTCATGTCCTCAAATCGCTCCGTTACAACCATGTTCCATCAATACAGATGCAGATACACGTCTTGCCAGACGTATCACGACACAGATACAACATAACCAAAGCGTATCTAACATAGTATTCAAGATACATCTATCTTCGATGCTGCACAGCACTGGCATACCATAACTTTTAAGCCTTGATATAAAAATATGTGGTACAACACGCTACAGAAACAGAATTTCCTGATTTTGAGAAGGAGGAAATAGCAGAGAAAGGAGAAATAATAGGCGAAAGAAGTGCTACGAACTGCGGGTCGGCGTCAGCTTCTGCAGCCTTCCTCTACAGACGGACTCCGCAGGCGATCGTCTTCTTTTCAGAAGCCGTGCGAGTGTCATAACCAAGGCATTTGCTCCCTCTTGAGCCTATTTGCAGCTGTGTTTGACATCAGAGCGGCAGCTTCAGGACGTGGCAGCAATTCAAGAAAGATAAAAATCACAGTGACGTCATGGCGGCGGTGCGACAAATGCGAAAGCAGCATATGTTATACCCTCCCCGAAGGAAACATCGTAGCTTTAGCGACAGTAAGCATTGCAGTATACACAAGCTAAGGAAGCACGCGCCATTTGCCTTGCGCCGACGCAAATGAACAAGAGGAACTCGAGGTCGGCGTGGCAGCTCTGTTAGAGTAGTGACGTTATGAGTAGCGTCTGCCATGGGCAGCGCGGGCTTGTTCCTAAAAGGTATAGGTTGCGTGGTATCGCTTTCGTGACCATTGCAAGTGTGCCACGTGTCTCAAACTGAGCAAATCACATCAGCTGTATGCTACACGGCGTATGTAAGGTAGCCTTGATGAAGCTACCCAGCCAAAAGCGTGCCTGACTCGCTGTCGGCTTGGTGTGGCCGCTGTCGAAGCGTGAGCAAAGCAGGTGACGTGCAAATCTTGGTCAAGCGGGCAACGTATGCTATCAGCCGCGCACCTGAATTGTGTCCACTTCTTGTAGTCAACTTTAAGGAAATGTTACTCTTGCCATTCAAGGAATATCCTGATGCACTTATACCTAAGACGAGTGATGTAGCAAAAATTGCTAGATCTCTCGTAAACTAGAAGGCTTTTGACTGTATGCACCATGTTATTTTGTTCCCTGTTCTCCAGTACATTAACATGGCGTCCATTATCACACAGGGCTGCCGCTCTTGGCGTACGGGAATAGGAGCACACGAATAATTGTTACTGAAGCCTTGGGAGCCCCGATTAAATTACAGCGCTTTGTGCGTCAGGGTGTCTCCTTCCCAGTGTTGTTTTGTCTTTATGCCGAGAGCATGTGCTTGTCATTTATTGAAGATGAAAATGTTCGGGCCTACGACAAGTTCTGTCCAGCTTTCCTTGTTTTCACTCGGGGCGGCTCAAGCATCCGGCGATTAACTTCCACGATTCCGATCTTCTACATTCGTCTGATTGGAGCAAGTAAACTTTCCTGAGCATGACGTCACACTCTGCTGTGACATTTCCCCTAACAGTACCCGCATATACATTCCTGCTCTTCTTCGTCGTGCTGTTTTCGATAGGCTGCACTCAATCTACCACCAAGGCATACGTGCTAAGCAAGACCTTATTACCGAACGTTGCTTTTAGCCGCGCATGCGCGCTGATATACGAGACTGCATAGATCCGCACTTGTACAGCGTGTCAACGTATCAGAGTGCAACGACACAACAATCTCGATTGGGCAAATTCCCTCTCCTAGATGCACGTTTCGACACCGCTAATTTAGAGATCGTTGGAGCATTATCACAATGCCGTGGTTATACGTATTTGCTGAAGTGGCCTGAAGCAGGTCCGATGGCTGGCATAATGGCGGAGATAGTTGCTCATACTTTTCTGTCTACGCTGATTAGCTATTTTAGCACGCCATAAAAAGTGATCACTGATCGAGGCAGACAGTTTGAGCAGGCACTTTTCACGTCTGTAAGATCCCTTCTGGGTTCATTTCGCATTCGCATAACTGCTCACCATCCTGCATCCAGCGTCACCGTCGAGAGGATATAGCTACACTTGAAAGCTGCACTCGCCGCTCAGCCTCACGTGAAGGATTGGGTATCGCGCCTTCCAATGATGATGCTCGGTCTTCGTTCAACACTCCTACCAAAACTCGCCTGCTCTGTAGTTGAGATGGTTTACGGCTTTCGTCCTGCAGTGCACAAAAAAAGGCTGATGACTATGATGATGATGATGATGACGGCTGCACTATCCGTTTGGCCGATGACCTAGTCAACCCCTGAACTATGCCGAAAGTTCAGGATACATATTCTTTCGTCCAGCGTCTGAGCATTTTCGTGCGCCACTTGCGTTTATCGCCAACCTCGGCTCACACAAGCAAGCACTACATTTTCCTACCTCATGCCTGCAAACATCCTGACACGTTTTTGTCTGTGTTGACACGCCTCATCGTTCTCTTCGGGTCCGCTGCGACGGTCCTTTCCCCGTCATCAAACGTTCCGAATACCACTTCACAATCCTGCGGAATGAGCGTGAAGACACAGTTGTTATCGCAAGGATCACACCGGCTACCCTTATCAAAAACTCCGTCTGGCCACATCTTCAAGTGATCATGTACGGCCACTTGTCCGTAGGAGGGGGGGGCATCTGTGCCAAACTTCTTCTTATGGGGCGTCGCTGCTTTTAGACATGAGTGAGTAGTGGGGTAAGGCGTAAGAGATGAGCAAGAGAGAGAGAGAGAGAGAGAGAGAGAGAGAGAGAGGGGAAAGGGGAAAGGCAGGGCGGTTAACCAGAGGGGAAGATCAGGTTTGCTACCGTACGCTGGGGAGAGAGGGGAGGGGGAGGTAAAGTGATAACAATGTAGATGTAAAGAAAGAAAGGAGCATAGACATACAATCACAGACGGTCACTGTCACCGCACACTGTCACAGCATAGCACAGTAGCACTTGCAGCACAACAAACATCTGTTCAGGCTACTGCCGCTTGTCCAATTCTGTTGCCTTTAAAAACTGCAACAGTGCCCTCGTCGCCGTCTGCTGCGATGGCTTGTGATAGCGGCATTTTCAAATAAGTTCCTCTGTTAGAGGTCTTCGGTCAAAGCGCGCTATCGCGATTGCGCGCGATCGTCTCTGTAAACTTTAGGGAGGACAGTCACAGAGAAGGTGTTGAAGAGTCTCCTCGTTACCACAGTCATCACACGAGGCGCCGTCGGTCCATCCGATTCGAAAAGCAAAAGACTTGGTGAAAGCCGCCCCTAGCTATATTCGAAAAAGCAGGGTAGCTTCGCGACAGCAGAGTCCAGCTGGAATGCAAAATGCGTAGAGGGGAGTCTAGGTTGTGCAGCGCAGGAAGTTTTGAAAACTTCCTGCGTTCCAAAAGGAGAACGCGATGTCATGGCTGAGCATTCGAAGTTTTCTAGCGCAATCTGTCCTTGATAATGGTATCGGATCCTCTTCGTCCCCTTGAAGAGCCGAACGAGCAGCGTTATCGGCGTGTTCGTTCCCTATGACGCCGCAGTGACTTGGAAGCCACTGAAATGTCACGTGGTGTCCTTTCTCTGTCAAGGTATGAAGTAGTTTTCTAATCTTGAACACCATTTGTTCATGTGGTCCGCGCCGCAGGGTTGATAGCAAAAACTGCAGTGCTGCCTTCGAGACACTGAATATTAACCATCTTTGAGGTTGTTCTTGGCTGAGGAGACGAAATGCAGCGCGAAGAGCTGCAAGTTCCGCAGCCATCGGTGTCGTTGGGTGACATGTTTTGAAACTGTTGGTGGTGGCTTTCTCTGGGAAAACCACGGCTCCAGAGGAACACTGGAGAATTGCCGATCCATCAGTATATATATGTACGTGGTCAGCGTACCTCTCGTGCAAAAGGAGCACAGTTAGTTGTTTAAGAACAGGTGGTGAGAGCTCAGATTTTTTCCTGATTCCTGGTACGGTGAGGTGCACTGCAGGTTGAGCCAAACACCATGGATGAAAGCATGGCTTAGTTGCGGGGGTGGAGCCTGATCGAAGGCGGGTGTAATACTCCGAAATCGTAGTACAAAATGATGCCTGCGGCCTTTCTGACGGTAGTGTTGTCAGACGGTGGGTGGTGGAAAGCATTTATTAAGAAAGAGAGGTGTGGACTCGCGCAGGAGCCCTACATACTAGGTGGAGTCCCTAGTCCGGGACCGCATTGGTCGAAGCCGCCAGCCTGGCCCTCTTGTCCAAGGCCTTTTGGGCCTGAAGGTCTGAGAAACCAAGCAGGGCCGCCTCCCAGTCCTCTCGGTTATGATTGGGGTGGGGGGTGAGAGCCGAATTTTGCTGGCAAGCCCACACCATGTGATAAGTGTCAGCCACCTCGCCACAGTGTTGGCACCTGTCAGTGACCGCAGGATCGAAATGTTTCATTACTGCCGGACACAGCATTGTGTTGGTGTATAAGTGAAGTAGAACGCGTTCGTTCGCTTTCCCCAGTCCCTTAGCGGGGGCTGGGTAGCGGCGATGGCTATTCTTATAATAGGTAGAAATGTCTTTGAAACAGAATTCCGCCTTCTTGTTCCAGGACCTCAGGGGCCAAAGGGGACGCCCGGTAAGTGAGTGCTCGGCTGCCGCATCAGCAGCTTCATTCCCTTGAAGGCTCTGATGGCCAGGAGTCCAAACTATACAGCGGGGGGTGGGATCGACATCCTTGCTGCAGTTTCTGAGTTTTCGCTCGGCCAATAGGGTGATCCAACCAGCCTCGTAATTACGGCACGCGCCACGCGAATATAAGTGGATGTTTGTATTATCCTTACGGGAAGCCCTAAAGTGAACAAATTCTGACTTTGCTGGTGCACATTGGAGGCCGCAGTGCTCCGCGTAGCGATCCACTACCCGTGCTGCTGATTGCAGGCTCTCCTCCATGTGCCCTAAGTTGCCTTCGGTGGCCCAAATCGTGATATCACCAGCATACAGCGCATGCCGTATGCCTTCAATATCATTCAAATGTGCCGGGAGGTGTAGCATAGCCAAATTGAAGAGCAGTGGGGATAACACCGCGCCTTGTGGCGTACCCCGCGTGCCCATTTGATAGGTGTCTTGTTCGGTGTCTTGAATACAGATCAGTGCAGCCCGATCTGTCAAGAAATCTTTTTTGTAATTGAAAGTGTTGCGGCCGCAGTGTGTCTCACTGAGGTGACTCAGTATGACGCTGTGTTTAACGTTATCGAAAGCACCCTTCAAGTCGAAGGCTAAGATAACCTTGTCATTATAAGGGTGCTTGATAGGCTGTATTACATCTCTGTTAAATTGGAGCAGGATGTCCTGCGCTCACTTGTGGGGGTGAAAGCCGAACATCGTGTCCGAGAAAGTGTTACGGTGTTCCAAATATTCTGAGAGTCTATCGCGCACCATCGTTTCCATGAGTTTGCCCACACAGGATGTGAGCGAGATAGGTGTTAAGTTGTTTGTGTCGATTGCCTTGCCTGATTTAGGAATGAATGTAACCAGCGCTGTCTTCCAATCTCAGGGGACCGGTTTTTCCCCTTTCCAATTTGCGTAAATGTATTCGAGCAGAGCTTCATATGCCTGATCAGGGAGGTTGGCCAACAGTGTGACTGTGACCGTGTCCCTACCTGGCGCCGTGCTCCTGCGCATCTTGGCCAGAGCCTTGAGGTCGTAGAGTTGGAACGGTTGGTCCAACTCCGGATTATCTTTGCCTGCATAAAGATATTCCATGCCTTTGAGGCCTTGTTTCTAGCACAACTACTTCTCCCGTAATGTCTCGGCCAGGTGTGTTGTGGTGCCTTTAAAGTTGTGGAGTGCACGTTGTAAATGTCTTTGTGTTTCTCCTCGTCATTGCGAGGGGTCAATCAGATGGCGGAAAAATCTCCATGTGTCCTTACCAGACATTTGTGTAGCTGGTGTGTTGCACCGGTTCACCCAGTTGGTGTGAGCCAGGTGAGAGGCATATTCCGCGGCCTTTTGGGTGAGCTCTACAATTCGTCTTTTGAGGGCTTGGTTGTGTTTCTGTCTATGCCAGCGTTTGGTAAGACTGCGGCGGGCTTCCTAGAGGTGGAGTAGATGGTTATCCACAGCTGGGCAGTCCTCCGTTGTCTGGATGTGCTTCTCATGTTGTTTGAGGGTTGAGGTGAGTGTTCGTGCCCATGCTTCATATCCATGTTCAAAGACATCGCTGGCTGGTAAGGACTTACGGAATGCCTGCCAGTTTGGGAGTCGAGCGTGTGTAAGTGGCCGTCTTAGAGGTATTAATGTTTTAGAGGTATTAGTGTAATAATGACACAATGGTCACTGCCGAGAGTGTCCTCCATTTTGTGGCATTCGATGTTTTGAATGTGTTTGGAAAGCGTCAGATCAGGGCACGTGTCCCTGGTGACGGAATTCCCCATACACGTAGGGTGTGCCGGGGCGGTTTGCAGAGTGATGCTTAGCGTTGAGATAAGCTCCGCTAGCTTACGCCCACGTGCTTCCTCCTTTCTGTAACCCCACAGTTTACTGGGAGCATTGAAATCGCCCAGAATCAACAATGGGTCTCGACCCGCTGTCTTCAGCGCCCGACTAAAGATGTTAGAGAAATTAACGTGTTTGTGTTTGGGCAGACAATAGATATTAAGAATATGCACTGATGAGTCAGAGCGCCGCAGGGGAAGCACAGTGACCATTGTGAACGAGTAGGCCAGATTAATGTCTAGATCCACTTCCTGTGCCGTGTACGATTTGTGTACAAGAATACAGGTGGATGGGCCTTTCTGGAATGTATTGTAGCCGGACATTTTGGCAGATGCACCAGGTTATTGCAAATCTACAATGGCTGCTAGGAATTCAAGAGCTTCGAGGTAGAGGCCGACGTGTGCTCTTTTATGCCGATCACGGAATCACTGTATTAATGACAAAGGTTCCCTTTTTGGTTTGCGAGGTGACTGATTAATCCCCTGAGCCATGTTGCTGACTCGAGGCTGGTTGGTTTAACCTGCCCACTGCTGCAACTGCTCCGGCACCTTGCAAAGCTGCCTAGGGGAGAATCATCATTTTCATCTTCATCAGCAGAAGGAAACATTTTTGATGAGTGGCTCACCTCCTTGACAGGTCCTGTGCGCCTAAAGAATTTTGGACGGGCCTGGATCCAGGCCTTGATGTTTTGAGTTACTTGTACCGTCACCTGTTGAGTTATAGTGGCTGCAATTTGTTACAACCGAGCTTGAATGGTCTTCGCAATCAGACCGGGAAGCTGGGCCATTTGTTCTGCCATGGTTTGCTCAAGTGCCGTTATGCGGCTTTCCAAGTTAGCGATTACAGGGCAGCGTGACATCGGAGCACAGCTCGAGCACACAGACGCCGAGTCGTCCCCCTGATCCATTGTTCCTGGAACAAGCGGCTATGCCCTAGCCTTTTCCAGTGCATTGAGTTTAGTTGCCAGCTGCGCGTTCTGACTTCTGAGAATTTCTAATTCTTTTCTCAGTTCCAGTACCATGGGGGAGGGGGAGGGTTGAGAGGAAATAGTGGCAACCCCCGCCCAGTTGCTCACCTGGATTGCAGTAGGGTTGTTGCCAAGCGGTGGAAAATCCTCTGCCTTGAAGGCTGGCGGCTTGGCACTGGTCCTGGACTTCACACGTTGGTTCTGACAAGGTTGCTTTCGGTTGGCTTGCCCGGACTTGCCCGTCTTCTTGTTGGTCGGGATTACGTGGTCCTGCTGGGTGACGTGTCCATTCTTGCCCGTCTTCAGTGGTTGAGCCCGTTGTTGCTGGGTAGGTTGTCCCGGTCGCTGTAGCTTCCGAAACTTGCTTACACAATCTGTGGAGCCAGCGAGGTAGCCCCTACGCAGATCATGAATGTCGGGGTGCACTCTTGTTCTGCAAGGCCTTGGTCCAAAGTTCCAACGTGTTGGTCGCAGTAGCCACACCGTCCTACGACTGGGTGGGGGCAATTGTCCACGCAGTGCCCCATCGTGCCACATACGTAGCAGGCGGGGATGGTCTTTTTGTAATCCCTGACCGGGGTACACTCGCAGTTGTAGTGTATGTAATACGGTAACCACCGGCCCACGAAGGTCACCACCACCACATTGGATGCACCAAGTTTCCGTATGAAGGCAATATCGCCCTCTCGCCATTCAAGCTCAGCCTTTAGGGATGCGGAGGTTTCGTCAGCCCGTACACTGACCACACCTCGGCAGACTTCACCATTTAGTTTCACATGGCCCCGAAAGGGGAAGGAGCGTTCACCCACTTTCAAGTCAAATTCCTTGGCAAGCTTGTCCGCTGCTTGCGCCACTTGTGTTTCACAGACGATGAGATTTTGGTCCCAGACCGGCCAGACGTTGAGAGCAGCTCCTGCCGCCCCACCCAAATAGTGGGCCACTGCCTCTCCCACTTCTCCATGCCGAAAGCCGTCTTGAGGTCAAGGGTCACACGCGGCTTCAATACCACGATGAGATCCTCCGAATTCATTTTTGGCGTCTGCTTCGGGCGCCAGGTGGTTGGCGTCTTCTTGTTCAGCGGCAGCGCAACGCCAACATTGCCGGGCTTGCCGGGGTGGCTGGGATTCCTAGCTGCCGTGTTTGACGTGGGCGACGCAGCTGCGGCGTCGCCCTTTGTAGCTGTCTCTTTCTGCTGGCGTCTCCGGCGGGGATTCACCATCATGGAAAGACACTCATCTTCTGTGGGTGGCAGGTCCTCGTCTTGCCAATGAGTCTAGATTTCTGCCCAGGCCATGGTGGTAGGGTCGTATCTAGCCGTCTTTGTGGTCGCCATCGGCCGATAAGTCCCGGGGGAACCCCGGCGCCGACGGAGTCAAAGCTAACCTTCTTGAGGGGTAGCTATCCGCGTGGTGGCGGAGGTAACAAATTTGTAGAATTTACTACCTACGTGGAATATCCAAATTTGTCGTAGAAGTCGTAGAATGTCCAAATTTCGGCCCACCTTTACGAGACAGTTGTCGACAGGTTCCTCGTTAAGTTGGGGATCCAGTAGCATCAAATTCAGTAGGGTCACATCTGAAGTTCCACGGATCCTGGCAAAAGTTGACGAGCCGATGCACCGCGCGGCCGATGCGAGACGGCTACGGCGGCGTTTCCCCAGACGGTGGGAACGGGCACGGGCAACGTGCCTAATGTGCACTCTCAACACTTCCACCGCAATGTGTGCTTTTGTATGGCTTGGTTCCGAGCGATCGCAATAGTCGCTACTGTCGATGTGCATTTTTGCAAAACAATACAAACTCTGAGAGCCCGAGCTTGAATAGCCTGCAGAGCACGAAGATTTGTATGGCAAGTTTTGGTCATTACGGGCAAACTGTATCTCAAGAAGCCCAAAAAAGAGCCCTGTACAATTCCAACCATTGCATGCACTAACATTCCACAAGTCTTTCCGCCCAGAAACTTGGAAAGCTGGGAGATTGCTGTCAGACGATGTTTCAAGTAGGTCACGTGTGGGCTCCATGAGAGATCTCTATCAATGATTATGCCAAGAAATTTGTGAGCCTTCTCATAAGAAATTATCTGGCTAGTTAATGAGATGGCGTAGGGTGTCATTGGTTTACGAGGGAATGCCATCAGTGCACATTTGTCGGACGAGGTTTCAAGACCTTGGTTGCGGAGGTATAAAGCTGTTAGGGTAGCACCTTTTTGAAGTCTTGCACGTATCTGAGGACGTGTCACACCTGAACTCCATATATATAAGTCGTCTGCATACGTTGATATCTTGATCGCTGCTGGAAGATGATCAACGAGACCAATGAGTGTGAGGTTGAATAGGGTAGGACTTAGTACACCGCCTTGAGGAACATCTTGGTAGGTGTAGTGCCGTGCGGTTTTACCATCGCCCGTACATACAAAGAACAATCTCATAAAAAGGTAATGAGAAATCCAATGGGAAAACTCGACCACCTAGGCCAACCATCTCAAGAGTATCGAGGATAGCCTCGCGAGATACGTTATCGTATACCTCCTTGGCATCCAAGAACAAAGCTGCAGATTATCTTTTGCGTGACTTTTGATGCTGGACATACGTAGTAAGATCAACAACACTGTCTACTGATGAGCAATCTCGACGAAAACCAGCCATGCAATTAGGTAACATCAGGTACAATCAGGTAACATCAGGTAACAACAGGTACAACTCCAAGTGGGCAAGGATCATCTTTTTCATTATTTCATTATCTTTCCCACACAGCTGGCCAGCGCTATTTGGCGGTATGAGGTGAGTTCAAGTGGGAACGTGCCTTGCTTCAGGAGAGGGACCAAGCGGCTTGTCTTCCATCCTTCGGGAACAATTCCATCTTGCCAAGATACGTTGTATTGATTTAACAGTTCTCTCCGTGCGCCATCACTCCGGTTGTTCAAGGTGCGGTAGGATATTCCATGTGGTCCCGCGGATAAAGAACGCCTGCACAGAGCAAGAGCCGCTTCTAGTTCCTCCATTATGAAAGGAAGATCCATGCGCCAGTCCCGTGAAACAGGGATGTGACTGGGGGCTGGAAAGGCTGGACCGGTCGCTTGGCCAGCGATCCTTGCACAAAGGTCTTCTGCAACATCAGTATCCATTCGCCTCTGGAAGAGCGACAGCGCTTTGAATGGGATGCGTAGTTCAGGGAGGCAACGTAGACCACGTTTGGGACGTGGTCTACGTTGTGGTCTAGGGGATGTGGCTCCATATGTGGGATAGTGGCTTTCGGGGGTCTAGTGACTCGCAAAACGTTATCCAACGTCGAGTTGCCAATCTATCCATGCGACGTTGAATTTTTTTGTAGTCGTCTGACTGTCCTAAGGTCTTCGATGGATCTTGTACGCCGGCAACGCTGCTCCGCACGTCGACGGAGTGCACGAAGTCGTTCCAACTCTATATCCAATTCCATGTGCTTCGACAAAACCGTGACGATGCGCGTGGCGTCTCGCATTGCACACTTCATTGTTTCTTCTAATCCAAAGGACAAGCCCTCTCGACAAGCATCTTCTATGGTGGAAGTAAAATTAGTCCAGTCAATTATTCGAATGGTGTTCCGTGGGAAGTACCTGGACATCCCTTTGATGACAAGGTACCTGGGAATGTGATCACTCCCGTGTGTCTCGATATCCGAAAACCATTTAACACATGTTGTGGAAGAGCTGGAGACGAAAGCTAGGTCAAGACAGCTGCCATAATTCACGCCTTGTATAAACGTTGGGCTGCCATCATTCAAGGTGAAAGGCCGTGGTTGCAGGCGAAGTTTGTAACTCTTTGCACTCTTGCATTTGTCCTCGTGCTTCCCCATGCCATATGGTGCGCATTAAAATCTCGGATGATGACATATGGAGCAGGGCACATCGAGAAGATGTTCGTTATACTTTGGGATCAAAAATACTTGAAGGCGATATATAAACGCCTACAAGTGTAAACATGAGTTTGCCCTTTTTAACTGTTGGGTAAACATTGATTGCTATCATGAGGCGGAATCGGCTGGCGAACATAGGTCAGTTCACGACGAATAAGAACGATGACTTTGCTGCATGCATCAGTTGTTGCGGATATAACAACTTCGTGTACCGATAACCTGACTGGTTTTGGCACGTTAGGCTAACATATGACAATGATTGCAACAAATTAGTATATATATATACTGATGAAAGTCGTAAATGCATGATTTTAGACCTCTTGCGTTCCACTTGATGATTGACGCTGCCTTGATTTCTTCTAGAAAGGATGGGTGATGGCTGGCCATGTCTCTATTCGAGAGACTGAAGCACTGGGCTTAACGTGTCCAGTACTTTCAGTGCACTTCGAGCAGACGTAGTTCTAAGGTCGCAGGAATCACTCGAATGGCATCGATGAAGGGAAGAAACATTGAAATAACTTGACGATCTGCTTTGAGCGTGTCATCAGCGGCAGGAGGAGGCTCCCGAGCGGGCTTGACAATCTGTTGTTCTGTGGGAAGTTGCTGGCTCGGAAGCGCAGGCCATTCTTCCTGAGGAAAATTCCTTTCAGCTGACTTTCTTGGGCTGTTCAGCCCCTTTTTGGCCTGATTCCAGAATGTGGGTGCTACAATGGAAGAGTCCCTCTCCTTTCGCGTCTCTGCCTTTTTTGAGGAGGTTCCATGACGCCCACGCCGACGCTGGATCGTTTCAGCAGCCTCCCTGTCTGTCGAATTGTCCCGAACCATTTGCTTGAGAACAGCGACCTCTTTCTTGATGCGAGGGGAGTCCCTAGACGAGGCAGCATGGCAACCATTACAGTTGCTGCACTTTAGGACAGTAGCCCAGTACGTGTCCTCCACGTGAGGTTCAGCACACCGGGCACACAGTAACGAGTTTGGGCAGACACCCTTGACATGTCCAAGCCTAAAACACTGACTGCGTTGAAGAGGCTTTTGTACGAAGGGCCGAACAGGGTGTCGAAAGTGACTGACTTTGACGTGAGATAGCAGGCAATTTCCTTTGAAAATGAACTTGACGCAGCGCGAAGTTCCAAGGCGGCTCACACGCGTGATGAAATCACCCTCACTTGCTAGTTTGACGAGGATAGGCAACTACGCATTGGGAATGGCGACATCAATGTCATAAATTAAACCTGCTGTGGGTGCATCATTCATCGGGATATAGGAATGCACATTGATGCGCCCTAGCTCCGAGATTTGCTTCACTGTTTCGAGCGTACGCCCGTTGGAAACATCGATTACAAGGACATTTTTGCGTGTATTTATCCGAATGTCCTTAATTTCATTCGGCATGACCCCTTCCAAGAAAACAGAGTTCTTGTCTGTTCAGCAATCGGAGGTTTCTTGAGGGTTCCTCGGGTACGAACACGATGGCGTGAGGCCAGCGTTCAGGGCTTGGCTTCAGAGTTGCCGTGCTGACTTGCCTTGATGTATTCGCGTTTACAGTGCTCGTTTTGGCCTCTTTCTGCGGACAATGATGAAGCTATCATCCGATGAGTCTTCATCGGACACGGAGTACAGCTCCATGTCCTCGGTGTCACTGAGCGCGCTTCCTCTCTTCCTCGTGAAGTACGGCCTTGATGACCTCTGCCCAGGAGGGCCTCTGGAAGACTCCGCGTCAATGGTCACAAGATTGTGAGCCGAAGCACCAGGAAATTACGAATATTTCGCCGGAAACCAGAGAACACAGATAGAAGCGTTCTATCAAGAAAACACTTCGTCTTCTTGAATATGAATCCCACTGCTCTTAACTGTGGCTAGTGGTTCCACATCCTTTGTTTCTTCATTCATACTACTCAACGTATTCATGCAGGGGCTTGGTGGATTCCTGGCCCAAACACCACCTCGATCAGCAACAAACTTATTAGTAGCGGTGCGAGTAAGAAGGCCATCCTCAATGTCTGGGTTAGGCTCACCTGTGAACGTGGCTTCGGCAGGCATGACCTTCGCAAGATCGAGGTAAACTGCAGACGGAAGAGCGAGTTCTGCGAATCCGGTATCAGCAGAGCTTCTCTTCATCGCTGAGGGAAACACAACCGTGGCAGTAACGGCGTGAAGTCTTGGATGACTCGTGGGAAATTGAAGGATGAGTAACAGAAGGCAGTTCGATGGTATGGGATCGGTGTACCTAAGAACGTAGCTCCGGTAGACACGATCTTCGCAAGCTCGAGTTAGGGTGAATGTTAGAACGACTATGTTATGCCATACAAAAACAACAAGGTTCTCTCGGGAAAATTACCTTTGGTTGATCGCCACCGGGTGTGTGGTCAATACCCGTGAAGTTGTGGCCAGTTCTAGGAACAGCATGGATATCAAACTGTTTATGCAAAGAGGAGATGCTCTTTTCGATAGCATCTCAGAGAGATTTCGAGAGCAAAGAAAGCAGCCTAATGAGAGCTTTGTTGAGTTTGCGTGTCACCTGGAGGATAATTTTGCAGATTGGGTAAATGGAACAGGGGCGGGTAACGTGAGTAAACCGGAAGATTTAATCTGCTTAGAAGGATTTGACGACATCCTGACGAATAACGTGCGCCTTTCGGTCAAGGACAGGCAGAATGGTGTGTCTCTAACGAGTGCAGCACAGCTGGCCGATGAGTATTTGGCAAATCGTGCCTTCAGGCCACAGCGCAGTAGCGCACAATACGATAAAAAGCCTTCCCCACGGCCACAATCTTGCCCTGGGGGGTAGCAAACCACATAGAAAGACGAAAAAAGAGCTAGCTGAAAAGAAGTAGTTCAGCCAGAGGAGGAAATCTTTCCTATTTCCGCGACAGAAATTCAGGAGGAGGGTCAGGTGCTGTGTTACGACGCAAAACACAGTGCAAGGAAAAAGGAAGAAACAGCCAGCTCCGGACTCGTAGTTCAGCCGGAGAGGGAAATCTTTCCGATTTCCCTGATGGAAATTCCGGAAGAGGGTCAGGCTGACTGAGGAGCCACCAACTGGAAGAAAAGAAAGGCACTCGGAAACAAGCACCACAAACTGTGCTCAGAGAAAGAGGCGTCATAAATTCAGGAATGCGGCAGAGAAGACAAGTCGGCGGAATATATCAAAAACCACTAAACCATGTGGGGAACGCATGAAAAGAGTTAGAAAGGCGCGTTTAATGTTTCGAGTCAGAGCGTCTCCGAGGCACCTGACGAGAAAGAAAACAAAGCGACGTTCGACGCCGAGAGGGGTAACGCCCATGGGGGCAATTATGTTTCCCCTCCTTGAGTTCACTTCGAGGTGTAACCTGTATGACACGGGAAAGCGCGATGGTAGGGCGACGCGAAATGGTCATACCAGACAGCGATTTCGTAGTGCAATGCCTAAAAGGCGTGTCAGGGGTCTGCAACGAGGGGAATGGCCGACGTGCCCTTTGCATTCCCGGGTTGACATGGTTTACAAAAGGTTTCAGACCGCGCCCCCCTCGCGTACGGCTTAGATATGACGCAACCGTCGGTTATCCTGAATGAATAACGACGATCAGGCTTTGTAGAAACAACAGTTTGTTCGTTTCTTTAATTTAGAGTTTCGTGAAATGTGAGATGTCCGAGAGTAGAGATCATTTCGATAAGCAAGTTTCGAGCTTTGTTTAGATTGTTGTAGAAGCTCGTCGATATTCTGAAACAGATGACTTGGGCGCGCATAGATTTTTTAAACTTAGTTTTCTCAATAGGTAGTTCTTTCTTTTTAAACATATAGGCTTATATTCTTTTGTAAGACACGCTGAGAATGCCAAGTCTAGGTTATTTGCTGGAAAAGTGTAGTGTCGCGCTTGAGTGTCAGTTCACTTTTTGAAAGGCTCTTGAGACTTTCCTTTGAAAGCGAAACACTTTATTTATAGGAGCCATTGTTTAACCTATTAAGGCCCAAGAAAAGTATACCATTTACATTTTGTTGATTTTCCCTGTCAGATGAACTTTTCACACTGTAAATACATTGTGAAAGTTTTTGAAGGGCGCTTTATTCTTCTAAACGTTACGATAGTGTACTTTATAAAGTAGGCTGGCTCTTTATGGAACTGAAACCTACTATAGGGTACGAAATCTATATGCTACATCTTGGAGCTTCAAAAAAAAAGGCGTGTAGCGAAGAGTCAAACGAAATTTTGCGCATGCCAACATAACCTTCTGGCAGCAAAATTAGCATTTTAGTGGGAAGAATTGTTTGTTATGGAGGTGTTTTTAGTTATTAAATGTGTAACATGACTTCATCAAGTAACAAGGAAGGGCTTTGCTGTTGCTTTCATAGGAACGCGCAACGCAAATATGTTGTTGACGCAAATCTATACGCGATAATTTGCGCAGAATACAATCATTCAAACTGAAGCATTGGGTTCCAGCTTTGGGTTCAGTGGTAATTGACACATTCAAGAGACTGGTGACAGCTCCTCCAACGACAATCGGTTCCTGCATTACAATGCTGTTGTATGATTTCTAGGTGTCATTTTCGTTAGAATTTCGTGTCATTTGAAGAGGTGGGGTTTTCATCTGGTTCACCAATCTTGGTTGCCCTGGGTTAGTTATCTGAGTTATTTTTTAAATATTCTTTATATTGTGTCTAAATGGTTTCTATTGACATAAATTTGTTTGTTTTGTGACATAAATTGTGACATAAATTTGTCAAAGGCTGTTTATCCCCCTCCAGCTCGCACCTACGCTCATCTTAACTCTTTCTTCGTTCAAACAGAGAAAGACTGGAATCATCTACCTGCTGAAGCGGTGCACCACTCCAGTCATTCATCGTTCAACGCATTCATTTAAAATATGATCTAAATGTGCCCACCTCTCATGCAAAACCCCAAATGGGGTATTTGAGGTAACAATAAATAAATATATAAATTTACTCTAACGCGGCTCGCTATTATATTCACTCAGATGACAAGAGCATCGTTACTTTCGTCGGCTACAAGAAAGGAACCAGGAGGAAAAATAGCAATGTTTATGTAATTTTATATGCATTTCTTCCCTGCAACGGTCTTTGAAGTTGTAGCCAGCAAAAGATATTTTGACGAAATAAAGGTAAAAAAAAAAACCCTCGTGTGTGCTTCGAGATCAAGCACACCCCTCTTGCATACACACATAGGCTCACGTACTTTACAAAGTACACCTGCATTCATGTTCTTGCGATGGTATAAACATGTATTGTATGTGGAATATCATGAGTTCATCGTTTACACCCTTCTTTTCTAAAGCTTACCCACGAACTTCGGCTTCGAGAAGCGTATGCTATGCTTGACAAAAAATAAGGAAACAGCAAGTAGAGCAGTACTTGCTATATTCAGCACTTTTCAAGTTTGGCGATGAATACATTACACATCTTGCAGCTGACAAAAAACTGCAATGCGGTCGTCTTCGCAGGACCCTTCTGAGCAATATGGCGTACCTAGGAACACTGTGTGTTTTGTCTTTAATTATGTACAAATAAAAATGGTACTGTACTTTTAAAACTACGCTTGGTGCTAATGGGTTAACCGCACACTATAGAAAGTGTACTGTTAATTTAAGGCGTGTATAGCACGGAGAAAAAGCAAAGAGTTAGTGCGTGTCTCGCACGTTTAGTCGTAAGCCTACAGCGTTTTGAGTATCGCTTAGAACGTGCGTGGTAATGTTTACAAATGAGGTCGAATCTTCGGGTAGTTTCGAGCGCGTATTTTACGCAACCTTTTAAAATTATTTCTTTAGTGCGGGTTCTTTGTGGACGAGAGAAAGAAAATGTTAGTGCGTGAGTCGCACGAAAGTCAAAAATTTACAGAGCCTTATTCGAAATATGTGGATTGCTTTGAGAGGGAAGCTTTGTCTCCGCGACCTGTGCTTGTCTCGCCAGACTTACGGAGAAATCATTGTCTAGTGTGGCGCCAGAAAACGTAGTCTAAATGTCGACCTTGCCCAGCTTAACAAACGTGGTGAAGAGCATTCCGTGCTGTACCTCAGTCGAAAACTGACACCGCGATAAGAGGCGTCTAGCGCCTCGGAGAAAGGGTGTTTGCGCATAGCATGGGCTCTTCAAAACCCGAGATTCAAGGCACGAACTTCAAGGTCTAGAACGACCATTGCCCTCTTGCATGGCTTAAGCAAATGTCGGGAGGAAAATGCAGATGCCGCGCACTGTGGGAATCGATGGAAGCGAATCTTTCACTTCTGTTTCCTTTGATGGACGATAAGTAGCGGTGACGTTGACGGCGAATGTTTGATTTTTCAGCGTAATGGCGAGCTAATGTTAAACGTTACCTTACGTGAACCCTGCTGTTTGTCTGCGTAGTGCACAGAACACACAGGGAGAATTGTTTGCTTGAGGCGTTATTGTACGCCATTGTTCATAATCTCTGAAAAGGTTGAGCATTATCATTGCCTTACATGGCACATCACATCGTAGCAGAAGCGTTAAGCTTCAGTTGAATTACGGGGCTGTACGTGCTAAAACCACGATGAGATTACGAGGCACGCCATAGTCGCGGACTGCGGATTAATCTTTACACCCCGGGGCTCTTTAACATGCTCCTAAATCTAAGTGCAGCAGCGTATTTTGCATTTCGCTCCTGTAGAAATCTGGATGCTGCTGTTAGGATTGATACTGCGACCTCGAGCAATGCCATAGCCACAAAGCTACCGTGGCGGGCGCAGAAGCATTGATATGACGTGCGACCGCTTCCGTGGTGTCGCATAGATCCTAAGGTGTGCTTTAGTACGGCTCTACTTCGGCATGCCCTGCGTAAGTTGTCCGCTTGACAAATTTGCGTAGTGTTAATTTTTGAGAAATAGTAGGAACATACCGTACCGTACCTTGAACTTAAATTTATCCCGTTTGCCCGCAACCACTACCGTAGCGCTTCCCTGCCTTCTCAAGTCAGCTTCTCCAAATCACCCCCCCTCTCCACCCTTTTATGGGAACTGGCAAGGCTGTTGTAACCATTCTCTGCTTCCTTTACCTTTTCATCTTATTTCTCGCGTCACTTGCACGCTAGTAGAAAGGTAAGCGCTGCAATTTCTGCAATGCGTTTGTGGGGCGCCACGGATAATTACATCTGTCAAGAGGCTAAGACGGTGACGCTCAGGAAGCGCAAGAGGGCATCGTGCACATTCCACGTGGTGCAAAGATCAAAACGAATTTCTCGCATTGTCTTTCCTCACCGCCTCACTCCTGTCATGTATACAAAAGCTCTAAACCACCCCCCGACGCGGTGTGTCAATCATCAACAGCAGTGAGAATGTCGAAGGAAAAGGCAAATAAAGCTTCGTTTAAAAAAAAAAAGGGAGACTGCGTAGATGGTCTCATTCGGAAGGAATACAACTTCGAGGTGAAGTACAGGAAACAAAGCCAGAATAAGGATGGAGATGGCTTGAGCCGGGGATTTTAATCAAAGAACTGAGGGTATACTTTAGGAACGTATTTTGTACGAATCGCTATCGATGTTATTCTGACACCTATCAACCTATTTATGTCCTGCCGGCAGCTGACCATGACACAAAAAAGAACGAGACAAAGAGATGGGTAGAGCATTGTAAAGCGATGCGGGGACCATAGCGTCCGGTAGGCGCGTCGCTCGAGCACGCCGAACAATTCGTGTGTATACCCAGACCAGATTGTCTGGGAGCCTGTGAATACCCAGAGAGATGTTGACAACGAAGCGAGGGCTGGTCTCTCGAGCTGCAGTGTGTGACATCGGCCATCACTTCTAGAACAATCCCCGAGGTTACGACCGAACAACAGGAAACCCAGGAACACCGATCCAGGAAACCCGACAGCTGGTCACCCTTAGGTCAAATCTATTGGCGGCGGTGGTGTCTGTTGCGTCGCAACATGGCCAAGGGCATTAATTAGACGTTTTCTACGAGGCAACCCCACCCATTCATAAACGCCTATTCTGAAGTCAACGCAGCGTTGACACCGACTGCTGACAGGTGCACATCAGGCCCTTCTATCTGAAATATCTGAGGGCACGGCAGCGTTCATGGGAACATGTCACGTTTTGCATGGCTCGTTGTGCAGGTGCTCCTTCTTTTCCGGCCACTGCCATGTTCTGCGCACCCGGCTTCCACAGAGCAGGCGCCGCGGTACCTTCAATCAAGAAATGCTTGGGAAACTGTAACTTCTTCTGACAGTTATCTGGATTACGAGAAGCGAATCAGCGTCTCACTGCACTGGGACCACATGGCAGTGACGTCAGCGGATCCCCCTATAAAGGCTGCAATCAACCCCCATGGGCCCAGAGGGCACGGCAGCGTTCATCGGAACATGTCACATTTTGCATGGCTCGTTGTGCAGGTCAGTTTTCGCAATTCATACCATTGCTTACGTAGCAGTTGTTACGGTCTTGTGATGCTGCCGTGCCCTCGGACTTGCATAAGCATTCTTGTTGATTGTTAGTCTGTGTTCTTACTTCTCTTATGTGGTGATGTGGAAACGAATCCCGGTCCTCGCAGTGATAATGAACCAACACTTAGCACAATCGTGGCAGAATCAAATAGTCTGAAACATGCCGATTCAAAGTGCGACGCTACCCTTGCTGAAATTAACAAAAAGCTGTCCAAACTGGACGAAGTTCTCACGATATCCAAGGCAAACGAAGAAAAGATACTTAAGCTCGAGGAAACAGTACAGCACTTACCGAATGTTCTGGCTGCACAAGGAAAACAACTGATAGATTTTGAGGACCGCAGCCGTAGGAATAACTTAATAGCCTTCGGAATAAAAGAAGACGCTAGTGAAACCCGGTCCGATCTTGAAAAAAAAAGCTTCTTCAAGACGTTTGCAAGGACAAACTAGGAGTGGCTATTGATTCTCTGGAACGAACACACAGAATTGGCAAAAAAACGCGATAATCAACCAAGGCCTTCTTCGGCTCTACAACTATAACAAATAATAGCCGTACTTAAAAATGGCCACAAACTGAAAGATTCCGGAGTCTCTATATCTGAAGGCTACTCACAGGCAACATTAAAAATAAGGAAACTGCTTTGGCAATCCTATAAGAGCGAAAAACGCCCCGGTGATAAAATAAAGCTCGTCTTCAACAAGCTGCATGTAAATGATAACATTTATGCGTGGGACGAGCAGAACAACTGCAGGGTATTGCTGCGCAAAGCAGCCGACACGTCCCAAGATTGACGAAGAGATACCACCGCACGCGTTGTGGAAAAATCACTTCGACTAATATCTTTGAATGCGCAAAGTTCGCGCAACAAGCAAGACCGGCTCGAACACTCATTACTCTTCTATGATCCTCACATGGCGATTATATCTGAAATTTGGCTTCATGCCGACATTCCTGATAGCTGCGCCATACCGCCTTCATACACATGCTACAGAAAGGACCGCGCCACGAGGGACGGCGGAATTGCGATTCTCGTTGAGGCTGGGTTGTCTTCTGTCCTTTTGCCCGATGTTTCCACCTTTCATGAAAGCGTTTCGTGTAGGCTGATGTTCTCAGGTAACCAGATAACTATTGTCGGTATCTATAGGCCTCCTGGGGCGAGACCAGTATATCTACTGGAATTATATGATTACCTAGAAAAGTATTTAAATCAGAATATTATAATTGCAGGTGACTTTAATCTTCCCCACATTGATTGGGGCACCATGAAGTTTAGTCCCCCCGATGCGCATAGTTCAGAAGTATTACTTGATATATTGTTGGCGTATAATCTAGTCCAGACTGTACACTCTCCTACACGCGTGACTAGTTCAGCTTCTTCAATTCTAGACCTCATTTTATGTTCCGCAGGCATAAAAAATTGCATTACTGAAGTTTACGAGGGAATTTCTGATCACAATCTAGTCTATTTTAGTTGCATGCTCCCACGCCAACTGGGAACGTCCACGCCAAAATTACAAACTGTGAAGCATTTTGGCGCGGCAGACAACCCACGCAATATGCATTTTCTGCAAGATGCCCTCTCATCGTTTTGTGGGGACGACGTAAATGCGTTGTGGGCGAGGTTTGATTACCTCTGCGATTACTGCATACGAAACTTTGTATCGGAAAAATTAAAGAAACTAGGGAGAACAAACCCTTGGTTACGCCGACAACTAATATAATTAAAACGGAAAATCAAGCGCTGCAGTAAGCAAAAGAATGAAGATACCTGACTAATTACAGAATTAAGCGCCTCCCTCAAGCATGGACTGCAAAAAGAAAGAGACAGGTATTTTTCGGAGACACTTGGTCGTTTTGCAAGGGAAAATCCTCGAAAATTCTGGCAGTACCTTTCGAATAAGGACAATAAAAAGTTAGACCAAGTAACGGTTGACGGGGAAGTTGTCACGGACAAAAAGGAAATGGCAGACAGGTTCAACCTCCATTTTCAAAGCGTATTTTCCAGGCCTGATGCAAGGATTGATAACATGTCAGTTAGGGATAGCGCAAGCAACATTACCATCTCTTTGGAAGGTGTTACCGAACTTCTATTGTGATTGGATTAAAAAAAATCAGCCGGCCCTGATAACATTCCCGCAGCATTCTTAAAAAGAAATGCAGAAATTCTGGCCAGATTTCTCGTCGTAATCTTTCAAAAATCTGTAGAGTCAGGCGTCGTACCCCATGACTGGCGTGTTGCGCGGGTTGTACCCGTATTGAAGAAAGGAAATCCATCGGAAATCAATAATTAGTGCCTCATCTCTATTCCTTGCAAACTAATAGGACATATTACACTCAAATACCTTAAGTACTTTTAGACACGAATGAAATAATTAGCAACAGGCAACATGGCTTCCGGCAACATTTTTCCACTACTACACAACTAATTGATACCGTACATAATGTAACAAAAACTCTAGACAGTGGCGGTCAGGTAGATATAATTTTTATGGATTTCTCCAAGGCGTTTGATAGGGTTCCTCACTCCAAATTTATAAAAAAAAATGAAAGAGACAGGTATCCCTTCCTGTATCATCGCTTGGGTTATGTCATATTTACAAAATAGAAAACAATATGTGGAAATTGATGGCAACTGCTCCCGCTTCTTAGATGTTCACTCTCGTGTTGCTCAGGGCTCAGTCTTGGGGCCTGTTTTACTTCATATTTATATTAATGACCTGTTAGTGTTCTAAAATTAAGCACGTCGGCCAGGTTATTCGCCGATGACTGAATTATCTACAAAAGCATTAATTCTGTGTCCGATCAACTTGTCCTAAATTCGAACTTGCAGCTCCTTGCAGACTGGTGTAACAAGTGGGATATGACAATTATTTATGACAAAACCGTTTATTTATGTGCTACGAATAAGGTCAACCAAATGAAATTTGCTTATGGCATTGGAGACAACATAATTAGTCAAGTGGAAGAATACAGATACGTGGGCGTGACTTTAACATCTGATCCTCAATGGTCATCCCATATCTCCAGCATCTGCTCCTCTGCAAGGAAAAAGCTAGGTTTCTTAAAACATAAATTAGGCAATTCTTCAAGCGTACTTAGACTTCAAGCTTACAAATCCATTGTTACACCTACTCTTGAATACGCCAGCATAGTATGGGACCCACACACCACAATCAACATAGATAAACTAGAAAAAATCCAGAGATTAGCAGTAAGGTTTATATATAACCGGTATAAGCGAAGGGACTCTCCGTCCGCCATGTTACATCAGGCAGCCCTTGAGCCATTGGCTGAAAGAAGAAAGGCTGCCCGGCTGCGCTTTTTCACTCCTTGTATTTTCAAAAACTAGGCATTCAGCCACAGGACTACTTCGAAAGGGACACAACCAGACCCTCACGACATAAACATAATCATAGCATCAAGCCAATATTTGCCCGCACGAATTTCTTCAAACGTTCATTTTTTCCTAAAACAATATCCGACTGGAATTCCTTGCCTCATGACTCACCTATCCTCACTTCAACTTCTTGAAAGCCTGTATATAATTATGTATATGTATGGTTACAAGTGATTACTTATTAACTGTGCATAGTGTGCTTCTTTGTCTATGTACTTGTGTTTGGGGCACGTACTCTCACAAATTGCATTTGCTTTGTAACCTTGTTTAGTTTTGGTATTATATTTTCTGGATGTAAATTGTAACTTGACCATTTTTGCTGATCCTAAAGCATAGTGCTTACTAACAAATGTATGTACCCTTTCCTGCTTGGACCAATCCGGTCTGCAGTATTCTGTAAATAAATAAATAAATGAAAATTGAGAAGATCAACTAATAAATGAAAGTGGTCCAAGTCGACGCCTGCCGAAGAACGGCACCGACCTTGGATTCCCAGAAAGCTACGCGCTTGCTAAATATGCGGGGGCTTATTTAGCGTCATAGGAGGTGTAGTGCGGTGGAACGAGGCGATATCATGGGCGGCATATCGAGACCTATTCGACGATTGTGATTGGCCGGGATAAAGGCTTCAAATTCGCCAGTCGAGTCGCCTCGGAAGGACAATGGCATTAAAAGCGGAGACCTTTCGCGCAGAGGGAGTGCTGCTGACGTGTGCTGATGTGAATTCAGACATTTAATATGCTCCTGCATAGGATGGGCTTCCACTTCTGGAGCCATTGTTACTAATGTAAAATAAACCCGTTTTCCTTCATTACTGCTACCGGACGTATTCGTAGAGGGGCTTGGTGGATTCCTGGCCTAACCGCCACCTCGCAACAAAGCTCAAAGCTCAGCAACAGCATTGCATGTCCCCCTCAACACTTGTAGTGGTGGCGCTGCCAGAGCTTCGCTGGACAGCCTATTTCGCAGGGCCGGCTTGTCGAGTAACTTGAATAAATGTTTCATCACTTTAATAAATAAAAAAAACTTTAATAAATAAATAAATAGACTGCTGACCATCAGATCGGTAATATACGCGTTTGCAATGTATGTAATTAAACTAAAACTGCAAGCACGGGCAGAACATAACGGCATACTAGGAGGGCTTCGCTAGTCGTCTGGATCATAACTTATTTGTTGTTACTTAGTGCATAGAAATAAACTGACAAGAAAGGAGATCATCATATGTGGCTTTTTAGACACTTCCGGACAGCGTGCCAAGGTTAAGCGAAACATTCCGGAAGGAGAAGGATATTGTTTATGATGTACACGTTAAGGGTGGAGAGGGCGCTAGAAGGAATAAATATCGGGCTTAATGTCGGACGCACACAGGCGGGCACGATAATTGAGAAGCAGCTTGCTGGTTTGTCTTCTGTGGACGACGCTCTGTTGCTTGCTAACAGGCGAAGTGATATGCAACGTCTGGCTGATACCTGTGGGCAGGAAGGGGAGAACTTAGGATTGAAATTTAGCGTTAGAAATCAACCTTTTGGAATTGAATGAAAATAGGGAAAACAAAGGGGCAATACAGGGTCCATAATATACCTCGGGAATAAATATACAAATGCATTGGTGTATGGATAAACGAAGGCCACAGATACATAGAAACACAAGAAAACGTCTATAAAAGCAAAGGGGAAGAAAAAGGCGGATGCAATGAATGGGGATCATTGCAGATGAATGGGGATCCAATAGATATCAGGTGCTCCCGGGTACGTAGAAAAGTGTAAGGGTTCCAGCACTTACATTCAGAAATGCGGTTGCTTTCTTGAAGTCAGACGAACGTTGAGAACTCGATAGCAACGAAAGGAGAGCGCCTCGCATTCGGCGCTCACGGGAATACTACAGACGAAGCCCTACGGGGTGATATGGACTGGCATGTTTCGACATGAGGGAAGCTCCGAGTGAAATTCATTTCAAAGAACGACTTAGGAAACACGAAAGAATGTAAATGACTTGAAAGAGGGTTTAGCTATTTGTACAAAAAAGAAAAGAAATAGTTCGGCAGAGACAGTTAAGACAGCTGACGCTGTGTCCATTCAAGCCGAGACATGTTAGATTAACCTTTTCGCCTTATGGTCTTTCTGCTGATTGGGCGATCGGATTCTGCAGACCTGTGCTCATCCAGATGGCTGCGACCCGACGTGCGAAATGTCGCAAGCACTAGGCGCAGCTTTTGTCGGCAAAAACCGTGGAGTCGAACATCGCAGGCTCGGGTTCGAAATTTTTGTAGAACCTCTTCGGCGTTTTTTCTTCGTTCCTTTTCCGTTGTTTCGACGTTCTGGTTTTCGCGTGTCAGTTCCGTGCGCGCTCTAAAATCCGCGGAAACAGTGTTTACGTGGATTACGACGATTGTGTGGTTATGCGCAGCGAATTCCTCCGCAACAAATTTTAGCAGCGTCATCGTCTTTTCTTTTTCCTTACTTTTTTTCTGTCTTTTTTTCTTTTGGTAACGTGTTCCAGGTTTCGGTAACTTTATTTATTTCATTACGCTGAGGCGATACTCTTGTCCAAGCACAAGTTAATTCATGACAAAAGTACCACTAAAACTAACAATAGTAAAGAGACGAGCTATAGAGAAAAAACGGTTTTTGAAGAAAAACTAATTCCACTGGATTGACAACATCTGCTTCCGCGTGGAGATATTATAACTGGTTGCGTGTAGAAGACGGCACACGAAAACTGTATATTCACAAACACGCATCATTTTGCGAGTGTAAATTTAATATTTTAAATCTTCGTGTTTCTCTTAATTCTTGGAACTGTGCCTGCAGCAGAACTTAGCCTGTATGAACATTTCTTGCAGATTTTGTTTCTTGGAAGACTACCTGACATTTACTCATTTTTCCACATAACAGGGAGGAATAAAAGATGCGCTTTGGTCTTTTATAAGCGAGAGAAAAAAAGGAGAAGAGAAGAAGGTTGCAAAAGCTGAAATATATCAAGAGGCTTCGCCCGTTTAAGAAAACAAAGAACAAATGGGAAATAAAAGCAACCAATAAGGATGCATGTGTCGATGAAAATTGAGAGAGAGAAAATAGAGTGGTGAAATATAGATACCCCAATAAATGTAAAAAAGATGCACATTGAATTTCAGCGGGAGATGATATATAATCATTTACTAAATATTAATAAAATATGCCTTGCAAGAAAAAAAAAACCTTATCAGGGCTTGGGAAACAGATTTCACTTTAATTTTTATTCAGTTTCAGTTCCACTCTTTGTTCTATTTTTGAACAGGGAAAATTATCCTACCTAATGCGAATTTCTGCTTTCTGGGGAAAACTAAGCGCACTTCATTGACGAAGCCTGCACCCGCACTAACATTATTTCCCGTTTCGGTGAACTCTACTTGTTAGAAGAACCGGCGGCTGACACGCCTTTGGTAGTGAGGCATCAAACGCTTCTGCTGAAAAGTTTAGTTCTAGTGCGGAGAGTTCGGCCGGACGTGCCAGCAGCTTATGCTTAACGGACGACGTTCAACTACGTGTGCATGCCGGATGAACAAAGCTCAGCGCAATTATTATCGTCTAACACAATAACATGCGCTTCTTTATTCATTCGTTACAGCGCAAGACGCGCCGCAGGCCATTGTTTCCCATCTAGCGCCAAGCAGAGCCCCCCGCAGCATAGGGCGGACGGACCCTATGAGCGTCCTCCTTGAAACGGACCGGTGGGTTGCACCACCAAGCTGCTTTTCTTATTTTGGTTTATGTGTTACCTATCTTTCTTTAACGGACAAAAAATTACGGAACCATTATTGGGAAGTTCGTTTTTGTACGCCTGCGTTGTTTGTGGTCTCCCTACTTTTCTGCTACCAAATCTCCGATAGACTTTTACTAATATAGGTTGCAGACATATTTACTATGCAAATGCGCTTTTTTTTCTGTAGACGTACTCACACTACATTGACGTGGTTATATGTATATGGAATGCCTCTGGAATGGTTAAAGAGACACTAAAGTGGAGCAACAAATCTGTTTGGGCTAATAAAACGTTGTTTGGGAACACTACAGGCAGTCATTTGAAAGTGGTAGTTTGATGATTAGATGAGAAAATGAAGGTCGAAGTATCAGAATTCGAATTTCGCACCGGAAGCCCGAAAGCCCGAAGCCGGTACGTCAGTGTGACGTCACGGATTCCAAATTATGTTTTCGCATGTGGGCCGCGTTGGCCGAGTAAAGATTGCCGAAACTTGCCACGTTTAATATTTGGTTCCTTTAGAACACAATGTAGTCAATCTGTACCGCTATATAATTAATTAGGTCTTAGAAGATGCCCTCAAAATGCATGACGTCACAGCGACCAGGTGCGGGAACTTCAAGGGGCGTCGCCACCCGTCTTTCGTTCTTGCGCTTTTTCTGGCTTACCAGGCGTCTTATCGTAGTAAGAGTGGTGTTATTGGTGTCCTAGAGAGGTAATTTACTGGTACAGAAGAAACCATTTTTCTCTTTAGTGTCCCTTTAATGTGCCGGAAACCATGTATACTTCGAAATATGCGGGCCGTATAACCTTCGTCGCTTTGTGAGCCGTGTTCGAAGAATCAAACGAGTATCGTGCTCATGACGGCTCTGCTTTCGGTTGTGCGTTTCACCGTCATGAAAGGGCACGTGGGGAGGAAGACGTAGCGTAATCCGCGCACAAGAACCTGCCGCAATTCCTCGTGTATACTTAGTTTGAGGTTCGCGTTGGAGGACCCCCCCGGTGACCAAAATTATTCCGGACTTCCAAGATACGGCGTGCCTCGTAATCATATCGTGTTTTTCGCACGTGCACCTGGGGTTTCTTTTTATGGCGATAGCCGCAGTATACACTTCGCATGGCTAAGTCACAAATATAACGAAGTTTTGTGTATTCAACTCTGTTTGCTGACAGGGCCACCAATGTTTCGCGCATTGACATGTATCACCTCAAAGGCGAAAGAGAGAACAGAAAAAAAGAAAACACTCGTTTACTTAGATTTCGGTGCAAGTTAAAGAACCCCAGGCGGTCGAAATATCCGGAGTCCTCCACTACGGCGTGCCTCATAATCAGAAAGTTGTTTTGGTACGGAAAACTCCATAATTCAGGTTTACTTATACTGTGTACCTTTCCCTTCCGTGTGTGTAGAATACTCTGCGAGCCCGCACAATCGCTACTAATGGCTAGTGGCTGTCGAGGTATGGTATGGTATGGTAAAATTTTATTGAAGTCCTGGAGATCGTGAGCCTTCACGAAGCAGGCGGCTCCCACGTGGGAACCGGAAGGCCGATTCTCTCGGCCAAATCGTGGGCCTGCTGGACAGCCCAGAGTTGGTCAGCCAGAACAAGTCTGCGGAGAACAGTCTCCCATCTGACCGAGCTGTTATCGATGATAGAGCGTGACCGCGCACACCACCAGAGCATGTGTTCTAACGTGGCTATTTCTCCACAGTCGCGGCAAGTAGCATTGGTGTAAGTATCCGTATAGATTTTATGTAAGAGCGACAGATTGTGATACGTATTCGTTTGTATTAGACGGAACCGTTAATGCTTGAGCTCTATTGAGCCGCAGATGCGGAACAAAGTAGGTTCTATGGCTGAGAGAGTAGTGTTTAGTAATCTCGTAGTATGTGGAGGGCGTGTCCTTGTTCTCTGGCGAGTTGACTTCCGATTGGTCGAGGGCAGCGCGGTAGGCAAGTTCATGCGGTGCCCCGTGAGCCGACTCGTTGAGGTTGGGCGGAGCACCCTTTATCTGACCCTGATGTGCGGGAAACCAATAAATGAAGTGGTGCGGGATTGCCTTGCCGCCAAGAAGTCTGAGGGCCTGTTTGGAAACGGTGCCTTTTTCAAATGCTCTCACTGCAGACCTTGAATCACTATAGATGACATTCCGTGAGCTATCCAGCAGGGCTAGTGCAATGGCCATTTGTTCAGCAATTTCGGAGTCCCTCGTCAGAAGCGAGGCAGCATTGGTGCTGTCCAAATCGAAACGCGCCAACCGTCTCAAGACGCTTGCTTGCCCGCAATAAATTCGTAAGTGTGTTCTATGCTGCATGTCGATGCGTGCGTCCGTGGCGTAATGGTCTCTACGTCTGGCTGCGGTGCTAGAGGTCGTGTGTTCGAATATTCCATACAGATGATTTTTAGTAATATTTATTGCAGGATTTTAGTAATAATATTGCTTGCGCTCGGCTGCACGAGTCTGTTCTTGTGCCCGCGCTGCAGCACCGGCACGGCGTAGACGAGCTCGTTCCCGGTTCTCCTCGCGGCGTTGCTGATCGAAAGCTGCCGCTCCTCAGGAGCACGTAGGACGCATGACCTATCTGTTTTGGAGCCGGAGAGAAAGTGATGCGCGCGCGCTCGGCTGCGACTTAGAGCAAAGACATGAATACTGGCGCAGCTAATCGAACACCACCTAAATAGCACAAATCCTTTTCAATCCGATCCATGACGTCACGTTACCTTGCCCGACTGCCACAGAATCTAAGGGGAATGTTTCTGAGTAGGCAACGCAGTGTTGCTCAATCTAAGCTTTGGCAGTCTTGCATATAGCCAGATTCCCAGTCACATGTAGTCCACAGGGTATTGTCTTGTAATACGTAGTCGAGTCAGCGCCCATGAAAATACACTTACTCTCACATAGCCCCAGCTGCAGCTATGTTTGACGTCAGAGCAGCAGCGTCAGCAGGCGGCAGCTATTCCAGGTATAGAAAAAATAAAACGCCTTGGCAACAGCTTCTGCGCTGGACCGCGATCTCGCAAGGGCTGCAGAGAATAGCGCCAACCTTTCCGTTCTCAGAAGGAACTGCATCTCTTGGTAACACCCTCGCTCTCATAACATAGACAAATCTTTCTCTTTCTTAGTTAAAGTATACATCTTGATATATATGGAAAGCCAAGTCCTGATATATCAATTAGTCGGAGGGGAACACATGCGCAAAAGCTTTTGTAGTAGTAATTCTGAAAAGCTAAATGCATCCATACTTTAAAAAGACAGACCTTGTTCCTGTCGCATGAACTCAACAGCGTCGTTCTCTATTAATAGTAAAGATAAATGGTGTGTGCAGGGGCACACAACAAAATTCACTTGATACATTAGAAAGCGGTGATTAAGCCATTCGTGAGAAGGAAAGAAGTGACACTGCTTCAAGCTTAAAATATTCAACGTCTACTTTTCAGCCAACCAGCGTCAATGTGATTGTTCTAAACGCATCCCTTATTGAAATGTCAACATTGACGCAGAACTTTGACGTCGAGCGTTCCTGCTGCGTGCTTTCCAACTAAATTGTATGAGCTGAAAATGAAGTTCTGTGCTCTGGCCATGAACGATGGTTGACCTTTTGAACGATGCAAACTGCCGGCTCACGAGCAGGTTTACGCCAACATATATGCGTTCGATATTGCGAGCGTCCCCGATTATGAAAATTGTGAAAATTATGTTTGCGGTCGCGTGCCACAAGTGGTGCTTTCGAGCGTAGCCCGTGCAAATTTTGGATCAATAGCACTGCTTATCTTGTTTCGGAAATAAATTCGCGCTGCGAAAAAAAAAGATCCTCAAGTGCAAAAAGTGGATCTAGCTTCCTTGCATCTACCACCATAATCCGCGTCGGACCTACGTGTTTCAACGAGTAGGCCTATAGCGAGGGGTCTCCCAAACAACTGCGGCCTGGGCAAATAATTACACAGGATGTAAATAAAACAGGATTGCATACATAACGCATATCTTTGTACAGCATCTATTTGATGTAATTTAAGAAAGCTACGCCTTACGTAGGTGCGGATTTGTGCGCTGGCGGACGTGTTCTTTTAATAAGGATAAAGGCGCTCTTTAATAGTAGCCGTGCCTTTATCCCGCCTCAGGCGCTTGAGGTGGACAATTGCTGAAGTGCACAGTAGTGACACGTGTTGAGAGATTACACTTCATTAAAAACGATGCTGCCTTCTACGAGTATCATATAAACTTAAATGTGCAATTAGTTCCCTTGAGAAATTTATTAAGTATAGAGACTTTAAATTTAGGGAATATCTTGTCCCAGGTCAGGAATAGATCATGTTGCCTTAATGTCCAAAATAATGTCCAAAAATAATGCCTTTAGCGTATATACACACTATTCATCGACACGAAGACGCAGCAAGAGTACGGCAAGTTACGCGCGCAGAAAAATTGCGTTGTTATTGTGGGCACAGCACGAAACGAGGCAACGACGGAGAAGACGTCGCAGTGACAAGCATAATTTCTCCGCGACGTCTTATGCGGCATCTCTTGAGCGGCGTCTGCGACAATAACGAACAGAGAAGGCTGCTGTAATGACCTTTATGACTGAATTGACACCTTAGAAAGACATCTAGAAAATGCTTAGAGAACGTTATCATGGTCACGGTGCTAATACTGTATTGTTTATGTGCATTTGTAACGTAAAGATGACTTGTAAGTCCACCGTTACCAAGCCGTTGACCGCGTTTTTCTCTAAGCCACGTCTATGTTTTCGGGCTGCAGTTACATTGTTAATGTCAAGCAACTATCCCTAGCATAATGGGTGGATGTCTGGTTGCCCTTTATTCATTAATTCTCTCCACCTTGCGGGTTCCCGAAGAACTACTACGTCAAACACTTGCCTTTGCTTCGTATTGTCGACAAATTCGACTTCGCCCTGCCATCTGCTAGCCGCCTGGTTAGCTCAGATGGTAGAGCGGCTGCCCCAGAAAAGCGGTAGTCCCGCGTTCGAGTCCCGGACCAGGACGAATTTTTCTTCAACTATGAGGCTTTCCTTTCGAGAAACCCGTATGGGTTTCCTTTGTAGCAATTGCTAGGAACAGGGTGGATGTCTGATTTCCCTTTATTCAACTATCCCTAATGCCGATCCCTTCCTCAAGTTATAATTTACAATTATAGAGGATTGTAATGATTAGTAACCATTCATATACCACGCCAAAAAAATATTGTTGCGTTCAAGACAGTAGAGGTTCATAGATGGGTTATTTTAGTAACTGCCGGGATCCGCGTTGCTGCTTTATCGAAGCTCCTTGCGGTGTAGACAGTGGAGGTGCCGTGCTCAAGCGAGCTAACGGAGTGTTTTTTCTCGCACGGCGCCTTTTGATCAGCTTCATTCGAACTTCAACGCACCCAAGACGAATTAGAACAGCCCACGCTTTGTATGTAGATATTTACTTTTTGCTTTTTTCATATAAAGATGTGTGGCCGAGGCTTTATATGAAGCGATGCTGGTGTAATACTTCGGTAATATGTTATCTGCAAGGCGCGTTTGCTTGTTCTACAAAAAGGCTTGGTAATGCATCTGGCCTTAATTTCTTGATGCCGTAATTTCGAAGGATTTAGCTTTCAGATTGGTCTTCGGTGAAGTGATCCTAAGATGAATAAATCAAGAATTGGTATGGCACATCTTTTCGAGAAATGATACAAGGCACGTGAGAAAAAATATATACCGTGGTTTTCACAAATGATTTCGAAAATAAGAACTGTTGATATGCCAGCCCGTTATGTGCGTGGCCATAAGAATTTTATCAACGTCGAACGTTGAAAATGGTCTGAGTCATTGCGCGCCGCTTCATTAGAGGTTTCTTTTACCCGACCGATTCTCGTTAAAACGCTTAAACGAACTTATATTTACACATCTTTGAACCCGATATATTTTTCGGCTGTGTTTAGCGCATGTCTGGATCCTGATTTAATATGCGTGCAGATATGGCGTACTCAAGATATAGCTGCCGTTACTGTTCCTAGGCACAGTAACTGCCGACTTTGGTAGCATCCCCGCAAATACAAATACGTGCAGCAATGCCCGCTACATAAAAGCTAGACCTGCGCCGCGAGTAGCATGAACAGCGGGTGTTCAAGAGATGACAAACGCCGTTTTAGTCTCCAGTTCGCCAGCGGAATCCAGCTAAAAAAAAGAAACATACGTATAGCAGTACGCGTCACTTCAGTACGCAATACGCATCACTGAACGGCGGGGCCGAAATAACATATGATTTCGCGCCTGAGCCCCAGCAGTGGTTTCAACTACAGCAAGACGAGTCCGCCAAGCAATGTCCGCGGCAGCATAATAAAGGCTGCCGAACTGGAAGCGTGAACGGCGAGGCTCAGACAACATGAAGCACGGATTTCACAGCAACGAGTGAACCTTTCCAACTGCAGCCATGCCGAACGTTATTTAGTGCGAAGAAAGGCTGCAGACGCTCGGGCTTCTTACAGTATCGTCCGAAAAGATAGGAGTGACTTCTGATGAACGGCCACTTTACTCACAAAGGCGGGAGTCCCGCGCGTTTTCAATGTTTGCCCGGCCGATCCTGCGCAGCCAAACCTTGATTCTCCTGGATAGAAGCCGCGTTGATTCTCCTGGATAGAATAACGAAAAGTAATTTGCCCTAGCTTCCTCGGTTGTTGCACCCATAACCACAGCATAGGTTGGGCAACGCCGCAATAAGTAAACGGCGCTAGCGCTGCACTAGCACGTGACCAAAAAAGCGTGCACTAGCACGTGATCACGGCGCTTCGACCAATAGGAGGGTCGACCCTCCGGAGGCGCGGCAGGCGAGAGAGAAAGCGGCAAAGTTCAGAGGAAATCGTTACTTTTTTATTGGCCGCCGCTGGGTGCACGCACGTGGCAGCAGCCGACCCCAAGTGGAGTCCGCTGCTGCCGCGCATGATGACGTCACAAAAAGAAAGTTTAATAGAAAATACATAAAATGCTAACATTATCGTTTTGTTGTTAAATGCACTAAATAAATAAATAATAAATAAATAAATAAAGCCTAAATAAATAAAGCATTTATTTTATGCTGCGTTTTAAAATTGAAAATGACTGTCGGCGCCTACAGCTGTTCTGTGGCCTACGCGCGTGCACACAGTGGACGGATCATTGTGGTTCCTTGCGGCTGTGTGGGGTGTACTGTAGTACCGGAGCACTCTGTATTATCTGTGAGTACGAATAAGGTTGCCGTTACGAAGCTACAGAAGCTTCGAACAAACTGTACTGCATCCACGAAACAGCAGGTCATGTCACCTGATTTGGACAGTCGGTTTCGAAGAGTCGCGGTAACACAGCGCCGACTGCATATGGTGCCGACCCGGATAATGCATATTGCAGGGTGTGTCATATGTAGCACTTTTTAAAGTTTTGTTTACGCCTTCTGGTAAAGTCGGATGCCTGTTTGGCCTTGGAGACCACGTCGACACACTGCTCACGATCTCTAAAACGCAGAAGTGGTAGGCGCCGGCATTGACGTCGATGTAGGGTGCATACACATTTACAAATCACTTTGCAAAGTAAGGGCGCCTTTTGTCGATGAACAAAGTCCATTCACACATTTCGCGTCGCCTTACGTATGCAGAAGCCTAGTGGCGAAAGCATGGACGTGAAACGTGAATCTAACAGAAAGGCCTGCTCCCGCCTGAAGGCAGTGTCAGCAAGTGTCCGTGACGAGTTTTAAGTGACTCACACGAGGCTGGGCGTTGAACAGTGTGTGGAGTGCCGCTGCTTCAGTCTGGCCTTTGCCCCACCCGCTTTCATGAACCATTTGAAATGCGCAGTGTATTAGTTGCTATAGACTGTGATGTAGTGAGACAGCCATTCCATAGCAGCAATGAAAATTACCTCTGGAAGTAATAGTAATGCGATAGGTTTTTGTGGCGATTGTTAGCATGTATCACACGCATGGGAATGCTATCATTTACACCCTGCGCACGTGTTTAGGTAAATGCTTTCTCTTCTGAAAATATGGTACAGCACCTGGATCTTGAGTGGATCTTTCACTGTACAGGCTTTAGGAAAACCTCTCTACTTTTGTGTGCTTCATCTTTTGCCAACTGTCGTTGCTCTACAAAGAAGGCCTAGTTTCTCTCACTGAGTTTCACTCACTAAAGGAACAGGCTTATGCGACTTACCTGGACTTGAAGCAATCAACAAGAGTCAAACACATGTGGTAGAGCTTTCATAATAATAATAATAATAATAATAATAATAATAATAATAATAATAATAATAATAATAATAATAATAATAATCAGCCTGGTTACGCCCACTGCGGGGCAAAGGCCTCTCCCATACTTCTCCAACAACCCCGGTCATGTACTAATTGTGGCCATATCGTCCCTGCAAACTTCTTAATCTCATCCGCCCACCTAACTTTCGGCCGCCCCCTGCTACGCTTCCCTTCCCTTGGAATCCAGTCCGTAACCCTTAATGACCATCGGTTATCTTCCCTCCTCATTACATGTCCTGCCCATACCCATTTATTTTTCTTGATTTCAACTAAGTTGTCATTAACTGGAGTTTGTTCCCTCACCCAATCTGCTCTTTTCTTATCCCTTAACGTTACACCTATCATTCTTCTTTCCATAGCTCGTTGCGTCGTCCTCAATTTGAGTAGAACCCTTTTCGTAAGCCACCAGGTTTCTGCCCCGTAGGTGAGTACTGGCAAGACACAGCCATTATACACTTTTCTCTTGAGGGATAATGGCAACCTGCTGTTCATGGTCTGAGAATGCCTGCCAAACGCACCCCAGCCCATTCTTATTCTTCTGATTATTTCCGTCTCATGATCCGGATCCGCCGTCACTACCTGCCTTAAGTAGATGTATTCCCTTACGACTTCCAGTGCCTCGCTGCCTATTGTAAATTGCTGTTCTCTTCCGAGACTGTTAAGCATTACTTTAGTTTTCTGCAGATTAATTTTTAGACCCACTCTTCTGCTTTGCCTCTCCAGGTCAGTGGGCATGCATTGCAATTGGTCCCCTGAGTTACTAAGCAAGGCAATATCATCAGCGAATCGCAAGTTGCTAAGGTATTCTCCATTAACTTTTATCCCCAATTCTTCCCAATCCAGGTCTCTGAATACCTCCTGTAAACACGCTGTGAATAGCATTGGAGATATCGTATCTCCCGGCCTGAGGCCTTTCTTTATTGGGATTTTGTTGCTTGCTTTATGGAGCCCTACGGTGGCTGTGGAGCCGCTATAGATATCTTTCAGTATTTTTACATACGGCTCGTCTACACCCTGATTCCGTAATGCCTCCATGACTGCTGAGGTTTCGACAGTATCAAACGCTTTCTCGTAATCAATGAAAGCTATGTATAAGGGTTGGTTATATTCCGCACATTTCTCTATCTCCTGATTGATAGTGTGAATATGATCTATTGTTGAGTAGCCTTTACGGAATCCTGCCTGGTCCTTTGCTTGACAGAAGTCTAAGGTGTTCCTGATTCTATTCGCGATTACCTTAGTAAATAGTTTGTAGGCAACGGACAGTAAGCTGATGGGTCTATAATTTTACAAGTCTTTGGCGTCCCCTTTCTTATGGATTAGGATTATGTTAGCATTCTTCCAAGATTCGGGTACGCTCGAGGTCATGAGGCATTGCGTATACAGGGTGGCCAGTTTCTCTAGAACAATCTGTCCACCATCCTTCAACAAATATGCTGTTACCTGGTCCTCCCCAGCCGCCTTCCCCCTTTGCATTGCTCCCAAGGCTTTCTTTACTTCTTCCGGCGTTACCTTTGGGATTCCGAATTCCTCTAAACTGCTCTCTCTTACATTATCGTCGTGGGTGCCACTGGTACTGTATAAATCTCTATAGAACTACTCAGCCACATGAACTATCTCATGCATATTAGTGATGATATTGCCGGCTTTGTCTCTTAACGCATACATCTGATTCTTGCCGATTCCTAGTTTCTTAACTCTTTTTAGGCTTCCTCCGTTCCAGAGAGCATGTTCAATTCTATTCATATTATACTTCCTTATGCCAGCTGTCTTACGCTTGTTGATTAACTTCGAAAGTTCTGCCAGTTCTATTCTAGCTGTAGGGTTACACGCTTTCATACATTGGCGTTTCTTGATCAGATCTTTCGTCTCCTTGCGATAGTTTGCTGGTATCCTGCCTAACGGAGTTACCACCGACTTTCATTGCACACTCCTTAATGACGCCCACAAGATTGTCGTTCATTGCTTCAACACTAAGGTCCTCTTCCTGAGTTAAAGCCGAATACCTGTTCTGTAGCTTGATCTGGAATTCCTCTATTTTCCCTCTTACCGCTTACTAATTAATCGGCTTCTTATGTGCCAGTTTCTTCCGTTCCCTCCTCAGGTCTAGGCTAATCCGAGTTCTTACCATCCTGTGGTCACTGCATCGCACCTTGCCGAGCACGTCCACATCTTGTATATGCCAGGGTTAGCGCAGAGTATGAAGTCTATTTCATTTCTAGTCTCGCCTTTCGGGCTCCTCCACGTCCACTTTCGGCTATCCCGCTTGCGGAAGAAGGTATTCATTATCCTCATATTATTCTGTTCCGCAAACTCAACTAATAACTCTCCCCTGTTATTCCTAGTGCCTATGCCATATTCCCCCACTGCCTTGTCTCCAGCCTGCTTCTTGCCTACCTTGGCATTAAAGTCGCCCATTAGTATAGTGTATTTAGTTTTCCCTCTACCCATCGCCGATTCCACGTCTTCATAGAAGCTTTCGACTTCCTGGTCATCATGACTGGATGTAGGGGCGTAGACCTGTACAATCTTCATTTTGTACGTCTTATTAAGTTTCACAAGAAGACCTGCCACACTCTCGTTAATGCTATGGAATTCCTGTATGTTACCAGCTATATTCTTATTAATCAGGAATCCGACTCCTAGTTCTCTTCTCTCCGCTAAGCCCCCGTACCACAGGACGTGCCCGCTTTTTAGCACTGTATATGCTTCTTTTGGCCTCCTAACTTCACTGAGCCCTATTATATCCCATTTACTGCCCTCTAATTTCTCCAATAGCACTGCTAGACTCGCCTCACTAGATAATGTTCTAGCGTTAAACGTTGCCAGGTTCATATTCCAATGGCGGCCTCTCCGGAGCCAGTGATTCTTAGCACCCTCTGCTGCGTCGCAGGTCTGACCGCCGCCGTGGTCAGTTGCTTCGCAGCTGCTGGGGACTGAGGGCCGGGGTTTTATTGTTGTGTTCATATAGGAGCTTTAGTGGTACAATATTCAATTGGGGGCCATTGTACATGCACCCCTAGGAAATCATTTCCTATCGCAAATACTAACGTAGTGGCATTAGTTTTTTAAATTTGTATGCCTTAATATTACTGTTAAAATATAGAAGTATGTGTGAAAATTTAAGAAATGTGGAGTCCCTGACGTAATTGCTAATGCATTTTGGTACATTATATTATGCCCAAAAGAACTCTTCAGTATCGCTGTCATTTCTCAGCATTGTCTCATAACAGGTATTCTTTCAACTTTGAAACAAACGAAAGACCTCCCTCTTTTTGAATCTGGTGACTTAGGCATTTGTAGCTATATATAGATTGATCTTCTTAGCACCTTATTCAAGTAAAATGTGAGAATACATAGTTTATAAGGACATTGTTGAATTCATTGAATCACATAATGCCCATGTAAATTCTAACATGGCTTTCTGCATGGTTTTAGTACCATGTCGCAGTTAACTCGCCATGTCACTCATGCTTGTGTTTTCTAGCAATGTCAATCATGATTAATAGTCTGCACTTCATTTGCTTGATTTTTTTCACATTGCCTGGTGTGTGCATATTGTTCTTGTATATATACCTGAATAAAAAATTCAGTTGCAAGTTTGTGCTCCTGTTGCATTTTGACTGTTCTTCATACTTCGTGCACTGTTTCTTGTCTTTCGAAAATGCACTAACTCGCGCAGCTCTCAGTGTGGAAGCTTAAAGTTGGCTGTTAAAATGAGAATCCAATAAACATGCTAAGTGTCTGTAGGACAATAGCAATGATTTTACTGTTTTCAACATGCAGTTTGTACATGTTGGTACAATAAGATTTGAAAGAGATATACAGAGTGTCACAGTGTGCAAGGTTGAACGGCCCCGTCTCTGCCGTGAATACTGCAATATCATCATAGGTGTGCACAGGTCTTGCACTGCAAGCCTCCTACTAAGTGTCAGCTGCTTGCCTTCATAACGTGGTTGGTAAATTGCTTACGCATTTACCATCCAAATCCCTGCATTTCATTGTGCTGTATTCACCGAATTATTTTCAGCACCTTTCTTTCAATGGTAATAAGGGTTACATTCATATTGTGTCAAGGTGTTTTCTAATGCACCAAGATTAAAGGTTCTGACGTTTTCAAGGCTGACGCAATAGCAAAATTATTTTCAGCCATAAAGTGCGCTCATTGAGACAGCACGCACCTTGTCACACAAACATCAATCAATTCTATTTTTAGATAAAAGCACACCAGTTTCTTACTTGCCAAGCTACATCTTTACACCAGTAGGTGCCACATGGTCTTTCCGAAACGAAGGTTGCACAAGTATTTAAATACACTCTTCAATAGTTTACTGTTAAGACCTGTTTTTCCTTCATTTCAGTTGCAATATTTGAAGTAGGTAGCAAGAGTGTCTAGCTTTAGTGCATCTGCTGTTGACAGAGGTAAGCTGACATGAAAGTGAACGGGCATCCCCACATATATCAACCCAACATAAAGGTATGGCTTGATAAAGACATGTTGTGCTGGAAACGTCAATTAAAGGTCAGCAGGATTCTCTGGTAATGTGGCACACACAATACAGCTGGGATACAATATGCAGATTACTTTGCAATTACTCATGTGCTTTCTTGCTGTTGCATGGCAAGAAACAAAGCTGCAGCATCAGTTTGCATGCTGTAGTGTTATTTATCTTCATAACATTATAAAAAATTGTAATTTATTGCTCCACCAAAGGCACCAACAGCCAGCTAAGCCTTTCGTGACATAAAGCTTCTCAGCCTGGTCTCTACATATGTTAGCTTTGAGAATGTCTTTTCACACAAACATGTCACAGGAATTGTGGAAAAGAGGTCGAGAATGCAACATAAATCATTGGAAACTGATTTGTCCAGCCCAGTATAATTTTACGGCCCTGGCTTTCTTGATGCCAGTTTGGGACTTAAGAAGCTGCAGCTTAGCATGCAAGGTGTCGAATTATATATATTTCAGAGGAGCTACACATAAAAAGCGATTTTATTATCACTCACATAAAGGTACAAAGGGCTCTAGATGAAAACTATGAGATAAAATTGCATAAATCCCACGCAATGTGGGAACTGATGTTATGTGAAGTATTTTGCAGGTAGTTGAAGTGTTGTTATCAGTCGTTCCGAAATGAACACTCGTGTGAAACTTGCTTTTAAATCTGAAACGGAGGCAACCAACAACGAACGGGTGGGTGTGCTGCTGCTGAGGCACCCAGATCTTTTCATGTGAGCCATCTGATTCCAACGCAGGTAGCGTGAGAGTTGCATGACAAAGCTGGAATGACGACAATGCAACAAACACGATGGCATCATAAACACAACCACACATCCAGTGGCACAAACTAATATACAACTTGGGGTACTGGGTTGGCATAAAAACATGTAAGAGTAACAGCCCCCATTATTGAAATCTTTGAATACAAACTATAAACTACATTTAGTGCTTTGTTGCACCTATAAAACTACATAAAAAATCACGTGCTAACGTAAGCAAATATACAATAAAAAGTCCATTACAGCAAAAGCACTATTCTATTACTTATGCGACTTATTTTATTGGTGAGGCCATGAAAGCAGAAATACCAGGTGATAACATTTTGCCAAAGCTCAAGGAAATGTCTTGTTTAGTCAACTTCCTTTTTGGTGAAGTTTAATTTGCTGGTCATTGATGCTTGTATATGTTGACATAGATCCTGCCAGTCATGGCAAAAGCTGATTTTAGTATGATTATGGCATGCTGTTTCTCAGCTCCAAGCACTCCTGCTCTTTTTTCTTGCACAGCTTCCTTCAGTTGCAGTAATAATATAAAGTTAATATGTGCTGGGCCAATGTGCAGACATTTCTGTACTCTTGCATGTTATCCGATATTTTTACTTCTCCCATTTCTGCCCAGAATGATGCAGTTGATTCGATTTCCAGGGTTGCTTTTGCATTGCTTGTAATTAAGTTTGGAAGGCAGCATTCTCTACTCTTTTTCTTTCCTTCCTGGAATAAGCAAGAAGCAAGAATACTGCTTCACGTGGCAGAGTAGTTGTTTTATTTTGTCTTGCTATGTAATAGCAGCTGCTACGAATTTAGCAAGAACCTGGTCCAGATGCCAGCAGTCCTTTCTTCACTTTCGTTACAGATGTCTGACAATGCAAATTATTGGCAGAAAATTTGCAGGTCATGCACTTCAACTTGCTCATCAGATTTAATGCATTATACTATACAACGCTTGCAGCAGTTTGCCCATCTAACGTATTCCACTGCCAACAAAACTTGTGTGTGCATATCAGTATCACTCCTTTCTCTGGTGTTTGGTCGGATGACATTCTGCAAGCGAAGAATCTACCTAATCATCGCATGAATTCCTGAGTATATATTAACCAAAAGATTAATTGAACTGGTTTACGCAATGTAGGTAGTTAGGCAGGTTGGTTCAGCATTGCAGGCTTGTAAAAGTACATAAGACACAAGGACACTTTAAACAAAGGACAAGAATCAGTAGTGCATGGGCTACGTGTGTGTTGTCCTTTCTTTTGTCCTCGTATTTTAGGTGCATTTACACGTCTGAAATGGTTTGATCATGTCGCATCTGAGTTTCGACAGGTATGGCTGACTAGATTTTGTGTGGTGTTTTGTTTTCCTGCATGGGGTTTACATCTGACAGAGAAAGAAAGGAACAAGCAAGGCCAGGTAGATTAACCAGACGTACATCCAGTTGGCTACCCTGCATAACGGTGAGGGTATGAGGGTTTAAAAACAGAAAGGAGGCAAGTGAAGACAGTTCACTCGCACAAAAGACAGACGGTGTCTATAAGTGTCTTTTCAGATTCGTTTATTTTAGAAAGTCATTAGAGCATGTGTGTATAGCTTCGTTGATATGGCCAAGCACCCAGGATCCTAGCTTCTGTGAAAGGTCATCTATCCAGTTGGGTGGGTACACTCTAAGAGAGAGAGAGAGAGAGAGATGAAAGGGGAAAGGCAGGGAGGTTAACCAGAGAAAAAGATCCGGTTGGCTACCCTACACTGGGGAGAGAGGGGAGGGGGAGGTAAAGTGGTAACAAAGTAGAGATAAGGAAAGGAAGGAGCCTAGACACACAGTCACCATCGGTCACTGGCACCGAATACTGTCATCGCACAGCACAGTGACACTTGCCACACTATCAACATTTGTTCAGGCTACAGCCGCCTGTCCAATCCTGTCGCCCTCAAAAACCGCAACAGTGCCCTCGTCGCCCTCTGCTGCGATGGCTTGTGATGGCGGTATTGTAAAATAAGTTCCTCTGTGAGAGGTCTTTGGTCAAAGCGCGCTATCGCGGTTGCGAGTGATTGTCTCTGTAAATTATATCGAGGACAGTCACAAAGAAGGTGTTGAAAAGTCTCCTCGTTACCACAGTCCTCACACGTGGCGTCGTCGGCCCATCCAATTCGGTAAGCGAAAGACTTGGTGAAAGCCACCCCTAGCCATAGTCGACAAAGCAGGGTAGCTTCGCGACGGCAGAGTCCAGCTGGAATACAAAGGCGTAGAGAGTAGTCAAGATTGTGGAGTCGGTAGTTGTGAAAACTTCCAGCGTTCCACAAGGAGAACGTGATGTCACGGCTGATCATTCGAAGTTTTCGAGCGGCATCTGTCCTTGATAACGGTATCGGCTCCTCTTCGTCCCCTTGAAGAGCCGACCGAGCAGCGTTGTCAGCGTGTTCATTCCCTATGACTCCGCAGTGACTTGGAAGCCACTGAAATGTCACGTGGTGTCCTTTCTCAGTTAAGGTATGAATGAGTTCTCTAATCTCAAATACCAGTTGTTCGTGTGGTCCGCGCCGCAGGGCCGATAGCAAAGATTACACTCTAAAGGGACTGACATTGGACATCAAAGTGAGTTAACTCACAGGGGAGGTGCTCAATGGTCTTTTAACAGTTACAGTGGCCACATTTAATAAAGAAGGACAGTGAGTTTGTAAGGGCACTTGATCAAGTATGCCTGTATATACAAGGGTTACAAAGAAGGTTCAGATGTCATGAACAGTTCTAATAGAGCTTTCTCTCACCAGAAAAGGGAGACGGTGATGTTGCAGCAGGCGCAGACATATTTGAAAGTGAAGGCTAGTGAGTAACAATGGTTCTTGAAAATGTAGCCAGTGAGCTCACCACTTTCAAGCAAACGAGATGGTAGTCAAGCAAGATGGTGGAATGTTGAATATGTGCTCTGAGCACTTTAGTAGGTATAGTTATGTAGGCCGAGATTAGGTCTCTCTCCTGATTGCAATTGTAACGATTCAACTGTCAACAATCGTGAGTGTATTTGCACACAGTAGATTGAAGAAAAGGCTACCTCAACCACGGCTATATCACCAATTTAACCAGTTCAGAGCTAAACTTACACACATTTCAAACTGCTAAAGGTCTTGTTAAAAGCCATGCACTCAAGATGGATTTATTTAGAATTATTTGTCCAGCACGCCATACATATAGCCCCCTGTTGTATTGACTAGAACAGGGACCATTGATTTATATTTGCAGAGGCTTTGTAACAGTGAGAGCTGTCCTTAGGAAGTCAGTAGCCACACAATACATGATTTGTAGTGCAACTAAAAATAGATCTGAGCTGTGCTCCACGAAGCCAATGAGAAAATGACTTTTGTGGTAGCGCATTTTGCACGCATGTATGTGTAAGTCATTCTACTTTTTTTCTCACTTCCTTTCTTTAGTCCCTGCCATCTAACACGGAGAATCAAGCTTTCAAAGCCTGGGGCTGGGGGTTCTCTAGATGCAATTACATTTTCTCTCGAAAGAGAAAGAGAGAGAGAAGCTAGATGTTGAAGATTTCACAGCCACTGACAGTCCACCATACACTCTGAAAACCTAAAATATTTTGCGCCAAAAAACAACACACACGAGAAAGACGACGACAGCCTGTGCTTTCTTGTGTGTGTTTTCAGTACGCAAGATCACCAACTAGCCCAGCAGTTAAGTCTGCTAAACTCTAAAAAAAAAGTTTACACCCTTTGGGGCTTGTCTTGTCCCACAGCGATAATCGTCATCTGTCTTACTTGCATTTCCTCTCTTGAAAACTCGGCACTCGCTACATTCCTGTCGAGAGTGCTGCATCAAGCTGATTGCGCGCATGCCGTTCGTGACTAGGAAGTAACGGCCTCGCAGCGTTAAAGAGAGGAAATGCGGGCAAGACAAATGGCGATTATTGTTTGGGGACAAAATACAACACAAAGGGTGTCAACTTTTTTTTAGAGTGTAGTCATAGCTCACATAAATGCACACCTGGGCAATGTCTTGTATGCATCTCATAATGGTCGACAAATTTGCTAAAATAAAGTTTATTCTATTTTAATTAGTTTCATCGCAATATAGCCATTTTATGGGCTGAATTATACAAAATGCAGTGCAGAGAAGCATATGTTCTAATCTATATATGTATACACAGATGCACACACCTACACGTGGGCAAAGGCCTTGTATGTGTTTCTTAATGGTTGTCGACAGATTTGCTTTATCTTCACCACAATACACGCAATTTATATGGTGAGTTATACAAACTGCATTGACATGAAGCATACTCAGATTGAAAGGGCCGGAGCTCTGTTCAACTCTCATGCGGACTATAGTAAGAGTCCCTAATTTCACATGCGCGTACACGTCGTCTCCGGTCACAGTATGAGCCCTGAACCATACCTAATATGTGTACCGACAGGCATTCAGAGGTGATTCTGGTGTGGTGTTTTAAGCCGTTGTTTTGCCCTCATGATTCCTCTCTGTTTGCGCCCTCTTTACACAGCCACTCGCGAACAACAATAAAACCAACTAATAAACCGAGCTATTCGCTGCAACGCATAATTGTCTGCATTTAGGCTTTGCAGCAGCATTAAGGATTATGCAGTGAAGCACTATGGGAAAAAATTTTAAGCGCGGTCGGGTAAAGACATTGCCTCCTGATATATATATGCATATATATATATATATATATATATATATATATATATATATATATATATATATATATATGCATATCAGGTTTTTACTACATGTTCTCAGCAGTAGCGGTGGCTTCGATGCGCTTTTACAGCAAAATCTATCGCATAAAATTTGTGCTGCAGTGAAGCTGAATCGACGTGTACTATACACATCTGACTGCACTTGTACTATGATAAATCATATGCAAAATTAAACCAATAACTGTTTAGCTTGAGTTTCATGGTTGTAGTGTCTTCGTGTTTGTGAGATGTTTCCAACTTGCTAGTTTTTTGTCAGTGAGGTTTATTATTACGTACGTTGTACTGCAGAGAGCTGCATGTCGGAAGTACATATTCTTTACTCGTTGCGCAGTGACTAACAAATTAGTGGTTCTCGCCATGAACTGCTGTCCATATTCACAGTGGTCACAGTGAACTCAACGTCCCTTAATATCAGTACTCATTCGGCTCATACATGTATTTTGGTGTGCGTTACGAATCAGTAATTCATGTCTGCTGTTTGCAGTCGTCTATTAAAGCTGTATGTGCTAGTATTTAGAAGCTTGGACAATGTGCAATGAGTTACTAATTTTTATGTTTTATATTTACATTTTTGTTATTTTTTCCATTCCTACTTCCAATGTAATACAAGGCGTTGTGCAAGTTAACGATGCGGGACTTGTAAGAGATAGCGATGTTTTTTGTACACTCTAAGCATGTATGGTTTTGAATCTGGCTCCGGTTATATGTGTAAAAGGCAGGAACTGCTTTCTGGTAACGTTCTTGATGCAGCGAATGATGTATAAATATAGCTGATTTTGTAATAGCATCACGATTTTTCTGCGCCGCAGTTCTTTCATAGCGCACTACCAATACACACAAAATACACTATAAAAATATCTTTCCGCACTACATGTTACAATTTTTGACGGGGTGTTTGCACCTGTGAAATTCAGGAGCCGTTGTCTTATGGCTGCCCAATGTATGTGTCCGACATTTTTGGCACGTTCGCTAGTATGAGAAATAAAGGTGGCAGTCAGCAACTGCGCTGCTTTTTCCTTTTACCTGATCATGTCGGTGTTCAGATGGTCTATGTTTCAGCTAGTCAGTGTTGTCAGTTTATATTTATTTATTTATTTTAAATACTTTCAAGGCCCGTAGGCGCTACAGAAAGGAGTGGCACATACACATAGAAAAAAAATGCAGATGAATGAATAAACATTTGTTAGATGGCATGGAGAACAGCAGTCTTGAACCCCGATGAGTCTATAATAGTAGCGACCGATGCGGGGAGGTGGTTCCAGTCATTGCAGGTGCGAGGTAAAAAAGAGTAATAGTACGCGTTCGTGCGACAAGATGGCACGAAAACTTTATGAAGGTGATCGCTGCGGGATGAAAAGTAGGAAGGACGAGTAAGAAGTTTTGCTTTTAATACCGGGTTGTGGTAAATCTTGTGGAAAAGGCAGAGGCGACTGTATGCACGACGTACTGAAAGTTCCGGTATGTTAAGGGTTTGCTTCATGAGTGTTACGCTAGCATGACGAGAGTAATTTGATAGAATAAAGCGGCACGCGCGGTTCTCAATAGCTTCGAGGGAGAGGGTTAGTGATATTTGAGGGGGATCCCAGATGGCCGAGGCATACTCTAATTTTGATCGAACGAGTGTTTTATAAAGCGTCAGTTTTAAAGATGCAGGAACGGCGTAAAAGTTTCTGCGTAGGTAGCCTAGCATGCGATTAGCGTTAGAAGTTATAAATTCAACATGCTTGTGCCATGATAGATCGTGAGTGATGTAAAGGCCGAGATACTTGTAAAAATTAACTTGACTGAGAGGAGCGCTATTCAGAAAGTACATGCGTGTGTCAGTATTGTTAGAGCGGCGTGATATGCGCATATATTTACATTTATTTACGTTTAGTTTCACGTTCCACGCATTGCACCATTTAGATAAATTGTTAAGGTCTTCTTGTAGTTTAGTGGAATCGGCGGGGTCACTAATCCTATGATATATTAAGCAGTCATCAGCAAATAGGTTAATTGAAGACGATTTCACGCAATCAGGGAGATCGTTAATATAAATTAGAAAGAGCAGAGGCCCGAGGACGGATCCCTGCGGGACCCCTGATGTAACTGATGAAAAAGCAGAGGAAGCGTTATTGGCAGTTACGTACTGAGTTCGATTGGAAAGGAAGTCCTTAATCCAGGCTAATACTAAAGGATCAATGTTAAGCTGATCGAGTTTAAGGTTTAGTAGATCGTATGTTACGGTATCAAAGGCCTTAGCATAGTCCAAGAAAATACAGTCAACGTCAAAGTTATTGTCAGATGCAGCAAAAAGATCATTAGTAAAGCAAGCTAGTTGGGTTTCGCACGAGTACATTTTTCTGAAGCCATGTTGACAGGAATGAAAAAATGAATTGGTTTCCAAAAATTCAACAACGTGAGAGTAAATGATGCGTTCCAAAAGTTTGCATGAGATGCTTGTCAATGAAATGGGACGGTAGTTCTCGGGAGCATGCGCATTGCCTGATTTTGGAACTGGAACCACCTTTCCTTTCTTCCAGTCACGCGGGAGCGAAGAATACTGCAACGACTGCGCAAAAATTTGGAAAGAATAACAGATGAAAACACCTCAGTGCATTTCAATATTTTTGAATTAATACTATGAGGCCCACTGGCGGACGAAATCTGCAGAATATTGATTAGCCGGCTAATACCAACCCAGTCAATTATTATGGGATCCATCACAGGGAAGTTTGAACTTGGTGCACTCGGTAAATCGACGATGATATTGGCATTAAGGAAAGAGACAAACGCCTCATTCAAAACGCTGCAACATTGATCAGATGGAACACTGGTGCCATCAGGGTAAGTTAAGAGTACAATGTTTGTTTTAGTGCCATTAACAACACTCCAAAACTTGCGCGCACTCGTTTGAAGAAACGAGGGCAGTGTAACATTCAAGAAGGTAGTTTTAG